>NW_026442133.1:3317500-3705000 GCF_026898425.1 Galleria mellonella
AACTAAAGATAGTACCTACGGCTTTAATATTTACCGAACAGTTATCTAGCGTCGAATTCTTAGAATTAATTGGAAAGTATTATAGAAGACATTTAGTAGTTCAAGTATGGATATAATATATGTATGTGTAGTTAAGTAACATATATAAAGTGGCGGTTCAATCACCCAACGCCTATTAATAATATTGAATGTAAATTTAGATACGAAGTTTCAAAAGTTTATAAAATTTTAATTTATTTTAAATTTAATATAAGTTTCAATAAAGTAACTCAATAGCAATTATTATTAAATGAGCGATAAGGTATCAGTTATTAATTTTGTAACATATACGTGGATCCAAGTTTCAACTTACTGCATTAAATTTTAGTAAATTTTTCTTTATTACCTATTAATGGTTTTAGTTTTTTAAACAACTACAAAAGGATGAGGTTTTTAATTCGCCTTTCGCGTAATATCTTCGATGATTCTTAACTGATTTTGATAATGCCTTTTGCAATTTATTCCCGTGAAGGTCTCAGAAGTAATATTCATATTAGCTTTATTCTGCGGTTTTACCCAAGTGAATTAAGATAAAAATTAAGTTAATGCAGCAATCTATCTGTGTATGGTTGTCTACGATATTATGGCATGCCCCTCAAAAATTCTAAGAATTTAAGTAAGTGTGAGTATAAATATTTAAAAGGTTTCGATCAAGGAATATAATACTTTTTGACCGGACTGCTGCTGAAGACCTTTCCTCGCAAACACAAACAGAGCGCCAATATCTGTATACGGTCATACACATTGAAGTAACAAGTTGGAGAGGCGTGTCATATTAATGTAATTTGTACCTAATTTCACTTAAAATATAATTCATTTAAGGTAATATGAAATTTTATATTTATAATAATTGTAGAATATTTGGTTCTAGAAATATTGTTTCCTTTATTGCCCTGTATTGCAATTCAGAAACATAGTTGTCAAACTGGTCGGAGGAGATACAAGCAGCAAGCAAATATATTTTTAAACTTTCACATTTAAAATATGATTCAATTCAACAAATTCACTTTCCGAATGAGCCAGACGCATCAACAAATAAAACATATAATAAGTACTTATATGTATACTACGGTTGGTGTAGCAAGCCCATTCGCGTATGCAAATATTCGCCAACATTTGCTTTTCTCGTTCCAACATTATTTATTTAACATACATGCCATAAATGTTACTGAATACTACATTCGCAAAAAAAAATAATATCAATTTGTGATAAATTATAATAATAATAAAAAATAAAACATTTACTTTTCGAACGACGTGCAATTCGAATTTTAAAAATAACTAAAAAAATATTTGCGGCACTGAGAGAGTATCTATTTTATTAATATGAAAAAAAAAAAAACAATACAAATGTTTTCGAGATCAGAACACATTTAATATGTTTATTTTTTTCGTTTCGTTTTTAAGTACCAAGACAGAACAGAAGAATGAAATTACAATATCAATAATTAGCATCTAAAAAATAAAAATTAAAACAATGTAAAATAAGCAACTACTCATGCATGCTATGACGCAGTAATAAGTGTGTTTTAGTTAAGGTTTAAGTATTTTGAAGAGTGCTATTTTTGGTACAACAAGATGAACAACACTGATTCTTATGAGTGATTCGTTCCTATGTTTAAGGGGTAGTTCAGGATCTTCTTTGCCACTCGTAGAGAATTATTACTAATATTTATCAGGTGGGCCATTATTTTTATGTTCTATATAGTATTAAAATGATATACAAGGAAAGTAGTTATATAATGGCTATAAAAATATATAATCGTTTGCCAAATAACCTAAAAGAAGTACCTAATACTAAATTCAAATTATTATTAAAAAAAATGGCTACTTGAAAATGCTTTTTACAATTTGAATAAATTCTTTGCTTTTTGACATTTTTTTTTTATATTGACATTATAAATAATTTAATTAATATATTCTAATGGTGACCACGTGTTGGTTTGTAACTGTTGATTGACGTGCTTTATTTTATTGACGATTTTATTGTATGATTGTAAAATAATTAATGTTATGTTAATTAATTGTATTGTATGTCTGATGTATGGGTAGGCTGTGTTTCCCTTTAAAACGTTAATAACATCTGACGAAAAATTATAATGTACAGCTCACAATAAATATTTATTCTATTCTATTCTAAAATAATTAGAAATTACAACCATTATAAACACACTTTTTCAGTTTAATTAATCAACTTCATTTTAATTAACCTGTGTAGATAATTAATAACCTGTTTAATATAAATACGTATAATACATGGATTTATCTCGTGTCATTATTGTGAATTGATTGTTCAGTTACAAGTCGGCAGTAATAACATTATGACTGCTGATAGTAACTGTTTTCATTATACATAATACAATTTGTTATCAGGAATCTTAATTTGACAACTTCGAAACTTAGTATAAGGAGTAATTTGAGTTCCAAGCATTTGTTACAACGTTAGCAGTCTGTTGAGACAGTTTGTTGAGTCAACATTCATTTAATAATTGGATAAGTGTGAGTAGAACTCGCCCCTTGAGGGTTCCGTACTGTTAGAATTTATATAAGAATATAACAAGGTAAAAGTTTAAAGAAAATATAATGTAATATTATATATGCTTACAAATATCAAAATCTCAATGTAGAAAAAAAATTGAAAATTGTCTGATCAGGGATTATATAAAAAGAGGATTGTTTAACCGTTCTTTGCATAGTGGTGGAAGTTTCCATCATAACATTGAATGCCCAAAAATTATATAAAAAAACAAGTTCACTTTAAGTTGATCGTGTCTAGATACATTTTTAATGTCCATTGAAGAAATAAAAAACATAGCTGTCAAATTTAATTTTTTAACTATTTTTCTTTTAATTTTGAACATGAATTATATCACCTAATTTATTTCATCAATAAAAAAAATATGCAAAGAAGGGTTAACAACTTCACTGCAATATACTCTAACAGGTGGATTTCCACGCGGTTTCTCCTGGAAACAATCGTGGTTTATTCCTAATGAATTCATCACGACCTAACTGACCAGTTTTCATAATCAGCTATCCCTCTTCACTAGTGCCCAATTTACGTATACCGACAGCGCATGTAGGGTTACCATACTATTATCTTCCTTAAAACAGAAATCAGGTAACAATCGTTATTTTCATGAAGCCAAGCGTCAGATCGTTTGCAATTTTATACTTAATAAAAAGGTCCTGTTTTCAAAACCTTTAAAGAAACAATAGATATGTTTAAATAAATATAAAGCCGTCGACATACTATTCAATTCAATATTGGGACCAACGTTGGGATAAAATATGGTTATGTGATTACAAACAGCATGTCTTGCCACGTGCGTGGTCAGCTGTATCAACATTACAGTTGAAGAAATATTTGATTTTCCTATCGGTGCCAACACGATAATGTAGTCGCACTTCCCTTATGTAATATTTTATCAGCGTGTCAAATCCATTAAAATATTTCCGAGACTATATGTTTAATGACTTATGTCGTTATTGTGAAGTCTATTTTGGGTTCGTTATCCTGAGCGGTTCTGTTGTGTAGGTGCATCTCTAGTGCCAATGAAAGGTTGTACCAGAATTTACCAGAGGGAGATTTTGTACAAAAGTCGTTTGCTTGGGAACCTCTGTCCCATTCGCGTTTCTATCGTGAAGCAGTTGTATTTGCATGGCTGTGTTTCGGTTTCAAGGGTGGGATATGGCAGTTAATTTACAGAGTACAAAGGCATAACACCTTACTCCTCAGTATCATGCGCGAAACAGTATACTCTGTTATGTCCATGGTAGTGTTTATGTCTATAGGCGATGGTTACCATTTTCCATCAGGTCAGCCGTCAGCTCGTTTGCCATTCTAAGTTGCATAAAAAAATATATCAATATATTGCATAAATAAATATGTTCTGCTACGCAAAAAGCAATCGTTACACAAAAAGAAATGAAATCTGTTTCAATCATGGTTTCATCAAATTATGTTGATTTAAAAATCAAGCATTGAATCGATTTTAATGAAATTTTTATGGTACCAATCTGAAAGTATATGTTTTCAACAAATAAAATAATTAAAAATAAAAAATAGAAATAAGAGTTTTCAGTTTTCCAAATCGATTGGTATGATGATACCGGCTAATATGACGACGCTGATGTCTTCCATTAGAGTAGACAAAAAACAACCCAATTCCCAATGGTCCTTAAATGATCCGATCCATTCCTTTGCATTCATCAATCGATGCATCAATATCTAATAAACATGCCCGTCCAGTTATCACGAGGAGCAGTGTCTAGTCATAAAATTTACAATTATTGTCATAAACTCTGCTTTATAGTGTTCATAACTCTATTTAGATAATACCTATTTGTGTACTATAAGTAGAAATAGGTGTGGTGTGCGTTCGTGTTTACCGATCTCAGATCGCTATAAATGTCGCCATATATAACATTATTAAACTAGTTATTCTATTTAATTATAGTGTGTACATGTTATTAAAAAAACAAGTTTTTATAACTAGATCCTGTGATGACTTCAAACTATATGATTGGACCATGATGAATATCTGTTAGTTAATTATTTATTAAAACCAATCTAAGGGACTAAACACGGCAGGACTAGCTCGATCATTTGAGGAATTCTTATGGACACCTACTAATATCATCATAGCATCCGCTCTAAAATAACATAAAAACAATTAATTTATTCTTATAATAATACTATACTATAGGATAGCTGCAGAAGTTGCTATATGTAGGGTAAGCATACCACATTTCAATTTGGTGAAATACTGTGTAAGGATTACAGAGTACTTATTAACTCAATTCATGTAGGTAAAGTCGTGGCATACGACTAGTGGGTTAATATTAAAATATACCTAAATTATTATGTAACAAACACAAGAACTAAATAATTCACGGAGCCAATTCCAAACCATGTATTTACCGAGTACATGTATAAAATTATAATAAATCAAATAACGTATAGCATAAACGATAAATACCTACCTCGCTATTAATATTTCTAATAACACTGAAATATTAAGTCCTTATAGCTATAATATTTCGTAATCTTCTGTGATACCAGTTTACATTTTTTTAATGAAAATAGAATGGTAATTATCAATATTTTTTATGCTGACAGAGCACCATTTAGGGATGATAGGTGAGGATAAAGTCAGGACAGTTAATTCATCATGAGGAATTCACTAGAAATAAAATGGTTTCAAAGACAATAGTGGTAGTATACATGTTATTTTTTTTATTCAGTTTGCAGTGGCCAAGGAACAGACGATTCACCTAATTACTGGTAGAAGTAATAATTGATGCCAAAGCAATAAAAGTACCATAGACACGAAATTCTACCACTGCTTACCTATATATATACCAAAAATTCAAAATTCGCATAATTGAAAAAAGTATTTGTCTCAAATATTGTCGAAGCATTTGGCGTTCCATTGTCTCTGCCTACCCTAATGGGAGACAGGCGTGACAGATATGTATGTATGTATGTATTTGTCTCATAATAAAAAAAAAGAAAAAATGGACAAGTTGCAGTTGTGAAATTAAAACAACATTAATAAAGTCCGTACCTAACGCACATTAAGCTTATAGACATAGTCTGGTCACCTCAAAGCGAAAAGGCGTGAATTTATTGCATTAGAAACTCGCTCTAACGGCTGCCAGCAGCAGGAACACTTACATACATAAGAACCCTTCGATTCTCAGATTCCGAAGCACGTAGTTAGTGTACACGCCCTGCTGTTAAGTGGTCGTAGCTCAGACTTGTCGCACATGATAAAAAGTCGACATATCGGTCATGCTAAACCAGAGTTGCCAGATTGGTTGTTTTCGCAATTTTGGGTACAAAATTTTCTGTTCTCGAAATTTTTGAAAATTTCTTGAAGAAATTTGGGGACTTTTTCACACGATATTATTGGTACTTGTAAACCGTTAATTGTACACTGCTGAACATAGGCCTTTTTCATAAGGGGGGGGGGGGGGGGGGAAGTTTCCAGTAGTTGCCCGACTTTGTTTTGTTTCACCGTCAAACAAGTTCTATACTAATTGTCATTACTCAAGTAGATTACAGTGATCTTTAAAATATTTACTAATCTGGCGATTGCATTTAGAGCAAACCTAATTGCTTGTTATTACATTATTATTAATTGATTTAATATCATATATACCAGCGCTTGCGTGGTGTGTAATTAGAACGAAAAATATATTACCTTGTTATTTGAACACATTAACTACCAAATAAATTCTAATATTAGAAACATTAGTTACCACTATCAAAATTATAAATAAAACAACAGTAAACAACAAACAAACAATATTTATAAATAAGTATGCATTCAGAATTAGTGCAGTGTCCACTAGGTACTTTTTTAGTTTGACATGACAAAAAGATATAATGCAAAGAGATTAAAAGATGATAAAATAAAATTTTAAAAACATATATTACTCGTATTTTTGTGGGAAAATAAATCGGATTAGGGAATAAGATATCGTATCGGTTCGCATGTATTTTATTTTTTAAGAACTTATTGCTTTAAGCTTTTTTGTCATGTTGAACAATCTGATTTTTTAAAAAAAATTTTTTAAAGTATTACTAATTAATAAATATAATTTAAGTTATCATTTAGGTTTTGAAATTATTAAAATTTATTTATTTATTTATATATACATTGAATAGAATTATAAAAAAAAACAGCGATAAAACAAATTGTTAGTTCTGAGTTATGTACAATAAAGATTTTTACAATACAATACAATACAATACATCCTTTAAATATTGTTCCTCAATTCAGTTTGATCTGATTCAGTCATTTTGATACCCAGAATTTCCCCTTGTAAATATGTAAACGTTAGAAAGTAGGTTTTTATGTAATGTATATTTAAATTTGTATTTTGATAAGACACAAAGTTGCATTGCGCCCGTTTTTTACAAGCTTATCGTTGCCGGAATATTCTATATGGGCATTTCTTTAAGAAAAACAAACTGCGATTACACTATCAGCGAGAGATAGGAGTATGAACCAACCATTTGCCACAAGTGATAACCCTGCACATAGTGTGGTGTCACCTCGACCCCCTTTATCTGTTTTGCAAAGTTGCTAAAGGCAGCCTTGCCGGTAAACTTACAACGACACAAGACAATATTCATTGAAAATGAATTAGAGTACGAATTTATAAATTAATACGACTGATATGACGATCTTTTTTATATTACATTTGTAGTTTCCCGCGGCTTTGTTCGTATCAATCTCCTCTTTTAATTTATGATAATCTGTCCATGTAACAAATTTTGTTCAAATCACTTCAGCCGCTTAAAGGTATTTAAATATTAAACATACAAAAATCTTGACAGATTTTTATATTAGTAGGATTACTAGAGCAAACAGGGGGAAGAGACTTAGTAATGTGAACTACCAACCATTCCCTGTCAGGTCGACTTTCACGTGGCTGCTTTGGAACTAATCGTACTGAATTTCATGTGTTGAATCACGTTACGATGACCTAACTGACCCGCTTTTTATTTTTACCTATCGTCCCTCACTAGTGCTCCGTAGTATACTGTTAGTGCAGATGAGGTTACCATTCCATTATCATGCATTAAATAATGATGAATTCATCAGGAATTAACCATGATAGTTTTCAGGGGGAACCGCGAGGAGGTCGACCTGGTTGGGTATATTGCTAGCAATGGGATTCTCAGTTTCGATTACTATTAATCCCTTTTCCCCCTAGTTAATTGTGTTTGCAAATACGTCCACAGATTTCGGGAATTTTGTACATATTTGTTGCTGAATGTCGACATTTGATGCTGACTTTATCTAATGGGTCAATAAACTACATGTATTTTTCTTTGAAATTGTATAAGGATCATATATTTTTTAACTTAAAATAACTTTATACAGCAACTATCAATAAATACAATAATTCAATTGGCTTTTATTATTAAATCTATTGATAATTTAAATGAAGTTATTTATAAGCTGAATAGTTCTAGAGCTAGACTATAAACTAGCTTACAACACGATATGCAAATAGGTTGAATTCCTAACAGTACTCAATTATGAGAGAATAAAGTAATAAATTACCGAGTTGTAATTTTACAGCTATTATGATGTACGGCTGAAGTCTAATTTTAATGAGAAATATTTACATATTAAAATCTAAATCGAAATTGTCGTGTTTCTATGAATAATTAATTATTAACAAATATATTAAGTTATTAAATACATCAGAGCTAAGTCCGTGTAAAGGCGAGAAGAATAAACTTAATTTGGGAATCTCTTAAAGACTAGATTTTTTTTTATCTCTATCTATTTTCACCGATTCCACTTTAAATTTAAAAATAACATAAACAGATTACATACCTAATAATATTTGGTTTGAACTCAAAATGTTACTAAATATAGTTTAAAAACACGATAATACAGATAACCTACTAACAGAATAATGATAAAAAGTTGTTTACAAAAACATACCTACACCGGTGTGACAGACCAAGGTTTGTTATTTGATCCGTTTACAAATACATATTTACTATATTAATATATAGCTTTTAGTACATTTATAATTTAAAAAACATATTTGCCAAAGAACCAGTAAAAAATTCAACTCAGGTATATGATGCATAATGATTAGATGGAGTGTGAGATAGCATAAATTATCGAATTTATTTATACGTATTATGTATTTTTTTATAATAATATTTTTATATCTTAAAAATATAGAATAGTGACACCACGGAGAGATATATAAATAGAACGACCTTCTTCGTTGTGGTTTTTGTGTTATATTAAATGACCTAATAGATATTCACAAATCACAAACGATCAGCTTGTTGCACATTAGCTCTAGGACCTAGGGTCGACATACTCGTGTGCATTTCAATATACCTAAGGTGATAAGGCACGGTTCGTTTTTAAGGTTGTCATTTGAAAAACAAATTATTAAATTCTAAAAATTATTATTAAGGGTTTGAAATTATTAAAATTCATAATATGTCTACTATAGAGAATGTAATGAAAAAAAAAAATTAAGTAAAAACTTTGATGTCTTAATATACCTATATAATAAGTACGAATGTACTAAGAATGTAATAAAAATTAATCATTAATGTTTAGGTACAGTGATATACACATGTTGTTATTTTTAATTCGAACACACTAACTTCAGACATAACAACGATTCAATAAAACTCAATTCTATTATTATCTTTCTATCGTTGAATAACAACTACAACAACAAATTATCATTCAAATGTTTATAATCAAAACTAAAAGTATTAGCATTATTTATATTTAAAATATATGTTATTAAGTTCATAAATTTTAATACAATTTAATTAAGGAATATTGTAACCTGTTAAGAATAGTTATATGTTATTCTAATGAAAGCGGTAGCCCTACCATTATCGCGGTCTCAGAGGATAACGTCCTCTACAAGGCGAACGTATCGGTGCAACAATAAACATACTTTACGCACGACCCTTACATAACATTCTAGACGTTGCCTAGATAGGCAATGTAGCCAGATGGTGATATTAACCAATAGGGGCCACATTGTAGGGCACTTCTAGATTGAATATACTTAATAGCATATTTGAATACTAATTGAAGACATTAAGTACGATTGGATAGTAGATTAGCTCTTAATTTAAGATCTCACGAGTTAAATATGTTGTTATGAGAGGTGCAAACAAGTCTAAAGAATTGTTTCTTATTTTAAATTATGCCAAACTATCTAAATTTTGGGCATCAATACGGAATTACATAAAACCGTATTTTAATTCTCAGGGTCGGTAATGCGTACGTGACACTCATAGTGTTTCAGATATCATTGGCTGTTACATTAAAAATGAACAAAGCAAGAGCTCCAATGACACTTGGTTAACCCTATCTACCCCGTCAGGGGACTAGCGACAAGACAAATGATTAAATTTATATTAATGCTTCCAAATATATGAAAAATATTTTTGCAGTACAATTCAATACGTATTTTACAAACCGCAGGGTGATTTTATAATTGTTTTAATGGTTGATCCATTAAAACAATTATAAAATCACTCCAGTTTCGCTGTTGGTTTTATTCACATTCATTTAACTCCCATTGTCCCAAAACCAATTTATCACCATCTAAAGTACTTAATATTTATATATCTACCAGCTGAGTAATGTAAACTTCACAGCTGTCAGATTAAAGAAGTGGTTTAATGAATACAAACATACTGAACTTTTGAAGATACCAACAAAAATATACTACTTGTCAATACCTTAAAATTCGGCATGCTTTCTAATGGAACAAAAGGAAATACAAGAAGCTTTGAGCAATGATTTATATATGACCGAACGCAAGACACGATATATATGTGTATGCCGAATTTCCGAATAGTAAACAGGTTTTGAAGTTCTAAAGAAACTTAAATAAAAACGTCTTGTTGAACTATAATGATAATTTAGATATTGGCCGGCACCGGGGTTTTGTTTTTGAACTTCGAAAAAAAAATAGAGGAGATTTTTAATGATGGTATTTACTTCGCGATATTTCTGGCCAATTCTAAAACAATTCGTCCCGTGTTGGTCCAATTTTAATTTTCTCACGCTTCTGAATCTTTATTTTATTTTTGATAAGGCCTTAAATTTTAACAACTTAAAATTTTGCTCATTATTATTTACTGAGAATTGTGTCCTATACATGGAATAAAAAAATACGACACTTATGATAGTTATTGCTAATTATTTGATTTATGTTCAATTCTATTATTGTGGGCTGATTCCAGGTGTTAAAACTTGAAACTGAACCTATAATTCTTAATGAATAGTGCTTGTTCCCTTTGCATTTATATACATACATCCGTTCGACCCACTACAAACTTAACGACTACATAATTACCATAGTTACAGAACTAGATTTCACGTGTGCAACAACAGAGGCCAACTAACGTATGTTTCTTAATATATATTTATTTCAATACAAAATTCTATGATTAAAGTCTGTGTTTATAATTTCAATTTACGACAGTAGAGGGTTTACTATGAAAATTGTCCAAAAATGTTCCAAACCGAAGCGAAACACAAATTTGATATTAATTACAAAAAGAAAATTGTCAAAATAAATAGGACTAAATATTTCCGACCGAAATATTTAAGTTTTATATCGAACGAAACGCCAAGTAACGTCCACGGTCCCGATTTCCTTATAAACAAGTTTCATTGATGCGCATGACATGTGGGTTCGAACTTCGAAATGTCGTTCGAAACTCCCAGAAGCGGATGGTATAACTATGTAACATGTCACGTATCGGAAATTTTTAGTTTTCGACGTCTATTCCGAGATGTAATCTGTCGTCTAATGGATATCATTAAAATATAATATAGACCTGCATTTATAACCAATGTAATTTTAATTGAGTCGTAAATATTTAGAATAAAATTAAATTTACCGCGATTTGATACACCTCGAAAGCGTTAACGCATATAAACTTCAAACCAAACCTACGTGCTTCTAGCTTGCACCGTGTCATTAGTCATTCAACTAGTTTCTATCGGTCATTGTACCACAACAAAATGAAGTGTTATGTAATATTTTATCGTAGGAACCACTCTAAATGTATGTAGAGATAAAAACTTCAATAGCTATTCATTAAAGTGCTACGGGCACAGGTAGATAAGTAATGAACACTGATAGTGGAAGAACTTACAAGAACAATATTATCAGGCTTTAGTCGCGTATATTGTTTAAATATAGTGTAGCTGTAACCTATCTTAACAAGCTCTTAATTGAAACTATTCACGTTTTCCGATATAAACATTGCTATTAGATAGTTCTTATCTAATTCAGTTCCATTAGTTTTCAGTGCAAAATAGAGATAGTATTTCAATATAAATGGAGTTTGTAAATTGCTATCTTGAGTATTGTAAATATTTGTATTGTCTATTTGTATTTTCATGCTTGGTTTTTGGTAGACAGCGAGAACCAAGTCAACGATTATATATGCGAGTACATCTTTCTTTGTTAAATTTTCTTGCAAACCGTTTCCTAAGGCTCTAATTTCATTTCTCCTTTACAATACACTGTCTGTCTGATCATGATAGGTAAGTCTAGGATTCCGATATTACGTACATTCTTTCATATCCGCATTGTATATCCAGCATTCTTTCCACATTCGACATTCGGGCTATGGTTTGGATTCTGAATAAAGGACTTTAATCATAATAATAGTATAATCTTACTAATATAATAAATGAGAAAGTGAGTTTGTAACCTTGTAGCGTTTTAACTGCTTACCCAATCACTATGTTTGGTATACACGTACTATATGAGATGGAGAAGGATATAAGCTATAGGCTTTCTCTCTCAGTTGGAGTAATACAAATACAAACAGCTTTATTTTGTTTGAAATTGGTATAAAGGATGGTACATAATATTTAAATATTGTTCATGCTTTTCACCAGAATCTGGCATACAAAATTTATTTAATTGTGCTACTATGCTATGCTATTATTATTTTACTTATATCCTCATATTATATAAATGTCAACATATTTACGTATTAATAATAAATTATATAGGTTACAAATTACAATTAATTAAATGAGTCACATATTTAAGTTTTAAAATGTTCAAAATATTCGTTAACCGAGTAAAAACATTTTTTTTTCAGACATCTTTTTAGTTTCTTTTTAAATACATATATTCAAGGGTAGTGTTTTCATTTCGTCCGTTAATTTATTATAAATGCTTATTGTCATACAGTAGGCATTTCTGCTATACAAAGTTGTAGTTTTATAAGGTAGTACTAAGTTTTGAGGATTTCTTGTGTTAAAATTACAGAAATCACTTTTCTTTTTAAATAAATGTAAATGTGTTTTTGCGAATATGCATACTTCATATATATATTTACATGGAACAGTAAGTATATTTAGTAAAAGATATATATATATATATATATATATATATATATATATATATATATATATATATATATATATATATATATATATATATATATATATATATATATATATATATATATATATATATATATATATATATAGTTAGAAAGACACGGCTAAAAGGTAGTATGCAATTATGTTATTGCTTTTCCTACTACTTCTTTTTAAATTTTGTTATCACCAATTAACTTAATTACATTATATTTAAAAAAAATATAAAATTATAAAATGTAAATGTTATTTTTACACCACGAACATAAACTTTAATAAACTGCTTCCAAACATCAATCAAGAAACTACACGCGAGTGTATTAAACTCTTGATTGCACTTTTGGTCATGACTAATTTTTTATAAGCGGTTAACCTTCAAATTAGAAAGATACACTAGTTCCATTCCCATAATTAATCCATTATTGCATTGATATGCAAATTTATTCAGAATAAGATTTAGGATCCAGTTTAAGACATTTAATTGCCATTCAAAGCACAGAGATAGTGCGGTACCACATACAAAGTAGTTTTTTTTATTGCATTCCCAAAACACAGAACCTTATCAGAATTTAAATTCGTAGTATCAGATTAGAATAGGAATTTATTTATTTGCTTAAGGTACACTTTAAAAACACTCGTAGTTTTATTTTATTCTGTGCACATTTACATCACAGTAGTGACTTCCAACGCAATTTAGACACAAACAAAAAATTTAGTAAAATCATTGAATAAAAAAAAACAACTTGAATATTAGTTAAAAAATATATATAAATCAGATTTATAACATGAAAATGTCTTATGTGAAAGCGGTTATACATTTATTATTGATCAACAAATGTTTTTTTCCAATATCAAGATTCATAAACGTTGAAAGTATTCAACGCATACGAGATATTCTTGTTGAATACTTGAAAATTGAGTTAAATACTTTGCTTGCACAGTAACAACTGTTTGTGTTCATAAATAATATGTCGTTTCTAACTTAATAATGTGTTTTAAAATGTAATTACTTTATTTGTATTTTTAAATAGTTACGTATGTTCCGTAATTATTCAAAATTACAAATAAAGTAATTGAATAATCTCAAATGTACAATAAACAATAGCAGGTCGACTATAAATTGTTGAAACTTTAAAAGCGGGAATATAAGAGCCGGTCCGTGCGTTATTTCTGCGAACAATTAATTTGGAGATGTCGCAGAATTGAACCTTGTGCTGGAATGATGTATATCTCCTTTTACAGCGGTGCTCGACGCTCTTAATCCCGTGTATTAACCGGAGGCAGCGACCGCCACGATTTATCGTCCTGAGGCACGACTAGGTGGGGCCGCGTAACAAGTTACATTTTACATTGTTGTTTCCTTGCAACCTGATATTTTGCTACGTAGACGTATCGAAAATATATGTATTGATTTCCTTCACATCCAAAGTAACTTTTAGAACCGGAGAAAAGGGATTGTTAATAATGAAGTCATACAGGATCATTTCTAGCAACACAAGTGGTTAATTCTTTGCTGAATCGTCAATAGACCTGTTTTGTCCTCACCTACTATCAGTCACTGGTGCTCCGCCAGCATATACCGATAGAGCAGGCGAAATTATCATTCCATTAATATTCATTAAACTTTTAGAATCGAAAATACTACGGATGATACTACAAGTTCATGAGAACGTAATACTAAAAGAAAATTAAAAGCAAAAAATATAGTAAATATATAGCCTGTAAAAGATATAACAAAAACTATGTGCCTACCATAATTTTTTAATTCAGGGATTTTTATTCTATTGCATTTTAATTTTGACAGTATAAAAATTTTAGTACAATCTTTTAAAAATCCTTATAGCTTTTAAGCAGTCACTTCTCGTTTTATCTGCAATCGTTCCTCTCCTCGGGGTTGTTGAAGTCGTGCATTTACAGTCGAGGAAAAAACGCGGGAAACGAACGGAAAGCTCGGAGATCCGTTTAACTCGTACAACAGAGTAAAGCGAAGATTTCCGTCGGCGATCTTGTCAAAGATGTGGGTGTCTTATCCAGTATTTATTTGTTCTAAAAGCTCTCGAACAAGTGACTACCGAGGTTCAATAGGTTCAGAATTAAGTAAGGGAATTTACTCTTTTAGCTCTTTTACTATATGCTCCTTATTTCAACTACTTGATCGGGACATATGAAATACAATAAAAAGTAGCCTTTGTCCCTATCTATGCGGCATACCATATATACATTTATATGTCTATTCTTTCAAACGCATTTTCACACACATAATATCAAAAATGGTTCTATTGTTTTTAATTAGTTTGAATTTCAGTTAGGTATAATGAAATATATTAAAAAAAAAAAAATCTCCATACTTAATTTTAGTGTGCGTGTTTGTAACTTCAATAGATTCTTATAAAAACAAAATGACAGAAATTCCAATTAACAATTATTATCGATTGGATCTAATTAAATAAAAGGTCTATGACCTATAAGTAATTCATAGAATGGGCGAGTGAACGTGAGGTGCGGTGCAGTCGATATGGCAGGTGCGTTATGTAAGTAGGTGGTAGTAGGCAAGGCACAGCCGCACGTCTCGACTTCAAACCAAATATCCTTCGCCAACTGCGGAGAGCTCGCGATAAGAATCGCAACAATTGAACAAATCCAATTCCGCCTTTCGAAACAAAGTCAATCATCCAAGCAAATTCTCCGTAAAAGGTCAGACCAAAGGGCGATTGCGCCATTACTACAGGTGCCGCAAACTCAAAACAGGTACAGCCAGACAAATTTATAATAATATAGTCCATTACCTTTTGCTTCTCACATAACGATAACCCTGGATATAGCCATTACTGTCGCGCACCCGGAGGACTAAAAGCGCACAATTTAAAACATAAATTAGATAGTGCAGTGTCTAAATACGAGAGGACACCGGGAGGTAGCCGACTACCGGGTGGTTAGGGACGATGAATAACGAAGCAACAAGGATGGTGTATAGACTATGGCGTAAGGACGACTGAGACAAAATGATGCACGGGTGCAGCAGCCAGCAAGCAGTGTGCACACAGACATCGATCGATTAGCGGGACTCACCCGCCCGCAGCGCCACAGCCAATCTATCGACCTTTACGTTCCTATTTTAATTTTATAACTTCCCAAATTGCTTCAAATACTATTAATGTAAAAAATAATGGAACTTGACCAAACAAGTTCAAAGGATAGTTTCTAGTATAATTAACAAATTTGACTACTTTCAAGTATAATAAAAAAGAGAATAACTTCATACGGAACAAAATTGTGGGATCAATATAAAAGTAAATCTGCCGTTTGCTAAAAATAAAGACGGTAAAATTGAAGCTTCTACAAATTATAGACACAATCATATTTAAGTCAATCATAATGACAAATTCTCATCATAATGAAAAATCTTCTAGTCAGGCGAATATAATATAGAATAACCTTCGTTTATAATACTGTAGAAAAATCAACGCACCTTAATATAACCTCGGTGATTGCCGATGTCCCAGGTGTCAGACCACTTGTCTTTCAGATCACGTAGCCGCCGACCGGTGATCACTTATTTAACTTGGAGGTGCTGTGATTCTATAGAAATGCATCGGAGCAGACGTCTTGCGCATTTTTTATTTATGAATATTTCTAGCAGTAATGGAATAATTTTCACTGATCAGTATTCTGCAAAAACATCTCGGTGTGTCTTCAGCTTTCCACAGCTTGATCGGCTTTGCCATCCTTCCCACAGATTAGGGCTTGATTGAATTTGAAATTATTTTAACGGCTGGGATAGAATCGATTTCGTCTGCCCGCATAATTACAGATTCAAATAAATTTTAGTACAAATGAAATGGATATATTTATTTTATTGCGATCGCTTTGTTCAATACGTCGAAGATGAGGCCTAATTAAAAAAAAAAATTCATTTTGGTGAATTTGTCGAAGTACAAAACAATCTTTAAAAAAATTTGGTGTTATCTCTTTCATTCAGTTCTCTGATCCACATTATATTATTATAATTAAAAGCATGTTTGACAAAAATCGACATCAATCATCATGACCACATAGAACTAACACGGGATTTAACCTTATTCATCGTAAACAGAATTTTTGGCCCCGCTTGGTAGGCGGTTGCCAACCCGCCTGCCAAGCGTAGCAACTACTAGCAGAACTCCCTTTCTGGGGAAGATTTATGTTCAGCAGTGAACAGTTAACGGCTGATATAATGATAATGATTGTTAATATAATTATCATCAAAATGGATGTAGAATTGGCTAAGATATCGCGTAACCTACACGCATAATAAAAACTCCCGTTAAACTGAAACCCTTTTTAAAAGTAAATAAACAGGTAGGAAACGTTTCTGAGTAATAAATAAAATGATAATGGCGTGCGACGGTCTGTATCTGGCTTTAGTCTGTCCTTTCTTTGTGGGCTTTCAAAGAAATTGGCTGTGACTTACAGATTTCAGGAATTTGTTACAGTCCATTGAGTCTCTTGTAGCACAATGGTGACTGCACCACTAACAGTCACGAGTGCTTATTTCTAAAGAACTGGGAGTCTGTATAATGAAATTTTCAATCTGTATAATCTAGTTAAAATAAATTTGTACTTGGATAAATTAAATAAAAAAACACTAATTTTAATCTCAGATTTCTTTCAAATTATACAATAAGAAAGCTGTGTTAATTAAACTTTTTAAAAATTTGCCACACTTTTTTTTAACATGTTCAAATTGTAATATAGTAACGTTATCAGAAAAGAAAGTCATTAAAACAATGTATTGGTACATGGTAGACAAAGTACCTCACAGGAAACGTAGGTAAGTGGTGGAACTTGTAAGGCTCAGGAAATGAGAAAAATGCATGCTATAATAAAGACAATTGATAAAAGGCCGGTTAAAAGTAGTAACATTTCTAATACTTCCTCTGCCATTAAAGTTGGTCTACATACAGCTATTAAAGAACCTATGACGATAAAACATAATCGTACTGATAAAATAATACGTATAAAATGTAAAATTTATTTATTTATTTAATTGAAACAAAGCTATTTCAAAGTCTGGACAAGAATTTCGTGTAGTACTAGGACGTCAGTAACGACGAGAACAAAGCTTTGGCTAACTCAACAATGTGTTTAGTTTCTAGATTAGAGCAATCCAGACCGACACCTAAACACGGATTTTAGATAACATTCAAACTCCGACCGCACTGAATATAAATGAGATTTTAGAACGCCACTCCACCCGCCTAGAGCTCCTGCGCATAATTACTAGAAGTTACAAACGTTCGAGAATATTTAGTTGCCGATGAATAACTTTAATGGGTGCTTAAAGATGACTACCTAATTGGTTTGTATAGATTGAAATAATAAGCTTTCTAGTAATGTAATTTCAAGGAACCTTAATTTAAATATTGACAAATATGACTAGAGAGAAAGTATTAAGAAAGAAAGAGCGGGAAGACAACGGCTAGGGATTGCGTGAGGGCTGGTACGCACCCTCTTCCCAGCTGTTTGCGTCTATTACAATTTCAATGTCAAGTCCGATCAATACCGTCCGGGGATGTAAAATTTCGGCTGTGTTCGGCGCGTTCCGGGAGCTACGAACGGGCGCGAGCTTACTAACCTACCGTAATACGGGGTGCGTGCTCTCTAGACGATCAATAGGCGCCAAGTAAGGTCTTGGCTCGTTTTATAAATAGTCTTGAACTTCACCTCGGCCCCGCGATTCATAGGAGAAAGTGCGGGACGAACGGAAGCAATGAGGATGTGTTTTATTATTGAATATGTAAATGATTGCGAAATATTGATAATATCAGTCAAACATTAGTAAGATTAATTAAAGATACGATTAATACTTATTCCATTTAGAAGACTGTTATAAATTCAGTAAATTAACGTGACATTTTCAATTCAATACACAATGGAAACAGCTTGAAAATTTCTACCGAACAATATATTACATCTCACAATAGTTCTACGAGTAATATCAAGATGATAAGCCGAGATGAAGCTATACAATGCCAGGCGTATCGTTATTTAAATTAGATGCACAAACCCCGACGGAGAGAAAGTTTGAATATCTCAATATAACGTGACAATCGGCAGCTGATGTGGATATTTCACTAAGTTTCCATGTAAATAGCCCTTCGTCGAGAACGTTGGCTTCAATGGCGCGAACAAACTTCGCAAAATGTCAGAGAGTAGCTGAATGGAAAAAACAACTGCAGTGAATTTCTTTACCTAGACATTGAGCACTTGAAAAGCCAATATCCCTGCGCTTTACATCTCATCAGAATGCATAGTAGCGCAATTGAAACTAGAAATATTGAAATATTTTAAATTTAAATCTACTAGGGATTTATAAATGATGCCTGCGCATAATAAAAGAATTAATTAAGGGAGCACAAACTGAAAACCGATGGGATGGAGTGAAATCGAGCTGGAGCGTGATTACAGCGAGTAAAGGGAGAGAAAGCGGTAATATTAAAGGACGAAAACGAGCGCTTCATTACTGAGAATACTGGCAATAACAATACGGTTAATGGTCCTCCGGCGATCCTCTCGATTCCCGCTTGCGTTTAAAAATATTCCCTAGCTACAAATCGCAACTATTGCTTACTCTATCTAGACTAAGTTAAGAACTTGTTTGTACAGCTAATGAGTCGTATACAATTTGCATAATTCAATAGGTTATAATAGAAGCGAGTCAATTATGTTACATTGCAGTGTTGAGTAATATCGGCGATAATGAGCAAGTACATAAGCGAATTAATTACCTCTATGTTTGTCGAGACTCGAGCAAGTCGCGTCGTCGTCAACATAATGTGTGATCAAAGTGGCGTATCGTAAGTTGATTGTTGTATGGGTAGGTCACGTACACATTGATATATAGTTGCTGTATTTATCGAATGAAAATTAGACTTAATATCGACAACGCGGTGCCTTGCGACCATTGCGGACAGGATGCGTGCGAGCAACAACATCTATTATTAAATTTCTATAGTAACTATTTGTGATGATTGCGTTATAATAATTTGTGACTTTTTATGACAAAAATTTCTCGTTAACTAAACATATTGGCCATTATACCAGAAAATTTTATTTATTTATTTGTTATATTAATAAGGAATTGTTATATTATGGCCATAGACTTTTTGCGCGTAATCTGAATATATTATTGATAGTCAGGGATAAAATGGATTTTTTCTCCAACTTTCATTTCGAAACCTACATGTAAACCAAATCACATGAGCATTAAGTGGGCCGTTAAAGTGCTAAAACGTAACAAACTTACTTTCACATTTATGATATTACTAATAAGGATAATGCACAAAACAACGCATTCTTATCTACATGATTATATACATAGATATTACAGTCCAGTAGTGAGCTATAATTAAATGATAATAATGTATGGTCAGATTTTAATTTCCGATTAAAGAAGTGATTTAATTAGGTAGATAAAAATGAGTATAAATCTAAGTAGGTGGTAAGGAATTATAGTTAGTAAGTATCTAGTGTATACATTATTAAATGTCACGACATATTTTCAAAGCACAAAGATTAATTTCTGCTTTTTTATTTTTCATATACTTATATGAAAAAAAAAACTATACTATATATATACCAAAAAAACTAAATAGAAACAAAGTTAATTGTTTAAAAAAAATAAAAGATAGGATTAATTGTTTATATGAATAAATTCAAAACTACGCGATCTATTATAAAAATTATTTATTTATAAAAGCTAAATTATTAGATATTATTATTAATTTAATCCTATTTAATATCGATGGAGCTCTTGCCACTTACTACAATTTTCAGCGAGACTCTTCACTTCTTAGCACGACGCAACAACAACTTTTGCCCTTGATCTGCCTGATATAACTACGCCATGGTAATTACCTTCTATTATAATGTTTATAAGTTCGTCGTGTCGTATAAAATGCCCCAAAATATTTATATTTTATATTATTTTCGAAACATCTAGTGACCCGTGCAAAGTCAGTTTGGATTACTTATTATTTATAAAGTATAGATTATATAAATTAAAAGAAAATAGAAAATCAAGAATATTGAACTACGTTAAAGAAGAAATCTTTTATTAATTATCACATAATTGACAAGTTGGCTACACCTGCAATAATGCAACAAATTAAAGAATTCTCTCGACTATCTCTTAGACGTCTATATTAAACTGGAGAACTAGGAAAAGAATCAGGTTTCGCTTGTTTATGCAAATTTTCCTTACCATCTTTTATGGTCTTATTAATTTAAATGATAAATAGTCTTAAGGTAGCACCAATTTGCTTACTATATTGGTGAGCATATTGTTGGAAGTATTGTTATTGATACATAACTCTGCTGGTACAGTCAGAACTAAGAACGGTGACAATTGAAGATTGTTAAGAATGCAGACTAGCGGACGCGTTACTAGTATCTGGAAATCAGAGTAGTTAATTTCTGTTGAATGGGATAGAATAATATATTCTCGATGGGCCAATTAAACTGTTTCTACCCTCATCCTTCTCTACTATTGTTTATCATTCCTCATTGGTATCTCGCCTAGCCAATAAGCCTAAACCAATAGCTAAGATGGTTATAATTCTATTAAAAAAAATTACTATTGTATGCGCTAGAGATTTGCCGAGTTGCGCACTGCAACGACACTACGTGCACTGTATGTGGGTCGTGCGCGTGCGTCGACCCCGCGGCCGGCTTCAGGGTTACCGCCGACTCACGACACGATCTTGCGACTCCAATCTATGCGCTTAATATACTAATATATGGCTATTATATAATAAGTGTACGATTCAACATCATTGAATATATGATAGAATCATCAATTAAAAAAAAAAAAAACAATAGTTGAGTTTCTTTTAAGTTTTCGGCATTTTTAACCCACGTGGTATAAATGCCATTAATTATAAACAAATTTATAATAATAACTTAGTCTGAGACTTGAATTAGTATGCCATAAGGCAATATTCACAACAAACACTAAAAATATCGAATTCAACGATATTTGCAGCGAAAAAATCTTAAATATCTTTACCATTTTTGTAAAAATATGACGTTTAGACATAAAATTTTATATTTATAGTTAATAGTCACCTTTACTTCTATCCTTTCTTAATCACGTATTTATTCTAATTTCCATTCATGACACTTTGAGTACAAATTTTATATATTTTTTTTAAATATCGAAAAAAAAAACAAGAAAATTAGATGTACCAGCTTCAAAATCAGCACTCAATTTTGTAAGAATTCTAAGAATATAGCCAATGGGAAGCGGGCAATTTTGGAATAATGAAATGAGAGACCGGTTTTGTAAATCATATTGCTCACAATGTTATGAATAACAAAACAAAGCTATTTAGCATGCAATCAAGCGCATGTTTTCCAAACATTATTGGTAGTTAACAAGATAATAATAGTATTCGCTGAGATCAACGACCGTCCCAATTATGTTCTAATATAAACTCTAGAATTACTTATACCTAGTGACGGCATAATTTAAATTATTATCATTACTTGAATTTCAATGAGTCTTGCGGGAAAAACAAGTTAAATGTAGCCTATTATAGACAAACTAAAAGCTGTGTCTATTCGTAGATGTATTCATATTGTGTGCACTTGTAATTGTAGATGACTCTGTTGATGTGAAATCATTCATTTGCATCTACTAACTTATATTTTAATTTAATGGCCGGACTCAAAACAGAATTTTTCGTAAAGGGCCACCAAGGTTAGGGCGTAAGAATGTTCCAGATAAAGCCGTCAAAAAAAAATTTGTCTATTATATAGGATTCCAGCTTTTTAAAAGATATTCTCAAATGAAAGAATGTTTAGAGTCGATTTACTTAATGTTCTCTCTGCACAACAAAGGTTTGTCTAGAGCATCCGTTTTGAAACATAGTATTGAAAGGAAGCCATTTATCCTTATAAATCTTATTAACATTCATTATTAGACATAGTGACATCACGAGTACTTGAACAGGGAGGAAGGTCTCGTAGATGTTCATATTCGGAGTCATTCATCCATCACATTGAAGCGCACGCGTCGTGTGCACGATGAGTTGCGTAGGCGCAATGGCGGCGAAGCGGCGCGAGGCAGCGCGTAGGAAGGGAACCAGCAATATGCACTACTAATATGTTGTTTGTTACATAGTGTTCCATGGTTCATAATATTTAGTGGGCAGTACAAAAAACTCGTATATAATTATCACGATAAAGATATAATTAAAACCATTAAAAACTTTAGTGACAAAAGTTAACGTTCCTCTTATCTACACTCGTAAAACAATTTCCACACTGCAGTCATTCGCGGCGTTATGGTTAAATTTATTCAGTGAAACACTGAATATAAGCAAACAAGTCGTGTGTTTATCAAGATTGAATTCAACATAGTACCTACGATGCCAACAAAAACCGGCACCAAAGCAGCACCATATATGGATACTGTCATGCAAGTAAATACCTGCGGTTCATAAAAACTTGATCGAAGGTACACGAAATGGTGTTGCTGCTTGTTGGATAAAATTCGCACGACCGTTGCCTTTTATAGTCCTTGTGGCTACTTGGACAGTGTCGAAAGCCGAACGCAACTGGAAGAATTCACGTAAGCCACCACGTTGCACCACTGCACTGTGCCACGCATTCGTAAATTCCGCTCAACCAAGAAGCTTCATTATACCTAAATATTCGTCTAACAACTATGTAATGGAGTAATTGAATCTAATTCTTACGAAAGGACCGATATCTGCTAGCCGAAAGGTCTACGCGAAATGATAGTATCGTGCTATCATTCTACAACTTTTTGCAGCGTAAGAAAGTTGCACCGTAAGACCTATCCAGCCCTATTGTATCTATTAGCCGGCTACTTTCTCATTTCATGCCATTTACGGTCAGTTGAGAAAATCGAGATGCATTTGTAGCGTCAGCGGATTATGAAGAGGCGGAATGACAGCATAACTTAATCCCACTCATGTTCTAACTGAATATTTTACGGCCTTAAACTCCAAGATATTGTACATTCTTGACATTATGATGTACAATCGTGTTATAATAAGTTGGATGTACAGAAGTTCATGTTTATAACATACAACATTTTTATGTTATATTTATATAAATAAGTATAGATTTTGTACAGGAAATAAATTATTTTTATATTGTTATTCATATTTGTAATAATTTAGTGCAAATATTAAGACCAGTAAAATAAGTTTAAAATGAAACAAATTACAACATGGATAGAAAGATTAAAAATATTTTAGCAGCTGTAGTACTTATAAGGCAACATGATTTCAAAGAAATATACGGTGCTAATACACATGGGAAGCCTTGAGCTCAGTGTCGAGTTTCAGCCGCACGCTCGAACATATTCAGTTACATGCACGACCGCTCGTCCGCTCATCTCCACCTACATACACTTAGAATGACGCATTTTAATTCCTTATAAATATTGACCGACTCCTACAGGAATGCAAGTTCTTTTTCCATTTGCGTAAAACAAATGAGTTTGTACTAGTATACCTAGTCCTCAGACGAATTTAGTAGTAATTCTTCGAAATATATTTATTATTAAACCTTTAACTAATGTATATACACAATAAAACCATTTAGTAGATCTTCCAACTAAGACATTAAATTAGACAGGGAACTATCTAAAAGCGTCTCTGGTAAAGCGGTTCATTTGTGTGAAATAATTTTGGTAACGAATTGATACCATGATAAACGTATTTAAAGATTTACTTTAAATAATTGATTTATATAAAGATTATTACATTTATAATAAAATTAAAATATCATTGATCGCTTTAAGAGAATCAAGAAAAAATCACAAATTTACAAGCTTTAAGCCTTACAAGATAACCGGTCCCAGCCATCAATATTATGTTGCCAGACATCAAGACACCATAAATAGAAGAAGTGGACGATTTAATGATGCTGCTTCGCGAAGACAGCCTCGTTTGTGGCTGTCCAATCATGCTTACAACCTTAGTATCGTTTCACTGCAGTTATTAGATTCCAGAAGGAAGTCGACCGATATTTATTTCATGCCGAAGCGATTGAATTTTATTGCCACTCGCAACGGAATGGTCACAATTTCTAGAAATCTAAGATTACTATCTCGGTGGGGAGTTGTTTACAACATTCTAGATAAAACAAAAGTTCGTGTAAAAGGTTGTTGTTGAACATATTGGAGTAATACACGGGAGAAGGGAATTATGAAGTTTTCCCTTGCGGCGAACAAACGGAGTAGTGTCACGCGACGTGGAGCGAAACGAATCATAATAAGACAATACTGGTCACGTTATTTGCTCTATAGATAAGTGAAGAAAATGTTTTTAAATTATCTTGCGTGCACGATTGAGCTGTCGCGGTTCGCGAAATTGCATTCAAATTGGTGCAATGATTTTATCACCATGTAAAATGAAAAGAAGATATAATGCTATGACTTATATTGGTGTAATGATTTGTTTATTAAGACACGTATATTTTCTTTCTTTTATGTTTAGTAAGTCGCAAACGTTGGTCACGAATCACTATACTAATGATCTGTCAAATGTATCTAAAATTGAAACTTACTGCTGTCTTCCTTTTTCAATTATTTCTATCAGTTGTTATGCTAGGGGTCACATCTTTTTTATATATACCATTTTTCACACCGTCCATTCCTCCATAATTTAAAAAAAAAATATATTTTAAGTAATCGATAAGATAATTATCAAACATTGTATAACATTTAAATCATTTTAAAAATTTTCTTACTAAGGTTGTACGACTTTAATAATACAAATATAATGCCGAGAAAAAAATGTGTAGTCCAGGCATAGAATGGGCTACCATTTCCTATTTCGTGAGCGTCGTATGAGGCGACTAAGGGAACAATCATCGATAGATGGGCAGCAATGCACCTTTTAAAACATCAGTAAAGTCTAACTGCGGATGCCAATCCGCTTGCCAAGCATAGCAATTATTGACAAAACCCCCTTATAGGGAAGGCCTATGTTCGGCAGTGCACAGTAACGGCTGATATAATAAAAGACAGACAAAATTGTGCAAATTTTTATTATATCTACTGCTACTATTACATATGTCGAATGCAGTGATAAGAACATTTTATGGTCGCTGACATATTGCGGTTTGAAAAATATCCTGTGTGAAGCGATGTAATCAATTTTGCTCACGATATCTACCTACGCTGTTGTTACTTGGAGCAGATATTAATTTATTTACAAACCTTTTTTTTTTTTATTTCAAGGCAAATAAATGACTGTAACTAGTATGAACTGGTAATTAGAACGGCCTATCTTGCTTTACAATTAACGTATAAGGTCGGTCAACTGGGTAATTAATAAAATTAAATGATATAGTTGTCTATTCTATAATTTTATAAACTAATTGTTAGTATTAAACAACACAAAAAAAAAACTAATCTATCGCTTAAAATAGAAGTTTATACATATTATTATAGCCATTCTAATGGCAAATTACAGTAGTACGTTGACCTATGTAGACATATATGTTCTTGTTGATATATAGAAATAACAAATCTAATATAAGAATTCATATATGATCATCAAATATGTATTTAGACTTATATTAGCCAGACATATAATTTTGACGTACGAGCATGATAATAAATAATAAAAAATCAATACTAAACCGATTCTTTTATCGAAAAAGAATCCAGTCGGGAAATCAATAAAGATATCGTTATGCACAAGAATGCATTACGATATCAAAACCAACTGCAAGCGTATATCGAGCGTGCCGTAGCAACTGGCAACCGATAAAAATGGAGTCTGAAAAACAATTATTCAATCACCACGACAGTACAGTACCTACGTCGTCCTGCAGTACTAATAAATAACAAACAAACGCCGTTTAAAAATAGAAGCGGCCACGGCGGACGGGCGAATGACCGTTGCTTGACACACAACTGGCTCAAGGCCCGTAGAGATTAGATACTGACGCCGCATAACAAACATACATAACGCAATTGCAAAATAATCCGTGGCCGAGAAAGTTATCTATGAAACTTAAGATCAACAGATGGCGTTGATTGAAATTCTCTTATGGTGATATGAACTGGATCGATATTTTATTTTTCTTTAGAAGTACAAGTAAATTACAGCATGAGTTGCTTATAATTTTATTTAATAATAAATATAACAATTAAGTGGAATCATATATAGATTATAATATTACCGACATCTATATTTCCACTATAATGAGTTTATGCTCATTCAGTCAGTTCATCTTTATTATATATTAGCACAGTACCTTAGTCAGGTGATATCACGAGTCATCATCATTCATCCCTTTTTAATACACTCAGGAAAAGAATTAAAAAAAAAATGCTGAAATTAATTTTCCTTATTTTTATTTAATTGTATTTATAGTATATTTAAAGTATCTAACGGTTAAAAAATATATTCATATAAACTTACAGTCTTATATTTACACCTTTAGGGTCCTAATTTTAAAAATGATTTTTTTATTTCTTGCGTATGTTATAGAAGGAACCTACTGCAAACATTTGGTAAGCTGTGCGTTGATATATATATGTGTGTATTCTCTTCTCCTTTGCCATAGGTAGCCTGTCAGTTGTATCAAGAGGATTTGGCATATTATGGCTTACTACCATCTATGGCTCACTAAAAAAATATATGATAATAATAGAACTAATAATTTTAATGTAATATATGAATATTTTCTACATTAAATATGTTTTGTTTTTACCAAATATGTTAAAAGTAAGATTGTTTTCCATAAAAAAAAAAATCTCGACTACGATTGTGGCAAAAACCGTTTTGATTTCAAAACTAAACTAGTGAAACGACTTTGATAAAATTTCTATGGGACCAATTTGTAAGTATATAAGTCTTTTAGATAAAATAGAATTTTCCAATTCTCTTCGGTATATCAATCAATCAATCAGTATATAACTGACGGAGGCGGTAATAAAAAAAAAATTAACAGAATTGAGAACCTTCTTTTTTTTTAAGTCGGTTTAAAAAAAAAGAACGTACACATACATCGACCGATCACATTCCTTCACGTCGAAAACATAAGAAGATGAAGATAATAAATATGTTCAACCATTTTCGTGTTCAGCCATTAAGCATGGATAACAGTAAATAATATTTTACTGCGATCATGCATTTAATTTTTGTATCTGGTTTAATTACAGAGTTAAACAACTTTTATATTTTTATCCATTTGCCGGCATTTTAATAAAAACTGGCTTAAGCCACTTCACGAGGCAAGCGCACGCCTATTATAAATTTTATTGCGTAATACAAACGAAGTAAACATTTGGTCGGGCGTCAATTTTTCGTGCATAGGTACCTATACCATGAAGGATACAGTGTGTAAATATTAAATAATGCATTACAAACACACGAGGCGAACACAAACATATTACGGCAATGTATTTGTTAGGTACGTGTGTCATTCTTATTTTACAATTTAAATGTGTTTGCGACTTGATATAGATTAATAGGTCACCCAAATTTGGAGATTTCCTTAGTTTAGTTTATACTTATATACGTATATAAATGAATGTGAAAGCGTTTGTTTGTTACCTCTTGGCGCCTTATCGACTATACCAATCGTCATGTATTTGGAACATACGTATTGGAGATGTATGGAAAGATGTAAGGTCACATAAAGTAACTTTTATCCTGTTCTATCAACATATTCTGGTCACGCAAACGAAGTTGGACAAAAACAAATCTATTCTTCTTAATGAGATAATTCTGAATATATTTTTTATGATATAGCGAGATAACAAGCATACAGCGGGGGAAAAGGGATTATTAGCAATGGAGATTGACAGCCCTATTGTTAGCAATATACCCAATTAGGTCCTCCACATGGTTCCCCCTGGAAACCATCGTAAACAATTCTTATTGAATTCGTCACGATGGGCTAACTGACTTGCTTCATCCTCACCTATCATCCTTCACTGGTGCCCCGCTGATGTATACCGATAGCGCGGGTGGGGTTACCATTTCATTATCACCCATTAAAAAAAAATAAGGCAAAGCATACGGCTCACCTGATGATAAGTGATTACCGTCGCCCATAGACAATATCAGAAAAATAGATTATAAGTTAGGAGTTAGTAAGGAATAAAAATGAAAATTATATTTAAATAAATGTAGTAGCTTTCGCATAATCTATGTAGTGGTCAAATGTCTGTACATAGAAAAAAAAAAACGCCAAAATCCGAGTTAAGGGTTTGTTACAAGTGAAATAGATTTTTTCATCCACATTTTTTTCTAATTTTTCTTTCTCTGTCTGTTTGTACGAACTTATCTCCGCAACTGTTGGACCGATTTAAATGAAATTTTGCATGGTAGTATCTTACATTCAATATTTTAGATACTTTTAATCACGAAAATTAAAGAGTGCCGTGGGATAGTTAAAAAACTATAATACTTAAGTAATTTTGACGTAAGGCAAAGAGTGAGAACGACACGTAATTTTTTTAATTTTGGTCCAGTATTCGCAGACATAATAAATAAGAAGATACATCGATACATACTAAACAGAAATAGCAAATAACCACGCGGACTAAGTCGCGAGTATTAGCTAGTTTCGAAATAAATATTCGAAATAAGACAGACAGGATTTCAGAAAATATTGGTCTTATTAAGATCCCTCATATTCTTTATCATCATCTTATCAACCGTTATCTGCCTCATATTGTCTAAATAAATTAGCAAATTTATAATACATACACACATACACTTGAACATATATATATAACATAACACTAATTAATATATCCAATGATATAAAGTTTTCCTTTATAGATGAAGTCGAACATAATATAAAATTAAAATTAAAAATACCTTGATCTGATATGAGTTGACTTTGTGCTTCGGCAGCAAATTGAAAGTGGAGAAATCCAGTCTTCTGGAAAATATACCATTTGCGCCCGCACCAGCCCTGAAATAATAGAAATAAAAAAAATAAGAATGATTTTTACAAGAACCCGTTCAGCGTCTTGTTATAATAGTCTCATTAATTTATTTGAATATAATTGTATAGATATGGGGAATAGAGTTTAAATGAATTTTTTAAATTGGTCAAATAATATTAAGCTGTAACAAAGAAATTCATCTTCATAGACAGAAAGATTTTCGTAAGAACCCGTTCAGCGTCTTGTTATAAAAGTCTCATTAATTTATTTTAATATTATTGTACAGATATGGGGAATAGTGTTTAAATTAAATATTTAAATTGGTCAAATAATATTAAACTGTAACAAATTCATCTTCATAGCATTGTATATGTACTAGCATGAGTTGATATGTTTGAGTCATAATTGTTACTTATTTAACTTATTGTTATTTATTTTATTATATTATTAATTACAGCTTAAGTTTTTACTATATTATCGATAAGAGATTTTCATTAAAACAAATCTCTCATAAACCTATTTTAGCTATATTATCTTTTTCTTTTGTGCTAATTTCCCAATATGATAGAATGTAACACTCCAATAGTTAAAATAATTTGCAAAATGTATTACTTTTTTTATTAAGTATAGCTTAAATTTTTACTATAATATAGAATTATTATAAATATATGTGAAATTTACTAATATAATAATCGTGGAAATGAATTTGTCGCTTAGCAATTTCAACAGCTAAAACAATTGCCATGAAATCTAACATATACATAGTATTTGAGATGCAAACGGACAAAGCTACTTATTGTCCCTATCATTAATATATCCCGGTCACGCGGACAAAGTTGCGGGTAAAAATGAATAGAGAACAAATTATTTCAGACAAGGCCGAATCAAATGTGTAGTTAATTGTAGCACTAATACCTACGCAAAATAATTAAGAAAATTGTTTCGCAAAAAAACAAAACAATAAATATTAATAAACCGGTCCATTTATTTGGCTTTTATTAATTAATGTCCAACCAGAAAATGTTGTGGACATTTGGTTGGTTTTATCTGATCTCGGTACGTCATTATGCTCGAATCTCTGTGCAATTTAGCCGATCTTATAAAGGAAATATTTTAATTGGTTCATTATAAATAAGAACTATTAATACTATGCGTATCACAGATGTTGAAATAAATTGTTGAGGCAACTGTAATTACTGTAGGTGCCCATTACATACACTTAAAAAAATCAAAAAGCATACTTGAATATATATATATATATATATATATATATATATATATATATATATATATATATATATATATATATATATATATATATATATGGGACCCAAAATTTTTAAATCAAAAATTTATTTTAAAACTAATATAGTAAACTTTATAAAATAAAAAAAGTTTGAATGATTCTTATTTTAAATCGAATAGAATGAATCATTGGACGATAAGGCGTTTCATAGACAAGTTAGTCAATCGTGACAAAATTAATACAGGACCAATGTGAGAGTAAACCTTATTAATTAAAAAAAAATTTAAAACAAAGAAAATATCGCATAAAATACACCCAAAAATACACAAATTGAAATTCTCCTTATTTGAAAATATATAAGAGATATTTTTTAATCGAATAGGTATGGAATTTCTACCATTAAGTGTTATCAATAAATTAGTTCATTAAACATCCAGTAAACATTAAACAAAAAAAAAAAAAACAAAAAATATTGATATAATTAGTAGAGGATCCTTCGAAATATTATTGGCGATATTATCTTCTTTTACAGAAGTAATGTAACTTTATAACTACAACATGAATCACAAATTCTTTAATACGTCGCTGAACTTTCGGTAAAAGATGATAATTTAAGTTTCTAATTAAAAAAAAAACACCAACTGCAATTGTCGCAAAACCATTTATTTTAATTTAAACTATTGAATTAATTTTGTTAAAATTTCTTTAGGACCAATCAAAAATCCTTTTAATAAAAAAAATCAAATTAAAAAGCAGTAAACAAATGCGATAGCATAAACATAAGAAAAAAACATACTATATTTTAGAAGTCGGTTTAAAAAAAAAAGAGAATTATAATGCGCGATACGATGTAATGAACAAGAGTTTATTATATGGGTAGACATGACTTCGCTAAAAGATAACAAATTTTTAAATATCAGTATGTACATTATGTATTGCGAAAACATCGCTTCCTATCAACAAATGTGTTTGTTCATAAAAGTTATTTTTATCATATCCATTTGCAAACTTTCCAAATATTCTTGTTTTCTTACTACACAGTAATTTGATTATAAATATTCTTTGTTTGTTATAATTATAAATAATTGATAATAATATTAACATGCAACAGGTTATCAAAACTCAGAAAAAAGCGATCTATTCGTTTGACAGATGAAAAACGACTATTAATATATTAATCGTAGGAGAGACTTCGACAAAAAACGACGAAAAACAAATAATTCAGCTTAGCAACTGCACCTTTTAAATGTATAAATATACTAAATGAACAAGCCGGGAATAATAAAACGGGCAAAATGCCAAAGGATTGAATCATGCACTCGATGATTTTGTCGTCTCCATATAATCCTGCAAGTCTACGCGATCACTGCAAAACCGCCTAAATGATTATGACCTGTTTCAAGTATCACGAAATGTTAGTTGCTCAAAGTGCAACAGTCACTGCAAATTGGATTTTGATTCATTACTCCACTGGGTTTATGGACCTAGACATATATAGATACAAACGGCCGACGACGGCGCGCCAAGCTGTCAGGACTGTCAAACTGTGGACATTATGGTATTAACAAGTAACTAGTCACGACTCACAGAGTAAAAAGTTTTAACAGATTTGAGCCTTTAATGGAGCGCCTTATTACGGTGTCTGAAGGTTTACAATGAATCATTTATTTAATCTATTATAATACGGTGAATATTTAATTTGTATCTCAATGTCTCTATAATGAAATGTAAAAAAAGAAACTTGTTTAATGTATTACACATAAGCATATTTATTGAAGAAATAAATATTGTAATCCAAAACCCAAAGCAACAATAGTAAAAAGAAACCAATATACATAGCATTACACTAATCTAGTAGTCGAAGTACCTGCTTCATTCAAATATATACATAATTCGCATCATTATTCGTAAGTTTTAAATGATTTTTGCATAAAACCACCAACTGAATAACAAATTAGAATCCAAAATAAGAATGTAACACGTTTCTTTTAATAGTGACATAATGCAACACACATAAGACGTTTTTGCCCGTAATCGCGCGACATGGACGAGCATGCAAAATAAAACGAGGTGTAACGAAAACAAAAACTTGTTTTTTTCAATGCCAAGGCCAACCGAATTAGATACCGACTCGTATCGCGGCGGGTGTGTCAACATAGCATTGTGTTTACATTCGTTTCGAGATAAAAAACGGACGATTATTATGTTGATGCAAACGTTTTGTGGCACTGAACATAATTCTTAATATATTTATGGAGCTGTTCCCACGTCCTTTTATCCAAACCTTATATAAATAGTAATAATAAAGAGATGTAAATTTAGATTTATTTTGTATAGTATTTCCAGCAATCTTTCAATTAATTGTACGGATGAACCTAGAGTAAAATTTACCTTTGAAAATGCCTTTAGCGGTAAAATTGGTCAGGTCAAACTATTTATTATAAAATGTTTTCTTATGGAAAAGTATAAGTGTTTTCAATAGATTTTAGAAAACAGAAGTTCTCGATTCTGTTTTATTTTAATGTTTTATAACTCCGTCGGTTGTAAACTGATCTGGAAAATTCTTTTTCTGAAAGGATTATACTCATAGATCGGTCCCATAAAAGTTTTATCATAATCGGTCCAATAATTAAGATTTTAAATCAAAATAATTGGTTTTGCCACAATTGAAGTTTTTTTTTTTTTTTGTGGAACAATAGAATTAATATGTTAATAATATCAATATTTTGTTTTGTGTTTAACATAAATGTTGAAAATAGATTATTCTTGAACCAATAAAGAGTCAATGCAAGAGTAAATATTTTCAATTAGAACATCATCAAAACGGACTCGAAAATAACACGTGTCCATATTGTCCTTCAAGATGTTGTCTGGCAAATAATAAAATTTCATTTATAAAATTCTTTAATATTTATACTCAATATCTATTAACATAGTAGGTATAACTAATGTTTTCAGCAACTACATATTAACGAAGGATAACAAAAAGAATAAATATGAATAGGTACTTAAAAAAAAATAAACAGAACTAAAAATAAAAAAAATGTGTTTACATTTTTATATTCGTGCATTGGTGAACATTTAGACTCACACACGCATACGTGACTTATTCAACATTACTTAGTATACACAGCGTTGCTCCCAATTGTACCCCTATGTCCTTACTGCATTGCTGATAGAGATTAAAACATCGTAACAGCATAAAAACAGAAGCGAACTTACCACTTTGTTTTTAAAGAGGAAAATCGTGTGGCAACGGAAGTGCGCTTGACTTAATATGGGTAACCTTGGTAGCACAATGGGTTATTTTAATTTCATCAACAAAAAAGCTAACAACATACGTTGCCCCAATTATATGACATAATCGTTAGTTTGTTACGCGCGCTCGTGTAACTAAAAACTCTTTAAGCGATAGTAAATTTAATAATAATCTAGATAAATTAACAGTTTATATCTTAATTTTTTTATCTACCTATTCCAGTTCGGTAATTATAACTTGATGTAATTTGTGTATTATACATAATTATACCTATCTGCACATTTATACATCAAGTAGGTATTTATTTACTTAAATGGGTATCATGTTAATAGGTGTAGCAGTACATTATACTATTCCGAAAAAAAAAACGCCATCAATCAAGACACTGACCGTGTTCGTCGCATAAAAAAATAGTGTGGGACTAATTTTTTTTTTGCCACCATAAAAAGACTTTTTGCAACTGATACATTTTTAATTTGAAATGTGTATAAAATCACAACGATATTTACATCCAATACAAGTACATGTTACAACATAAGTAACTCATCCTTACTCCTTCTATTGCAGTGTTATCATTGATGTTTACAACAGTTTTCAAAGGAGTAATAAGGATGTGTCATACGTAGACGGGTTTTAGTAGCACCACATATTAAATAATAATCACAAGAGACTTTGTTTACAATACCAACTGCCGGCTGATATAATATATCAATATATAGCGAATGCAATATGGCGCTCTTGGCCTTGGTAGCTGAATAAAAATAACGATGTTTTTGTCGAGTTGATTTTATATCAGGAGCGCGAACGACGCGCGCCGGCGCCGGTCTTGCATCCGACAAATATAACTAACTACAAATACTTGAGCACAATACTCGTATCATTAGGTACAATTCTATGAATATTATTCATCGTAACAAGAAAAACAACATAAACATTAACACCAATATACGCCTTGACAAATATCGATACAGAAAAAATAACCTGTAATTAATTAAGGTTTTCTCGAGTCTAAAAGGGGTTCACCACGTTCTAGATTCAAGACCCCTTTGCCTGGACTTTAACTCTGGGGACAACCTCCCCTGGGTCATAACTTCTAAAGCCTTTTCTAAATAGGTGAGACATATTCTACATACTGCTAGATTTTTTTTTATGGGAGAAAATGGTATGGTTACCCCGCCTGCGCTAACTAGATATGCTGGCGAGGCACCAGTGAAGAGTGATAGATGAGAATGAAAACAGGTCAGTTAGCCCATCATGATGAATTCATCAGGAATTAATCATGATAGTTTCCAGGGAGAACCGCGAGGAGGTCGACCTGGTTGGGTACATTGCTAGCAATGGAATTCTCAGTACCATTACTAACAATCCCTTTCCCCCCTACATACTGCTAGTTAGTGATGTTGAACTGGGACCTCTTCTTTTCTCTTGCTAATTTTAACAACTGGTTTTGTTTTGACCTATTTTTCGAGTTGGCGCTTTTGCTGGAACGCATTTATTTTTCACGAAAAACCAGTTGTCGATTTAATTTTAAATTCTAATAGCTTATTTTGATAAGAATTGAAATATTAACATATATTCATTTAATGTATATTAAGTAATTTGTAAATTACTGCCATGATTTACAATTGATACGAAGTATATTAATATGAATATAAATATTCGACCTTTATATATTTTTATGAATTTTTATATTGTTTCTACGCCTATTTTTAGTAGGTATATATATATTTTTTGTATTAAATTAATAAAGACAAACAGACTGAGTTACAAATGTGCTTAATGTAGCTATTACAGCTTCTTTGCTACTGGTTACGTCTAGAGTTATATCAAATAATCAATTTATTCCTAGTTGTACAAGTATACTGCTCTGAAAGTACACACTATTCCGTCCATAATATGACTAACAATGACTTGTTTGGCGTTTATAAAGACATGTATTAACATTTATATTGAACAAACACATGGCCGGCAAGGTCAGCTGGTCAATAAAGACATTTGGTATTAGGCATTACGAAAATTAAAAGCTAAATAGTCAAATGTCTAATTGAAAGAAATAACATTGCGTATTTAATAATAATTTATTTGTATTGAATTAAAATTATTTCTTTATTCAATATACAAGTAGAAAAAGTTATAATTAAGTTAGACAAATGTCTATAATTTTCTTATTTATATCTTTTTTATTAATATGTTATATATTGTTAATTAACTATGGCTATGTCCTTTTTCATGCTAAATACGTTTGTCAAATTACATGACAATTGGTTCAGCCGCTAAAAGCGGCAAAAGGTAACAAATTAACTCACTCACTTTTTACATTTTTAATATTATGTTAGTAATAATGTATAACATATACCATGTTCATACCAAGCGATGATCGTAGATCATAAGATAAATATCTAAGGTGACAGAAAACAAATAATATTCGAAGTATAAAACCATTTATGTTTAGAATGTTTATTTAAAATAATGTACTTGTGTTAACATACCTATTATAATTAATAATATCTAATGCGGGATGGTAGTTAGGCTTTTGGTGATGTTTTAAAACTAACGCTGTTGCCCATCCCTTAACCATAAGTTCTCTTACGTCTCTTACAATAATGATGGGAAAGGAAGGAATGGCTTATTCTATGCCGGGATCACACGGCCTACGTGGCCGTATAAAGGCATATGAAGTTATGTTCCAGAAAATATCTTCCAAACTAGCATAAAACATGTAATTGTTACTAGCTAATCTGGTAAAAGTTGTTTTGCCTCCTACTGTTATCTACCTAGTAATTTTATCAGAATCAAAATTATCCTATTTCTCAAGTCGAAGTAAACAATACACATTGACAAAATTTTATTAAAATCAGTCAAGTGATTTCGAAAATTATCGTCAACGAATGTCGTGACCCGAGATTTTTATATATTAAGAATATATTTAGTTTTACCTTCAAAATGTTATTACGATATAACAAAACTTCTTACAATAATACCGAATTAATCATTATAATACGAGTAGCAGCAAGTCTACTTCAATTGGAATGTGAGGTCAACAATTCAATGTAGAAAAATAATATTTTTTTAACCTCCACATTTATTCTAAGACAATTCAATCAGATAGTTCAAGAACTAATTAGATTATAGAATTAAGTAAGTCAAGATATAAGCTGCACGTCTATTGTGATTTGAAAGTAGACACCTAGTGGGAGCAACTTAAGAACCGGTTCCAGACTTTCTCATTCATGAGCTTTCGGTTCGGCCCACGTCTACAGACTGGTTCGAGCGCTCGATTCGACCATCAGCTTCAGACCGAAAACCATAGAGACACACACAATAATTTTATAACAGGAAATCATTAAAATTAAATTATAAAAAAGGAATTATAACACGACAGCTTCAAAAATTGAATAGTAATTTACGATTTACATGTTAAACGAGTTATCTTATACCTATAGAAGACAAATAATAAAATGACAAAACCATTTAAATAATTTTATTGTTCGTAGTAAATTATTATATTTTAATCGGAAGATAAACCAGTTCGAATTATGCGTATTTTAATGAAAAATACTTGTAAGTCAATACGATTATTTTTACCATTATAATATTCAAATAATGACAAAACCTACGTATTTATTAGTACTTGACAATTACCTTGATTTTTGTTTATGTATATATAACTATGTAATTTTAAAGTTTACAATTTTGTCGATATTATTTTAATAAACTATTATATCTTAATTTTTAATCGACAAATACAATTTTAATACAGAATTAAGTGAGCCAAGGTATACAAACAGTACATTACAAAGACATGATAATTTTGTGGAAAATGTCTAGTCACTGTCCGAACTGTTTACAAAACTAAAATTTAAGTGAAATTATTTTACAAAAAATAATATACCTAATGTATCATCCTAATATTATTATAAATATGAAAGTGTGTTTTTTTTTTTTGTTACTTCTTAACGTCTTAACGACTTTAAAAATCACTATGAAATTGTTAAACAAGAACCATATAGAATTTTTGTCTTTATCAGTGAGCGTATTCCGATCACGCGAACGATGTCGCTGGTAAAAGCCAGCATTAAATATATACGTATTAAATATATCAAGGAATTAGAAGCCTTGAAACATAGATAATAGAACAATTAATGCATAAAGGATGCTCGAAAGGAAACCGCATGAAAACAAAGACGCATAGAGGTGCCGTTTTGTATGGCGCCAATACAACTTGGAAAAACGTGCTTCGAAAACTCAGGTGTTGATTCACGTCTCATTCATACATTATGGTGCAGTTCAAAAGAATTATAATTTGATTTAATTAATGATTTGATTATACATAATTTATTGTCGCCATATGAAACTTTTTAACCTACTTTAAAAAGGAGGTTCTCAAATTAGTTGTAGAAAAACTAAACTACTGAAACGATTTTGATAAAATTTCTGTGGAACCTATAAGTATATCCTTAGAGATAAAAAAATAATTTTTCAAATCGGTTTACAACTAACGGAGTTGAGACAATTAAAAAAAATACAAGTGAATTGAGTACCCTCTTTTTATTAAAGTCGTTTGAAAAGTGACACGCTTTTCACGGTTACATAATGTTACGTTCTTAAGACGCATTATTATTATATTACATAAAAAAAATCAGCATAATAAACGAAGTCCAAAAGAAAGCGAGACATAAGAAAAGGTTCGAGTCGCTAGTATAAAAACATACGAAAGCCTTCATCGAATTAAATATGTTTTGTATGAAATGAGACAACTGAATACATACAATTAATAATAACGTGCAAATTTACATACACAACGAGTGTCTCAATACATTTTCTTAGTAATAACAACAAAATACTTTAAAACTTATTATTAATATTCCGTTTTAAAACAAACAACATAAGTATTACATACGTGTCCGCATACAGAGTGGCATACAAATCATTAGCAAAAGAATGTTCTAATAATGAAAATTGTTAACTTTTCTAAAGAAACAAATAGAAAATTGGAGAAGAAAATTTAAACTTAATACATACAATTGATCTAGGAAACAAGCATACGGCCCACCTGGTGGTAAGCGGTTACAACTATAGAAACATGGCGCATTCAACTGTTTAATTTTTACATAATATAAAACAAAGCCACTTTCCATCGTCTGAACGCTTGAACCTCTAGAACTACAAAACGGATTTTAATGCGTATTTCAGTAATAAATAGAGTTACTCAAAAGGAAGATTTATACACAACGTGTACTTTAATATTGTTTTAAATATTTTTTTATACCACAAATGTGGCACAAGCATACAGCCTATCTGATAAACCATCACTACGCTATGGACGCCTGCTACACTTAAGAGTGTCACGTGCGCATTGCACACTCTGAAGAAACTAATACGCCGTTTTTAAAGAACCTGTAGCCTCTAGGGAGAGTCTGTAAGCAGCGAGCTCAATCTACAGCTTGACCGTTTGCGGGAGAAAACTCTTCTGCAAACTTCGCATTGTATGCGGATTATTTAGGTCTAACATATGAGAATCAATTCCCCGTAGATGGCGATAATCTGTTAAAGTATGACCAATACGATCAAGATTTAGGAAAAAAATTATGTAGACTTAGAGCTCTCATCGAACATAACAAAATAATGAATTGAATTGAAGTATTGTTTCTCTCTATATTCGAATTACAAAAAAGTCCTTACAAAAGACTTCAAAAAGAAGGTCATTAATTCAACAATACTTTTTAATATTTCAACGATTTGGATGAACTTTTTTGAAAGAAATGTTTTACGTCTATACTAATTTTGTCAAGTTTGGAGTCGATTTATTTTGGGAGATTTTAAATTATACCCTGACAATTTGTTTGTTTTTACCGTTATTCCAGTAAAGAGACATGCCAAAATTATAAAAAAAAACAAGCAAGGAAAAACAGATTACAGATTAAACGAACTGAGAAATGTGAAGTTGAACTCAAGGTCAAATTTATTGGCGCCAATTCTGCATTCACATTGCAATTTCTACTTGTTTTTTTTTTAATCTTGTGTAACACTCAAGTCAATAAACACAGCCTAAAATAAACCAGTAGTCTCATATTATTCTGTGCAGTATTCCCGCATAAAAAAAAAAGTTTTCTTTATTTTATGATTCTGTTTGAATTTGCACCTTGTTAGATTACAATGAATTAATTACCTTAAATAAAGTTAATTTAACTAACAAAATACTACAGCTACATTTATATATACATAATTAACAAGTTGCGCAACAAAAACGAAATAAAATGTGTATCGCTGTAAATACAAGATCGTAATCACAATTTTACTGTTGTACAATGCGGTGTAATGAGTTTTGGGGCCTTTTAAATAATTGTTATTACGAATTTGTAAACAAGGTCAATGGTAATTCACTTGTATTATTTTCATCAAATTAAATATTGTTAACACTTATTTATCAGTAAACGAATGCGTCGCCTATAATAGGTACATACAAGTGTACGAATTAGCATGTTTTTAATGTTACGCGATTATCTACGGCGCCAATTTTAATCCGATTTTGATAATTTTTGGAATTGATAGAATACTTCTGTGTTGGTCTCATATTTGAGATGAGATAGTTAAAGCAGTAGTTTTCGGAGGGAAGGGATTGTTTCTTTTAATGGGTGATCATGGATTGGTAAATCCGCCTGCGCTATCGGTAAACCCTGTCGTAGCACCAGTGAGAGATGATAGCTGAAGATGAAAGAGGTCAGTTGGCCTATAGTAAAGAATTTGTAGATGGTTTCCAGGAAAAATTGCATGAAGGTTGACTTGATAGGGAATATTGCTAGACTGGGTGCCGTTGGATCTCCATTACTAAGAATTCCTTACTCTAATAGAAAAGGGATTGTTAGTAATGTGCACTAGAGGCCTAATTTCAATATGCTTTTTATTAGGTCGACTTCCACATGGTCTTCGCTGGAAACCATCGCTGTTAGTTCTCGATGAATTCGTCACAATGGGCCAACTGACCAGCTTTCATCATCACCTACATCACCGGTCACTGGTACTCTATCAGTATACTGATATGTACGCTGGTAACGTAGACAGCGTTAATATATCGTTATAAAAGTTAATTTTTTCGATGGATGATGATAGAATTATCATCATCCATCGAAAAAATTAACTTTTCGATGTATCTGCGTTCCAAATTCAAATATTTTCACTCTTAATAAAATGACTATAAAGCATTTTAACAAACTTCAGCACGTCGCATTCGGAACTCGCTTTTTTTTTATTTTGTTGTAAACGTATGTGTAAAACGTACGGTCAGCTTCAAAACTCAATTAACTAATCCAGATTTTAAAAATCCCTATACACTATTTCAGAAATAAGTTATCATATACATATATTCGACTACATTATTTTTTTAACGAAGTTTATCTGCTACTATTCATGCTAGGCGATTTATGTCTGCAACTACATTTAAGTTTTAGAAATCTGAAGATGTTCATCAAATTTTTATGTTGACTGTACGTACCATGTTGTTTATACTTGGCAAATATGTTTTAGAATCAATTAATCTTCTAATCATAAATGTGTTTTATTATATGGTATATATTATAATATGGTATAAATATGAATTAAGACACCTACACTGCGTGTAAAAATATCCTAAACGCTTTTAAATTACGAACACAGTTGAAACATGTTTATCATTTGATGTTGATTCACACGTAATACCTAGTTGGAAGCAATATGGTCGATTAAGTTTATATCTACAACTATTCTTACCCGTGACTTCGTCCGCTTGATCGATATATTAATTCAGGGATAAAAATTAATCTGTCCTCTTCTCCATCCCAAATATATCCACATATATAGTAAGTTTTAAGCTAGTCAAAACATTTAATGTAATGAAAGTAGTTTTTACGCGCGATTTCGTCCACGTGACCGAGACAAAAGTATACTCTGTTATATCCATGGTACTGTTCATATCTATAAGTGTTAAGACACGTCGATACTAATATTCTGTTCCGTTAGTCGTACTTATTCTTTCTATTACAATCGGAATTACTATATTAATTAACAAAGTCTCTTTTATTTGTATTAATTTTACGCAGTCATCTTCCTTTATCACCACAGATCAATTTTTTTTTCAACCAGCTTTGCCGACTTATATATGTTGCCACAAATTCTTGTTATTGCATTCATAATTATTTCTCAATAATATCCGACGGTAATCATTTTCCATCAAGGGGACCGTAAGCTTGTTTGCCATTCTAAGTTGCATAAAAAAGTAGTTTATATTTATATATATATATATATTTTACTCTTCCTTTCCCATAACAAATATTATGTATATGACATTTTTTTTTTATGAATGATGACTATTTATTGAGCTGTAAGGTGCCAAGATGCAATAAACAAATAAACTCACATTCATAATTTATAACTATACCATTACATACTATATCAATCGTTATCTGTCCACTGCTGAACATAGAATCCCCCTATTGAGAGGTTTTGCCAATAGTTGTCACGCTTGGCAATCGGGTTGGCAACTGCAGTTAGGGATGCTGCTGCCATTCCTCGACCAATTAAGTCCCTTAGTCCGTTCTTACGATACCCATGGAAAAAAAGCAAGGGGTGGTCCATTCTGTGCCGAAACCACACAGCATTTTCAAAATTAACAAGAACTAATACGAATTGTAATATTAACACTAGGTAATAATGAATAATGTTAATTCAATTTCTAAAAGTAGTGGACAATTGAAAACAGGATAAAATGCAAGCCCGACAATGCATCACCGTCGATGTAAATAAGCCGAACCTTGGCCTTGACATAACAATGGGTCCAAATTCGATTACCTAACAGATACTGTTGGCTATTTCGATCACGATTTTCGCTATAACATTCGACTAACTGCGCACCACGATTACACGCGAGTTGTTTTGGTATCGAATAAAAAAAAACATCGAATAAAAAACGAAACGATTTCGTAACCCCGCCAAATAAAGTTTTGGTTTTATTGGATCAACTTTTTTAATGTCTCAGTCAAACAATTACGCTATATTTTCTGTGAAGGTATATAATTAGATATACTCATTTGTTTTATCGAAAACAACATTGGAGTAGTAAATAAATATGTTTATTTTTTATATAGACTTAACCTAGTTGTTTTTATAGGTATTTAACAATATGCTAAAAGTAAGGCAACCTAAGTTTAAAATTTTAAAAACAGAAGCTTTTATTTGAATAACAAATTCAAGAACTGCAGGAAATACACAATGTTTTGTTATTGTTAACCTTATTTAAAACGCAGTTACTACAACAACTGTATAAATCCTACTACTGGATATGGGTCTGTTCCAATTAGAAGAGAATATTTTTTCTTTTATAGAGGGAAATGAAAAAACGACAGTGAAACCGACTGCGCTATCAGTGTACACCGGCGGGGCACCAGTAAAGGATGATAGGTGAGGATGAAGTCAGCCACTGTTGCCGAATATTATCATGGTTAACTAACTGACCTGCTTTCATCCTCACCTATCCTACCTCACTGATGCCCCGCCCGTGTACATCGATAGCGCAAGTAAGATTACTATTCCATTATCATCCATTAAAAAACTAGACTTCGGCTGGACAAACTATTGTTGTTCTTCTCTTTCACAAAAGTAATGAGTAAAAACTCGAAATATCCTTCCTATCACATCTTGCAGCAATTGTACGATAAATAAACTTGTAATGTTAAATTGTAATCAATCCAATAAAACAGCTAATAAATACCATCTACAGACAAAAATACTAAGAGTTTCACGTTATAAGTATTAAGTATTAATTGGAAAATTGGTTAACTGATAGACGCGGGCCAACAAGCGCTGGCAATAAAAATAATTAGGCAATTACTTTAAATGTGCGTGGGGGCGCGGCGGACGAGTATCTTCTCATTGTATGTAAAACGGAGATAAATATACCCGATCGATCGTAACGCGGTGCATAATGTCCATTTGTTTTGTACTCTGTCTACCCACCAGGAAAATTTGTCCGAAACCTCGAAGAACGAAATAACAAATTGTTTACAGTCTAAATAGATACTTAGAAAATTTGTTCGAAACTACGGTGAACGAAAATAAAAAATTAAAATTATTTTGTAGTCTGTATTCTGGATATTTTTAAAATTTGAATTGAATTGAAAAAAAAAAAACACAATAAAACACTCATGTTAAATATATTTGTAATTTACCTACATATTTTGAAAACAGTTCGAAATTCCATAAAATAAAATAAGATATTTTTGGAGGCTGCCTATACATTTAGATTTGTCCGAAACTTTGCAGCCTAATGAAAATAAAGTAGATCAATAGAAACAAACCCTGTCTACTGCAAAAAGCAATATAAAAATCAGTTCAGAATTGGCGATTAAATAACATATTCATAAAAATATTTGATCAAGAGAGAACCACCTACTTTTATAAATCGTTTAAGAAAAAAAAGAATGAGTGTACACACTACACATATTAACAAAAATAATGTTTGTACCTAGTGTGTTTATATAGACAACAAAGATGAAGTAGGTCACGGTATTTAATGTTCCTTTTGCCTTACAGTGTGTAGCTAATTCAATGGAGCGTATCTAAATAGCTTTTCTTCGGGTGTAAAGACTTTAAAACAAAATATGTTTTCAGTATAAATAGTAATTCCTTTATTTATTTTTATATGCTTAATATGTACATACGAAAAATAGTCAGATAAGAATAATTACGTTGGAGGTCTTTAAAAAGGGCGTATAAAAAGTTGTCTTCAAGGTTGGTAACGCGTATGTGTAAACCCTAGAGTTACAGGTATCCATAGACCACGGTACGAATTACGATCCAATCCACGAAGATGTAATAATAATTTATGATACATCTAAAATTAAAAAAACATAATTATGTGTTCTAATTAAAAAATAACGACCACAAATTATGTTATGTTTCGAGAAACAAGTTCTTTGAATTCATCTATTTTATATTAAAAATGATGCAATGAAGTAAATTTATGACAAAATTTTATATGACTCTACATCACAAGGTTTTAATAACATGTGTTCTTCAAATTGTTCAATTTAAACTTGTTTGTATATTAATAATTGGCTGTATTTCACTACAGTATCATCAAACTATCTAATAAATGTTAATCTAAGATAATATGGTCTATCTAAGTACAAAAAATTCATTCAAATCAGTTCAAGCGAGACAGAGAATCTTTACGAACATTAACAATTTAGCGGGTTTAGGCGTGAAAGTAAAACAAACAAACTCACTTTCGCGTTTATAATATTAGTCAGTAACATTGTAACTATTATTTCCTTTAACTTACATTGAACTTATATACTTACTACATTACTAATGGTTGTCAATAAAGCTTTTTCTTTCTTTCTAATATTATTATTATGCATAATTTAGTCTCAATATATATATATATATATATATATATATATATATGTATATATATATATATATATATATATATATATATATATATATATATATATATATATATATATATATATATATATATATCTTCTCATTAATTATTTAATTTTTCTATCGTGTTTTATAATTTGTATTATTTAATCTAACATGTATCGACGACATATCTAATTATGTAATATATCACAAAGTCAGAATGAAATAAATTGTTTACATAAAAAATTGACAGAAAAATATATACTCTACCCACATAGCGATGTTATAACCCATTGTGGCATAAAATATATACTTAAATATTATGTAGGTACTCAGTATGTTTAACAATTAAACTTCCTACAGTCATTTTTAAATAGGTATTATAAATTATTTCTCTTCTCTTCGTCATTCACAGTTATGACGTGTAATTAGACAAAGAGAATATTTTGTGGTCAATATAAAAAATAACAGCTTGAAAAAATAATCGTTATAACTGTTCTATGTAAACAAGTGATAATGAATAAAATTTATGAAATAGAATAAAAACATTATAAATTATTGTCATTTAAATTGTGGTATTTACATATATTGTTAATAATATATTAAAGCTTCCGCTTTAGTTAGTTATTTTGTTTAAACGCGCTAATATCTGGAACTAGAAGTCTGGTTTGATTTTTTTTCGCATTTGATAGTTCATTTCTTTAAGAAGGTTAAAGGCTGTCCAACATCACGACATTAGTACGAGCAAAGTCTCAAGATACTATTAGTCCTTAATAATATTACAAATGTGAATGTGAGTTTATTTGTATGTAACTTTTCAGGACTATAATGATGTAACCAATCACTATGAAATTTGATATACCATCCAAACCAGCCATCTGTACCATATACAGTATATCTGTATGAGGTAAAGATGGATATAGACTACTTTTTATACTGGTCAGCATATAGTAAGTAAATTATATAGTAGGTTACACGAACGAAGTCGCGGATAAAAGCTAGTGTATTATAAATATTAAACTGAGGGCGATGTTTATTTCCTCTTGGCGCGATTAACGACTTAACGTATCGTAATAAAATTTTACAAAAATCGTTTGCTTAGGCACCTCTGTCTAATTCGTGTTTCTACCGTGAAGTTTGCATGGCCGTGTTTCGGTTCGAAAGGTGGGATATGGCAGTGAATTTACAGGGTACAGAGGAATAACACTTGAGTCCTCAGGAATGGCAACGCATAGGTGGTATCATGGGCGAAACAGTATACTTTGTTATGTCCGTGGTACCGCTCATGCCTATAGGCGACGGTTAACCGTCAACTTATTTGCCATTTTAAGGAGCATAAAAAAAATATATGTATATATATACACGTAATAATCGGGACGGAGGACATAGGCTACTTTCTATCCCGGTCAGTCAACATGCCGTTGTCACGCGATAATAGAATGATGTGTCTATATATCTATTTATATTAAAATTATTAACATTCAACAGTTAGTTAATTTAAAATTACAATTAAAGCACTGTTCCTTTTCAAGTCATCAATCATCGTTGAATTAGATGCATCCAATTCGAAATGTCAAATTTTAAATAGATATATGGATGATAATAATGATATTTTTGCCAATGTACTTTCTCTTTAAAATCATATTAAAATATTAAGACTTAAATAGAATCTGCAAGTATCTTTCAATGTATGTAACATTAAAATGAAAGAGTTAGCAATATTGAACTAGCAATATTGAATGCTATTTATCAATGTCCATTTCATGTCATCTTATCTGCTTAAACATACGAAGAAACACTTTCTAAGTGGAAAAGATCTCTTTCAAACTATAAAATATATTTTATACTTGATCCTTTAAAGTTTTGATAAATCCAAACTTTAAGTTGTGTTTGTTGAACGTTCTTTTATAAATTGAACAAAAATTCGTGCAATGAACCGAGTACTTTTTAAGCGATTTACGATTACTTTTAACTCGCCTGCATGTTAGGCGATAATTTTGTTGATCCTAATAATTCTTTTTCTCAGAGTAATTTTGTGGCTATTGAATAATTATATATAGTAAATTTTATATATAATATTGGATAACAAACTTCTAACATATTCAAAAATAGATATCTGACCGATATGGGCAACATCAAAATGGAAGGTCATCCATGTAGGTATATCTGTGTTAAATCTTCTTGTAGACACACGATTCCACATTCTAAATACAAATATTTTCAATATGTCTACGAATAAAGGTCGGCAAGAAACCTGCAATTTCCTATGCTTATGGGCGGCGGTAATCACTTACCATCAGGTGAGCCGTATACTCGTTTATCCCTTAAGTTTGAAAAAAAAAATTGTCGTTCATCCGCGAATGTGTTCACAAATGAAGTAGCATTTTTTATAACAGTATGACATGCGACTATAACGTCCAAGTAGTTTCTTGTTTCGAGGATCGCTACTGATCCTGATTGGAAGTGATAAATGATATTGTTTATGGCGTTGTTGGCAGGCGGCCGTCAGTTGACTTGCCAACAGCATAGCAATTACAAAATATACTTAGATACTGACTGTACTGTCCAGGGCACTCGTCATGCATTGCTATTCTAACCACTAAAATGAGGAGAGAGGGATTGTTAATAATGGGAACATTAATTCCCATTGCTAGCAAAATACTCTGTCAGGTGGACCAGGAAACCATCGTGGTCCACCTGACAGACCAATCATCTGATGTGAGTACGTCACAATGGGCTAACTGGCCTGGTTGGAGGTAAAAGGGATTGTTAGTAATTGGATCTAACCCGTTGCTAGCAACATACCCTTTTAGGTCGACGTCCACGCAATTACTCCTGGAAACCATCGTGGTTAATTCTAGTGGAATTCGTCGGGATAACTGATTTGCTTTCATCTTCACCTATCATCCCTCACTGGTGTCCTGCCAGCGTATACCTAGCGCGGGCGGGGTTCTCACTTCCTTATCACCCATCAAAAAAACTAACCTTGTTTCATCCTCACCTATCAACATTCACTGATGCCCCGCTAGTGTATACCTATAGCGCGGGCGGAGTAGCCATTCCATTATCATCGACTAAAAACCACTAAAATGGGGCGTGGAAAGTTTACTAATAGGGTTTTGCTTTTGGGGTCTAACCCAAAACATTTCCTTTTAATATATTCGGAAAATAAATGTCTTTGTCGCAATGAATAAGGTCCACCTATATACCTATTCAGAAAAGTAATAAAAGACAAACTAAAGGTGGGGGGAAAGGGATTGTTAGTAATAGAGACTGAGAATCCCATTGCTAGCAATATACCTAACCAGATCGACCTCCTCGCGATTCTCCCTGGAAACTATCATGGTTAATTCCTGATGAATTCATCATGATGGGCTAACTGGCTTATTTTCATTCTCATCTATCACCCTTCACTGGTGGTGCTCCACCAGCGTACCTCGTTAGCGCGGGGTTACCAAACCATTTTCACCCATTAAAAAAAAATATATAGATATCAGATATTACCCATCTCTAAATTTCAAACTCCTCGTCCTCTTTATTTACTGAAGGTACAAAAATAAAAAATAAAAAACTCCAACGTCTCAGTACGTATAATATGACTAGTTATTTTCGTACTAAAAACTTAAAATTATAACATCAAGTACATCGTAAAATGCCAACATTACATCCTAATTGTAAGACACCCGTGTGGGAGAACTTTTATATATCTAACATTAGCATAAACTACCACTAAACATATCTAGTTGGATTTGCATAGCTTTTAGTGCGATTCAGCGACATTTTTTATTAGATACAACTTTGTACCTAATTTGTTTTTCAAACAAATAAGTAAGTATATAAGAACTAATAAAAAGTGCTTCACAATTTTTAAGTAAAAAATATATAAATACGGAGTAGCTACTGATGATATATTTTGATATAGTTTAACATGATTCATATTTGGCGCAACTGTAGTAGGTAATAGGTATTTTCTACTTTTTATCTCAAACACGCTGTGATGGTCCCCCCTTTGCCTATGTGTCACCCCTTATATAAAATAACTACCTTCTAAACTAACCTACACATGGAAAACCTACAAAGCCTAAGAAAAGCCTATGAAGGCTTAACCTAATGAAATCTATGAAAATCTAATGAAAACCTACCCTAAAGAATGGCCTAACACTCTCAATATAACCCCATACCTATATTGTCTTATACACCCCAAACAACCTATGAATCATATAAACCCTTACAATAAATACATAATATTGAACAGATCTTATAATAGAACACTTGATCATTTGGCCAAATAAATAAATGTGTGATCGTCTAGTAATGTAGGACCCGTTGTGTGTGTAATAACCAAAAGGTTCTTTAATTGGTATATGATAGGAGTTAAAAAATGAAGATGATTGATAAGTCTTTAAGGATTAAGAATAATTAATGAATTATACTCATAATTCATGTAACTAGGAAGTTATGTTAATTTAATAGTAAATTACAGAATAACTGTAATAATAAAAAAAATGGGGGAGCGGTCGGGCCCCTCACACGCCCGGACCAGTGGAAGACTTTCCAACTATCTATAACTCTTCCTCCAAAAAGGTAGGGAAGGGTATTACTATTTATTAATGCACTCTGATGGTAATAAGGGAATGAGTATTCTCAGTTCCAAACCAAACATAAGTACATTTACTTCAACATTACAGTGGCTCCACCAGCCCCACGATGCTTCCAGTATAAATTGGTGTTTGCCAGAGGCAAAAAGATCGGAACTGAAATCCCAGGATCACTCCGACACGAGAGCTTACTCATGGGCGATGACCCTTTCAGTCCTATATGGCGACATAGAGATCACCCACTAACAGTACGAAACTGTTTCCCAGCGTCACCCTGTTACGAGCTTACTCAATGGGGTTTCCCTTCGGCTCCACAAGAGATCAGACCAAGAAGCGAGATCACCCAGACACCAGAACTTACTTTGATGGGACATAACCCTTCGGCCCTATAATGTGACATTAGAGATCACCTGTGAAGACAGTCCGATAGAGATGAAGATTTGTGTGATAGGGGATACCTTCCACACCCTGGAATTGGCCAAGCCATATAATGTTGATAATTGCTATATCATAACATAGCATTGTCAATTTAATATTATTTACTTAATACCAAGAATACTCAAGGTTCAAGTTAAATCTGTTGATTAGGCCGGAGCCTAAGAATGAGTAGTCCAACCCATAGGTCGAGAGCTACTAAAAGTAATGAGTGCTATTGAATGAACTATAAGTCCAGTCAATTATATATAATATTATTGTTGATTAACCACATTGTGAATTAACCAATTATTTATTCAGAGAGATATATCTAAAGGAACTATAAGTCCTTTAAAAGACACTGATTAATCACAAGTTAACAACGTCTCGTGAAATAACCAGTTGGGTTTTCTATAAGTTTGAGGACACTAAGTCCAACAAGCTATTATTGTGTTGAGAGTAATAGAGATCTTTTGTAATATTTGTAGAGGTTTGATTAATCACATTGTGAAATAATCAGATTAAATAATTATGTAGCTTTATAGAAAGGACTATAAGTCCTAATTGGTTGTTGTCATAAGTACTGATAAATTACACATAAAGTGCCAGGTCAATTATTATATATAGGTATATAGGAAGGACAATAAGTCCTATTTGTGTATGTTGTAGTAGTAGAGGCAATATATTGTATAATTATAATGTAAAAGACATAGATTAAATATATATTTGTATAGAAAGGACAGTAAGTCCCATACAATTATTGTAGCCGTACTATAGTTATACTATATCTACTTCCTTTTAGTGTCTTAGTAAAACCTATTTACTAATAGGATTTCTCAGATAAACAAGTGTTTTAGTGTTTAAATCATCATGATTAAATCCCTAAGAAATTAGGTCTTTAAATAATTATCATATCATTTAAGTGAAATTTCTCATATAAATAATTCCAATATTTCCCCTACAGTTATTATAAAATAACAGAAAATTATATAAATTTTCTATGGACTTAGATATAGAATCATAACGTGTATAATCTCCTTTTGTTTGACATCTGTCACATTAATGACGTATTGAATGACGTATTGATGTATTGAATTGAATTTTGATTATCTATCACAACTGTCAACGTAACAAATACTAGCAAGTTTGTTTACTTGTATTTGTTCAATATAATTAAATATAAAATCATTATATCTCAACCGTAAAATATAACTAAATTATCAGTGATATAAATAATCAAGGTTTACACCAGTAATAACCAATAGTATCCAGTAATACTGCAGTTTTATATTCATATCAGTAGCCAAGCTTACTTTCAAATTCAAGAATGAACAGAAGATTAGAAGTTTAACATTCTTACTGCAATTGTACTTGCAATAATATATACATACAGCACTAATTATCAAGAACATTCCTCAAATACATGTGTGGTGAAGACTTCCCAATATGCCATCCATTTGATTCCTAACCTCCAATGTAAACTTATTAAAGAAGTGAATAATCAGTGTTAGTGTTTGCTTTATTAATATTTAAAGTAATTGTCCTAACTTGATATTAATAGGTTCATATCTCCTTGGATACAGCCCAACACACACAACCAACTCGATAATGAATTTTATAAAATACTAATATTATATTTTACTACTTGTATATCTCCATTCTATTCCCATAAATATTCAAAATATGTATATTAAATATAAATCCAATAAAGATTCACTAATTTTAACCCTGTCTGAACTTGTCTAGTCAATATAGCATGAACAAACAACACACATACAAACCTTATCGCCATGACAACTTTCTTCCTAAATATGAGTAAAATAATATAACTCATACTTGTCATTTAGTACTAATTTTATACTGTACATGAGGTACAGTTACCTAGTTAATAGTAATTATAGTCAGAGAATCCTTTGATAATTTTATTACCACTAGGAATTAAATCCACACCTATAATATCAGCATAATTAAATATTATTAGAAACCAGTAATACACACAGAATTGTTATTATCAGCTTGTTTACTACAATAAAATCAATATTAAAGTTTATAATAAATCAAGACAAAATATCTACTTAAACAATACAGGCTTGTTTACCATAAACATCCCACCGTTACATGAATTTATCTACTAACACAATAATGTATTAAAAGTAATACATTCACATAAAATCACCTGCAACAGCTAAGCTGTTTCTCTGTACATCTGGTGTAAAACAAATTCCCACATGTAATCATGGGTAATTAAAAGTATACAAAAGAATCATTAGTACAGTTGACCGAGCAATGGTATGAAAACACTTTACCATGAGACGTTAAGCATGAGCAGGTGTTCCAAATCAACACTGTAATAGTGTAATAAATACAACTATTCCATCATCATCATCGTCTCAACCATCATCAATCCACGACTGAACACAGGCAATTCCCCATAGACTGCCAATAGGAACGGCCCCAAACTCCTGCACCCACCGAGTCCCCATAATACACATAAAACAGTCACTCCAACCAATGGAGGCAGCCCTCACCACACTTGCATATACAGAGTCGCCACTCAATAACCCCTCTGTCTCATCAATGGTTGTTTCCCCAGCAATGAGACCAGACCACAGCCACCTCAGTCTATTTATCCTCAATAAATAAATAATTTATAGTAACTAGATATGAATTTAGTTAGTATTATAATAGTTTTATAGTTGATTCAATAAGTATTTGCCAAAACTGGACAATTAGAATATTGAGTCAAATCGATGAATTTCTATCAAACAGCCATATAATTGAATTTTGTATATGAGTAGAATAACGTAAGTATGTATTATTATTACGTAAATTATATTGATGTAGATCTTTGTTCAAATGTGATTGCATTTAACTATATACGCATTACCTAAAGGTATATGGACTCGATTAAATACGTATTTTAATAGTTGTTGGGAAAAATATTAAGTATAAACTTTGCCTGTGATCACAGTCAAAAATCTAACTACGTAGTAATAAATGGAACAAGCTCACCGGATTCTCCAGTCTTCCATTGACTCTTTTCACACACTTAATCGATAGTGATACACTAAGATCTTAAACCCCTTCATAGATCCAGTCACTCCTAGCTCTATATCCCAGTTATCTTTTTTATTTTATTGCGCAGTTCCTAAAACACGACTCCCCGCCATTTTCTTTCTTTTTTTTTTTTTTTTTTTTTTCTTGCGCAAATCCTAAAAAGCGACTCCCGCGCGCCCGCCGATCTGCCGTCTCCTCCTCTTTTTTTTTTTTTTTATTCTTTCTCTAATAACGTCATAGATTATGTCACCGAAGGGTAGATATTTCAATAATCAGATTTAGCCTATTATTCGAACTGAACTTTTCTTTAGATTCAATTTAATTATATGTTAACGTATTTTGGTATTTTATATTAAATTGATTATCGAATTTATAAAACTTTAAAGACTCTCATAAACCTTATTAAACTGTGTTGTATGTATCTTTTTTACACCTGATGATAAAAAGGTAAACTATAATTTGGTTATATATAAAATATAATATATTTTTGTTTAATTTATTTAATTTTCTTGTGACATCCACTACACTTTGGAAACACATCAAAGGAGTTTCCCTTCCGTGTCAATACTTCATATATGGCAACGTCTTCTCTGTATACTATTGTGAACCTTGACTTCAAAGTTTGTTTATATTAAATAGCCCAGCTCTCGCAGCGGTCACCCATAGGAACCCCTGTTTCTTTTCTATGTACTTATGGTATTAAACCCATTGTACTATAGGCGAACCGTCACAACGCGAATACAGTCGCGGACACATCCAATGTTACAAAAAAATAAAAAATAAAAAAAATTATAACTGTGTTCCGCCAAAAAAGAAACCGACTTCAATTGTGGCAAAACCAGTTATTTTTTATAATAACTAATTTTTTTTACAAAATTTCTATAGGACCAATTTGTAAATATATATTTTCAGATAACAAACATAAAAAAAGAAAACTGAAACTCCTTTTAGGAAGTCGGTTGAAAATAAATACATTCACAATGTACATGCAATTTACCTACATCCTCGTACATACAAACAATAGGTAAATACCTACAGACATCAGGAATATTATTGTGTAAAACAATTACATTTAAAATTTATTTAAATAAAATGCTTTTATTCTATACCCATCACAATAGGACTCAAATTCCAAAATAACTACTTAATATGTAATAAGAAACAGTGGTCACGAAAGTTCAAGGTTGAATTTTAATTGAATAAAATTAAATTTATATATATCAATTAATTCCCAGACAGAATTTCTTCGTAAATTTAAATAAAAACGGTTAGCTGCGAGCTGAACTTACACGCCGAGCGTTTCGTACATAAATAAATAAATATGAGATAAAATGGCCTTTATTGTACTTTTCATATGAAATAGACTTTTTTTTTTTTTTTTATACAACTTAGAATGGCAAACAAGCTGACGGCCCACCTGATGGAAAGTGGTAACCGTCGCCTATGGACATGAGCAGTACCATGGGCATAACAGAGTATACTGTTTCGCCCATGATACCCCCCATGCGTTGCCATTCCTGAGGACTCAGGTGTTATTCCTCCGTACCCAGTAAATTCACGCCATATCCCACCCTTCAAACCGAAACACAGCCATGCAAACACAACTGCTTCACGGTAGAAACACGAATGGGACAAGCAATCGACTTTTGTACAAAGTCTCCCTCTGGTAGTTATTATTATTGATATTACAATTCGTAATTTCCTATTTTGGTTACAGCTTTCGCAACTGTGGTTAATGATGTAAAATTGTTTCCCAAAAAAAGCGTATTCAATTCAATTCTCACAATACCAGTCATTTTGATGGAAACTATCGAACCGATTTTCAGATAAAAGATTTCAGATCAGATAAAAAAAAGAATTTTCCAAATTGGTTTATAGCTGACGGAGTTATGAGGTAACAAACGTAAAAAAATACAACCGAATTCGGAAGCTCCTTATTTTTAAGCGGGTTGAAAACTGGACAGTATAACTAAGTTTTTTTTTTTTTTTTTGTAGGTTTAATTAATAATTTCTTAAAAACGTAATTATTTTAGATTTTTCAATTCAGAACTTTAGAGGTAAAGGATGAGGATGTTTTATTTTACCTTTTTTTCAAATTTATAAAAATTAAATGAAGCTCTTTCAATCTTTAAATTTTGAATATCCGCTTTGGACACCCTAATAAAAAAAAACAATTATTTCTATTGAAATATGTGCGGGCCAATGATATGTAAAGAGAACATTAGTTAGTTGCTGCGATATTACACCGAGACAGCGCACGGACGGATTTACTGGCAACGTTGCACCGTAAGGTTTCTTTGTACATTTTTGGTACGGAATCCAAAAAATGTAATACTCATGTTCAATTTCCGGATATCACGGAATTTTTATTAAAAATGTATTTTACATTAATTGAAAATTTTGATTTATAAATAGCTAGAGACTTATAAATCTAACCTAATAATTTGAAGTGGAAAGATTTTATTTTTTATTATTTGTCAATCTCAAATAATCTCAAATACCGTAACGAGTAAAACAGGCTTTATTTTATTAAAAAAAGGTACAAAGCTGGTATGGGTTAGTTGTAAACAGGCAGGTTTACAAGATTCAAAAATATATCTATCACAGACATAAAACATAGATTATATAATCTTTCGAATTAATCATGAAGTATGGGGCAAGCATGAAAAACAACAGATAAAACATGCCGTGTACCATTATCTTCCAGGCGTCACGGCGTCATGTCATGTGACATCACTATACAAAACTAGTTGTATCCTGCGGCTTCGCCCGCCTGAATGAGTATAAAAAAATATCTTATATGTTAAGTTACGATATAAAGGATTGGTAATAATGGGGATTAGCAGCCCCATTGATAACAATATACCCATATATCATAGAACAAGCGGGGTTACCATTATCCATTATCATCCATTAAGATAAAACACCTAAGCTATGACAATCTGGGAGTAAGGGATTGTTAATAATGAAGACTAAAGGTTCCACGCCCCCCCCCCCCCAAACAATCGCGATGAATTTCATCTGGAATTCATGGGCCAACTGACCTGTCTCTATATCCTCATTTATCATCACTCACTGGTGCCCCGCCAGTGTATAGCGATAGCGTAGCCGGATAATTCCATCATCATCAATAATAAAAAACCATCTGAATGAATGATTGGAATCATTATAATATTTCACCCTACGTTCCTTGGAGAAAGTTGATTGTCTTATTGATGCATTAGAAAATTAAGGATTACAATGTAATAGTTTAAAATGGAAAGCCAATACAATGTAACAGCAATAGATAACAGTTGATAAGTAGGTACCGTCAGCATCAATAGTCGATTAATAATATATTAAGATATATTCAATATTAAGAAATATTAAAAAAAATTATCAACTATACATAATTTTGCTTATAAGTGAACGCATACAACATCTATTGCATTTCTGCCAGAGAGAAACATAGTACAAGTCGTCTACAGATTCTGTCTCACTGCCACCAAATAGCTGTACTTGCATGGTTGTTTCTTTTTGAAGGCAGTGAAATTACTGGGTGCAAAAGCATTACATCTTAGACCTAAGCAAGTTTAATAATTTGGGCATATAGTTAATACACAAAATCATCTACAGAATGATGTTGTACACGTCTATAGCGGCGGTTACCACTCTTATCTATGGAATTTTGGATCTAAACTTTTTTAATTTATTTTCGTAGTGGTTTTATTCTAAAAGGAGACAGGCGTCACAGATATGTATGACAACCCAATTGTACCTTCACTTTATTCCCCACTACAATTCATAACAATAAAAAAAAATCAAATACCTATCTCATTCATACATCAATGATGTAACTAGAACTGAATAGTTGCCATAATAAGTCCAAATGGTCAATATTGTAACTCATCTCGCTGTTTAAATGCAAATAAATTCATTTCATTCCATTTCCAAACATTGAGCAAATATTATATGCAACAGTTCTTTTAGATATTTATGAACTATTTATGATCCTCGATTATTGTTGCTGACTGTACATACGCAATATACAGTAACAACTTAGTAGGCAGTAACATTACAATAAACAACAACGTATTCATTGAGGATGGTAAGTTTACAAATAAAATATTATTTTATTACCTGTTAAGGCATTGCAAATATGACTCGGATGCTTGGTAAGTTATGTAACGAACGCCAACGCTGCACGGCAGTGCAACATACAAGTTCTCATTCTACAACAGCTATTTAACAATGTTTTATGTTCCCCATATTGTAATGTTTGTGTATTTTATTTTTTAACACAATGTAAGAATAAATGAAAATGTTATGCAATACTAGTATAATATTGTAATTTATAGTCATGTCAGATAGCTATTAAATAAATAAAGTTCAAAAACTTGTATTCGATTCATTATTGAATAAAAGTAATTAGAATTTTAGAGATTTTAAAAGAAAAAAAAAATTAAAAACATTTGAGACCTTACTCAACTACCATTAAGTAAAAGTAGTATTAACTTGAATGCTTCTTAAAAGCATCAACTATTAAATTTTCTATCAACCAAAAACAAACTTCAATTATTTTTTATTTCATCAATTCTATTTTCTCAATACGCTACTATAATATCAAGAACACATACCCTACAATTATAATTAAAAAAATTTATATTAATAAAACTTATAGTATGGGACCACACTGCAAAGACTTTTTTTTAAACAAAAACAGGTTTTTATTATAATTAGTATTGGATCGTGCTGAATTTAAACCCTTTTAATAAGAACTATTGCTATTGGCGAAGATATCCTATAGGATATAAATAATTTTGCATAAAAAATAGAAACGAATGAGAATGTCTTCGACTTCTCAAGACTAAGATAACTGTAACTGTAAATTTTACTGTAATAAAACACTTTTTTCGAATGATACACTAATTCTAGTGAAAAACATATATACGTTCATAACACACCACAACAATTGCAATGGCATCAAGTTAACAAGTCAACGCAACAATAAATCTGTTATGCACGTCATTCTCAGACCACTGCATACAGCAGTTTCATGAGATATACCTACATGCGATCCGTTTATGCACTTCATTGCACAGTCTTGGGAAATATGGCATTTTGTTTATTAATTTTACACAATTTCAGCTAAAGACGAGTTATAACGTAAAGAGATTTAGAATATTATTCAAATTATCAAAGTTTTAGATCAGAACTTCTAAGTTTTATATTAAATCCGCAATGTTCCGTATTTACTTTTAATAATTAATAAAGCTTTAAGTAAATTATCGAGATGTTTCATGATGCCAATGAAAAGCAAACAAAGTTTTAGACAACCTCTCACGAGATGAAATAAAGGTGATAACAATGTTACAGAGCAAGCAATATTATGGGTGCAGTTAAGAACTGTATATTCAACGACGTAGCGAAATATGAGAGAAACATGAGATCAGCATTCCAGCAATGAATTATGATAAGGTTGTATTGACGACGACGAAGATAACAATAATACACTTACAACGTACTTATGCATAAAAAGAATACGAATCACAAAAGCAGCATTTACTGTTTCGTGGTAATAGCATTAACAGATTTTATTGTTTAAAAAAGGCAGATAAAGTGATATATCTATATATAAGTACTTGGTGAAAAAGATGCACATAATATCTGAAGATTGTGTTCCAAAAAAAAAAAAAAAACTCGTCTTCAATCGTAGCCAAATCAATTATTTTGATTTTCAAACTAAACTACTAAACCGATTTGTAAGTATAACCTTTCAGATAAAAAAAGAATTTTTCACTTCGGTTTATAACTGACGGAGTTATGTCAAACAAAAAAATACAACCGAATTTAGAACCTTCTTCTTTTTGATGTCGGTTGAAAACAATATTTCTCAAATTCACTTTACTTGCACGGTATTTAGTTCTAGTACATCTCAGAACGTAAATTACCACAATTGAACTAGGACTTTATATAACCACAGGAACGGGTAAAATAAAGCATTTCGTCGGGAGTCAGAAGTCAGCACGGACTCATAAAGCAAACTTCAGCTGATGAAATATTACCCTCATACACGACCCCTGAGAATACTTCCAGCCAGTTACTACGAGAAATTTAAACTGCACAATATTAACCAAAACGAGCATAATTAAAATTTATTTCAAACAATTCCAGTTTGCCCAACAACAGCATGTAGCCTGTAGATTTGACCTTTATTATAGGGACAATGATCGTGTTCTCTCCAGCTCATTGAACTACTGAACTTTGCTTACGGCTGCCGATTGCTACACTGCGCTCACATTCTCAAAGTAATGACATCCATTCTCTCGTACTTATAATATGTCAATTATCATTTTCGATTTAGTACAATATTTGAATACAATGAATTGGGCTGGATTTAGCCAGCCACTTCCGAGAGTAATAATGTTTAACTGTTCTATAACTTTCACAATAGCATAAATTTTGTTAACCAAATAAAAGTGCAAGAACATTTTGTCATACATTGTATTAACAATTAAAGCAAGTATGCATGTCTCTAGAATAGGAGTGTCAACGATGGAGAATTGACGATGGCACAGCAACATCGGGCGATGGATTTATATTTAGCCAGAACGTAAGCTTTACAAATTTAATTGCATCGACGATCGCCCGCCGCGAGCCGTAAATAGCCAACCGCGTCCCTGAACCTATTCGAACTTTCTCTCTCTCACTGCATGTTGCAGTGCAAACGTTAAGAAAATATTTGTTGGTTTTAAAATAGGGTGCAAGCAGACGCGGCTGCGTTAAACTCTGTGCGTTCGGGCGTGAGTAATACATTTGCTAAAACAGAAATCATATTTTGGAATGCTCTTTTCTCGTCGAATATTTATTTTACAATCAAATCCGCTCATCAGTGATTGCTAGTCTTAATTTATATATTTAAAGTTAAATCCACAGAATATTTCATATGGTTATCCCATCCACGATACTGACTTTCCTATTACATATTACAGCAATGGTCAGTCCCGTCTGGCGAGCACAGAACTTCCAAGAGTAATTTTGAGAATTAATGGCTAAATTATGCATAGTCCGCTCTAAATTGTCGCTGCTCCGCCGCTCGACTGCGTAATGAACTTAACTGCAATGCTGACCATGTACGAGTGCCGCTCATAAAATAAAACCTTTAATAAAATCTTTATGGGATTGAAAGCGAGATTGGAAAGCGATTTTAGCAACTACGACTCGTAATTCACAATTAGCTACGAGATATGGATATAAATATCGTTATTTATAACGCTTCAATAGGTACATTTAAATGCATCGTGTTAATAACATTGAAAGCGATTAATGAACTCGGTCTAAACGCATTGTAGGGTTGCATCGATCATTTGAGTCAGACTTGTCGCGTGGAGCAGAACGAGAAGGGGAGAATGTGTGCCTGTGTTGTCACCAGACACGTTGCTTCGTGCCCACACGCTCACTTACCACACAATGCGTACAATGCAACACGTAAATACATCTTCACCCGACTCTACTATGCATAATCACGTAAATTTGCAAGTAAAATTACGAGACACGGCACTTTTTATTCTTTGGCAGTGTTAAAACGCGGTATTGTTTTGGATAAGCGAAGTTTGGATCATAGAGGCCCTTATTGTGGTCCGAAATTTGATAGCAAGGTCGGATCACAATGGGTGGATGAGTGCGCGGAATATTTATGGAGATGGACACAGAAGGGGTTCGGTAGGGTTTTGTTTGGATGCAATTTATGCAGGCATGCGCCGTTGCGTCGATCACGCCCTAAAAACAGCGTTAACGAGGCGTACCGGCCACTGCCGACGGCATGGGAACGGAAACCACCGCCTTTAGCGACGGGAAACTCAGACAGACCTCAGACGATAATAATTGTAACGACTCTAACTACTATTGGAACGCCATCAAAAGAATTGCTATTAACATAAGAGGATAAAGAGTGTAGATACAAACGGTAACACTAAAAATAATGTAGATAATTTTGAGGAATAATAAAATATGTAGGTAATATAAATGCAATAGTTGTAAATTGTAATGGAGATGAAATAAATATATTTTTTCTTCGACGTAATAAATTTATAATAATAGTGAGATTATTTTCAATACTAAAACTTGTAAGTAATATTTTTTCTTTTAATTGAAACCCATATATCCAAACAAAAACATAAAGCTGTCAGTTGGTGTAATACTATGCCTAAATACGCGATGATACGCATGGCCTTGAATCGTAAAATTTAGGCTTGATAATAAAACTGACACGCCTAACGTCTAGTGCGTTCATAAAAATAGATATGACCTATCGCAATACCGCGAACACAACAAGAAGATTAGTAAATTTTAGAAGCAAATACCCCTTAAAGGCCTCCCCTTCTAACAAAATTTATTTCACGCACTACTGACAACACATGAATCATTACTCACAGTCGTCGCGCCTCAGACGGTGATTTTAGGATCTACTGTAACAAAGATTGTTAGATACCTACTTATTTACGACAAAAAGTCGCTACATTTAAGTCAAGGCTACGCAAATTGCGTTTTGTCAAAATAGCAAGCAGAAAAACTAGTTTCGAGAACACATTTACAGAAAACGCAAGAATTGTGCTTAAATAAAATTATTGAAATAACCATAAAAAATAGTGAATAAAAATAATTCAGTTTTGTGGATAGTAAATATTGGATTGATAATAATCTAATATAAATCATAACAAGTGACGTTTAAGATATATCTACGCAATAACATACCGGTTATACGTTGAATACGCCATATATATGACGATAACTATCCGTTTACAGTGCGGGGCCATAACATAATACTTTATGCTGGCCCGGTGGGCTCGTCTCAAGGCCACGCCGAACGTGATCAGACTGCTTTTTTCGCACAACAAAAACTGCGAATCAAATAAATAACTTCCCGTAAAAATTAATCATAACATAAAAATTTACTATGTAGGTAATTTTGTAACTATTATTGTTTACTATCATAAGTACCTACTGAATGAGCGAAACTTACGTAATAATAATATTATTGTGTTTATTTCAAAAGAGTGTTGTATTTTCAAACAATACCATTAATTAGTTTCAGGTTAGAAAGGTTATCTGAACAAGTTCTGTAGGAACTGTGATATCATTTTATTCCTGGCGAGGCGACCAGTATAGGAATAGCCTGATAAATTATAATTGTTTACCATTAAAATAGCATTAAAATACTACTATACAATAACTATAAATAATAAATATTTATTACTGAATAAAATATTTATCATGTTTAGTTTTTTTTATTATTCTACAATAAAGTACCACAATAAAATGTAAGGCAAGTTTGCTAAAAACATAAATTTATATCGGCTATTATTATTAATAAAAATTCTTGTCCAACTTTACAATAAAATAAAATGTATTATCGGTAACACATAAGTAGAAGCAGCACATTATACATAGGGCCAAGTTCTTTTGTAAATTCATACCAGATAGCCTAATATGTCTGTACACAATGAGTGAACGACGGCGCGATGCGGGCGTGGAATGCAAATAGCCTTATTTTAAATAGTAATTTCCTTTATTAACTCTGTTGACATGTACGTATAATTCTATATCGATAATATTCAAGTTTCATCAAGCTTCAAGGATAATATTTTTATTATGTTTATTAATAACACGTTGTATTATTTATAATTAATATTCCCTCCGCGCTAAAAATAAGCGTAGTCAATAATTTTATTTTTAGGTTAAATACAACAATTTTTCCCTCGAAGATATCTACAACAGATTCTCAATTTTTCACTGCATAATTACATTTCTGTTTTGCCAAAGGTTGACTGGGAGAGACGGCTGTAAGTATAGTATTAAGTTCGCCTTTTGTACCAGTTATTTATTTGTAATGTGGTCAATAAAGGATTAATAAATAACTTCTATTTCCGAAATGTTCTATATATTTCATTATTCTCAGACTGAGTAAATAAGATTCTATCTCAACTTGGATTTTTAACTATATTACTAAGACCCTACATCTACCCTATACCCTAGGTCTACAAAATTAATATGGGAACAACATGGCAGTAAAATCTATAGACTGTAAAAAGAATGATCAAAATCATTTCAGAATTGGTAAAGATGTTATAACATACATATTAAAATAGAGATGAACCGAGAAACTTCTACTTTTGTAACTGGGTCAATTTAGTAATATTCGTTTCCTAAATTAGATATACGGATCTCATAAAACTTGAAAGTCCTATAAATTATAATAATTCCCCGTGAAGTTGCGGGAAACAGGTTACATTATACTAAAAACGTCAATTTTAATTATACATAAACCTAGCACATTAAAAATATTCTTTTTAATTAAATACAAAGCCATATTATATTCAAATATTAAATCTCCTAATAGTTTGTACAACTTGAGACAATGAGCGATGGTAAGTATAAACTTATCGTGTTCTTGTGAATTAGCATCGTTTATATCATGTTATATTTGTAATAACACGAAATATTAAGTTATGATTCTATTCTTTATTTTATTTTATTTATTTTATTTATTTTATTTTTACGTTTGATATGTCAGACGGTATATTAAAAAAAAGACTTTATATACTTGATCGAAGTCACATTGTCGATGTAGACTTAATTATAAAATTTAATAAAAAAAGAAAACTACCATCGGCATTAAATAAAAAATCTCTACTAAATAAAATCCTCTATTTACTATTACATGGATTTAAATAGATTAACAGTATGTATTTTGTAACTAAATTTTAATTTCAGGTCCTAAGCAAAATTATGGAAAAAAAGTTAGAAAATTAAAAAACAGCATTTCTAAACAGACTCCACATATATATTTTTATACAGAAGAAATAGAAGAACATTTGTTATTTTCCCATTTTAAACTCATGTATCTTTGAGAATAATGTTTAGAATTTTAGGTAGAATAATTCCTTCCTTTCTCTTTTTTTTCACAGAAAAAAAAAAAAACAGAATTCCGTGGTTATATGTAGAATTTGCACTGCAACAAGCAGTTTTATGCGTCGCAAAGAATAACAGTAGCTTCAATCATCAAACATTAATACAAGACAGTCAGGAATAAACCCTATCCATTTAAAAACAATTGGGAACAATTCGTTCAGAAATGGATACATAATCGCATAACATAACAACAAAAAAAAAAATTAAACCCGAATCTTCTTTTAGAAGTTGCTAATAAAGGAAGACAATGTTCCTTGCCGCGTGGTCTCGATGTAGAATGAGCCATCTCCTTTCCCGTAGTGTTATAAGAGGCGACTAAAGGAATTTAACAGTGTAGGGATGGGCAGTAACATCGCTCTTAAAACATCATCAAAAGCCTAACTGCGGTTACCAACCCGCCTGGCAAATACGACAACTCGAGTAGTTGTAAACTCCCCTTTTTGGGGGAGAGAATGAATGAATGTTCCTTAAGGTTATTCCATTTGTTTATAGGTCAAATTGACGAGAATAAGCCGTCACAGTCTGAATCGTCGCCCACTGCACAATCAACTGGACAATATAAAATACCCAACGCACCTACACTGATTACTTGATTAGAACGAGCACGTGGCCCGCCACGGTTTTTATTATATATTCTATAGCTACATGTATACGAACGTACATCATTATGTTATCAACTATACGTATAACTGCATACATGCTTAGATACTAATCATGTTTAATGAGAGATTACTATTAAGAGGTTATCCGCTTAGATAGTTTTGTGTTATAAAGCAATAACATAATGAAAACTCATTAGTAACCATATTTTGAAGAATTTAAAAACAGATTATTATATACATATATATATATATATATATATATATATATATATATATATATATATATATTTTATTAAATGTAAATGGGACAAATAAAGTTGCTTTGTATAGGACTTCACTGACCTATGCGAACAATAAAATTGTTAACAGTCATAACACATATGTCCTCCACCATTCTGTATAGTACGCGGAGGCCAAATTTCTAACGATTGGCCGAGCTGATAAAGCGCCAAGATTTAACAAACAAGCTACAAATATTATTACACTAGTAAAACAAACTTATTTCTCTATTTATAATATTTATATTATTATTAATATTGACTAGCATTTTTAACCGACTTCAAAAAAGAAGGAGATTCTCAAATTGATTGTTTTTTTTATGCTTGTTACCTTATAACTCGGTCATTTATAAACCGTTTTGGAAAATTCTGTTTTTATCTGAAAGGATATATGTATATTTAAATTAGTCCTATACAAATTTTATCAAAGTCGGTTTAGTAGTGTAGTTTTAAAATCAATATATCTTTTTGGTTTGGTTTTATGGTTTTGCCACAATTAAAATAGTTTATTTTTTTTGCAGACAATCTCAAATTTAATATAATTTAAAGCCTTGAACCTTGAATTAATAAATTTCTATGTAAACTTTTTGTACTGTCGCGACTTGAAATACTGTAATCTTTACATTAGAGTTATATAAAACTGTTTGTCCGTCTGTTTATTATATCACGGTTAAGCAAATGGATGCATCAGATTTAACAGCCATAAATTAAAATTGTAATTAACTTTATCCTTCCTTAATAACTGCATACCTATGAAACAAAATTGTGGTGTAAAAGGGGCAGATGCAGCAATTTTTGGAAAACGCACTCCTGTCAGGCCGTTTGCAGGAAACGGAAACCAGCTGTGCACCCAAGCGCATTTAATGCCGCCGCCGAAATTGCATTTTTAGGGCTCCCGCCAAATTGGTGGTCCGGCTCGCGAATGCGCTTAAGTGGAATATAGCGCTTTATTGCGGTACCAAATTATTATTTCTCTTTTAATAACGAGTGACTCTAGAGTTATTGTGGCTTAACTTCATATACGAGTATACTGTAGTAAAAAAAATATATAAATAAATTATTTATTATTAAGATTTATTTATTATTAAGATTTATTTATTATTTGGATACATCTGTTACTGTTTATCTCCAACAGTTTTCAATTTTTCACCGCATATTTACTGAGAATGATATTATAGCATTAAGTCTGCCTTTTGTACTAATCATTTTTTTTGTAATATGGCCAATAAAAATTAAATAAATAAAAATTCTTCTGTTTAGAGGATTACAGATAGATTTTCATATATTATCTATATGTAATTATAATCATACACGAATTTTATTTTCCGCATGTCTTGGAACGTTTTTCAGAATGAGTAGGTTGTTACGCATACGTTACGCATAGAAAATGGAATACGAATCGCTTTATTGCGATCCCAATGTTATTTTTCTTGTAATAGCGAGTAATCTTGAGTTATTGTGGCTTAATTTTGTATATACTAAAGACAATGTTTATTACATAAAATCAATGTTTATGCTTAAATTAGAGATGAACATGTATGATAGAATCTAAGAGCTTATCTATATAGATTTAAATTATTTTTTAGTATTAATGAGTGATTTAAAGTGTACGAAGCAAGAGATTTATTTAAGGATAGAGGTCTTTGACTTTGCGGTTACTCTACCTAACCCTCAAGGGACTTGGTGTGATTATTGATATATTTTTGGGTTATTATAACTTAGTTATGTTAAAAAAGAAATAAAAGTATTAAATATTGATTTTCATATAAAAAAGAAACAGGCGCCCTAATCCTTGGAATATGGTTTTCTATACACTAGAAAAATAATTTAACAGTTTAAAATTTATTTTTTACATAGCAACAATTTCTTCCTTAACAACATTTTATAATAAGGCATAAGCATATAGCAACAATGGCTTCCTTTTAACAATTGAACAAAAAGTGCGGTGTCAGTTGTTTTTAAACGAAAATGGTAACTCGACGCGTTGTATTCACGGAAATGGACTGTACACCTGTTTCTGATAAACTAACCAAATAGCAGGGGCCAATACTCAATTTAACAATGTTTTATCAACATAATAGCTTTTCTTTAAATAGCACTTGAACAATGTTTTTACGTAAAGACAAAAGTTATAAAAACACGCAGGTACTTATAAAAATTAAAGTATTATTTTGCTACAATTTGAGAGATAGCATAGTTTTTATTTGATAAAAAAAACTAGACCCAATGATGGCAAAATAACGTATGGCCGAGACAGCTATTCCTTAAATAAATAAAAAAAAAATCCACTTTACGCGTGTTACTTTATTACTCTATGAATTAAGAAATAAAAAAATAAATATTATAATGTTATGCAATTAATGACTTACCTAGTTGTAAAGTGAGGTAAGTGCATATTGATAATAATATCAACATATTTTTTACATTATAAATGTAAATGTCTCATTATCATTTTCATTTAAGAAAGAGACAGAGAAATATAATGATCAAATGAAGTCATCTTTATTTTATAAATAAGTAAACTAAATAATAAAAGCGTGTTCTTCCAAAGTCTGATATTGTGGCGTAGATTCGAACTGGATCAAATGATCTATAGGTGAAAAAAATTATTAAATACTTATATATACACTTTTCAAGGCTACGGCGCAATGGTTCGCCAAAATTTTAAAATAGGTTGTGAACGGGTTCTTCCAAATCGCGACTTATTTTCAATGATCTGGAAAAACAACACTAAAATATACTATAATATAAACGTAAAATATAATACAAAAATTGCAGAGATATCTGAGCAATTACTTACCGGTGAACAGAGTATGCATTTAATGTCTCTGTTTTTTTTTTTTTTTAATTTCATAAAAATTATTTTAATAAATCCTTTTTAATGTTATAAACATGAAAGTAAGTTTTACCCGACTTTTATATCGGAAAAGAATTTGCTGTAATTAAACCAATAATAAGTCGACCTTGTCCAGTTCTATCAGTTTTGAGACTATTATAACAAAATATGATTATAAATCAATGTTTTAATACTATCGAGAAAAATGTTTATTCATATTTTACACTATAGGGGCGTAACGCGTTAAAACTGAATATGTGTAAACAACGCCAAAGTTTAAAATTAACTAAACATTTATTACCTAATGACATGTATAACGATTCTTAAAGTGGTTCCGCGGAACCAACGGGTTCAATAGAAAAGCTCCCAGGGTTCGCTGAACTGACTTTTATTTTTAGCTGTTAAATAATACCACAGATGAGTACAAATATTTTAAAACAGCGCTAAAATTGTGACGAGAAAAACTCATTACTTTTATATAAATATGTACAGAAAGGTAAAATTGAAAAAAAAAAAATATAAGTCACTCTTAAATATTTCCAATAAAGATTCTGTTCTTATTTAAATTACTGTGCATTTGATTTGTAATCATTTTATATCAAGTTCCTTTTATGGAACCCGATATAAAATGATTTTGAATGGTTATCTTAAAAGTTTAGGAATCCCTGGTTTATAGGAACGCATATCTAAAAGTCTATTTCGCTATCTCAAACAGGAGGTTTCAATTCCACAGATTTCTTTTAATATAACATAATATAATAACATACGCGCAATCTTCACCAGTTCTGAATTCATTTTGCCATTTTTTGCAACATCCGTTTTGGTCTCTTATTTATTTGGAAGTATTTCATGAATTAGAATCATTATATGTATGTTGCTTATCACTCGTTTACGAATGGTTTAGTAGAAAACATATAAATAGAAGCATTCAAGTGATTAGTACTACTCGCTTCAGGACTTGGTTTCTAAAACACTGATTTCAAATATTTGTTTTACACGCAAAATTATTTCAAATAAAATAGAATTAAAAACTAGAAAGATTACGTTTACATGTTTTACTAAAGCACTAGTGTGTATTTAAGTCATTACTAAAACACGATATAATATTAATATAAATGGGATCGAAATTGAGCGTTAAGTACGGAACTACACCAATATTTTTGGACTTACGTATTATCTATAATTACGTGTTTTATATAATTCCGTAATTTTGTATTAAATAAGTATAACTTTTTATACCATAAAAGTGGTAAACAAGCATAGAGCCCGTCTGGATGGTAAACAAACACTGTAGGCTATGTACGCCTGTAACACTAGGAGTGTCACATGCACGTTGCCAACTCTGAAGAAACCTTAATCACAGATAATAATACCGTTTTTGAAGAACCCCATACTATAGTCTCTAAATATAAATATTTACGTGGTGCAATAAAGAGTAATTAAATAAATACTAGAAATATTAAAACGTTACGAGACAGTTTCTTCAGGTTTATTTATTAACATAATTGAATGAAATAAGTAACCTACTTAATAAGTGCGTTAGGTATTAACTACAACGATAAAGAGGTGCTCGATGAAGTGACTCATATAGTATTCAATAGCAATTTGTATTGTAAACAATTACATGAACGTATGGGTTATGTGTGTGGGTGTCTAACTGTTCGTATGGATATTCGCAAACTCGCATATGTATGTATACAACATTAATGCGTTTAATTTGAAAAACAATGAAAAATAATCCATCTGTTATTGTTACGATGATAACGCGATGTTTTCTTTGAATATTATTATCTTTTATTACCTACGAGACTATCGTAGTATGTTTATATGCACATTGATAATTATCTATTAATAGTTTTATACAAGTACTTACCTTACCTACTTCTCTGGTGATAATCAGTATACCGTATATGTATCTTGGTATGTTGGTATGTTTTTCTAAGTGTTTGTTTGCTATAAGTTATGTATGTACATTTTTATTAAAATATATGGTAATTAGAATAGTAAACTCAGCCTGCGCTATTAGTATACGCTGGTGGGGCACCAGTGAGGGATGATAAGTGAGGACGAAGTCAAATTAGTTGGTTCATCGTAAAGAAATCACCACAAAATAATCACAATGGTTTCCAGCGGAGACCGGGAGGAGGTCGACCTGGCAGTATATTTCTAAAATAACAATTTAGCCATCCGACACCATTACTAGGAATCTCTACCTAAGATTGTAGTAAATATTCACATTGTTATACTGTTATAAAAATTTTGCAATTTTTTTTCATTGAAATTTCTAATGAATGTTTTGATTTTACCCGTGTTTACGGAGAAGCCCGTCAAAAAATAGATTAATATTTTTTATACTTACCCATTAGTTAGTTTCACCCTTTCAATATCTTGCCGTAGATTCATGAAAAAATAATTTAAGTTACATAGATAATAAATCCACATATTACAGATGAACAGTTTATAAAAAACAGGCACAGGTGTCCGACGAAATTAAGTTCAAATGTACTACGGAACCCTAAAAAGCGTATTAACTTATTAGAATAAACACTTTTACACAGCAAATATAATTTTACATAACAAAACCAATGTACTTGTGAAATCTTGGCTACCTCAATATCAACAAACATTTTGTTTTTGAAAACAAAATAAACAAATAGAGACACTTTCACATTTATAATATTAGTATGGATTATAGGTTTGTTTATTCCAATCATTTCAATATTACACCTACAATAAAGTTATATTAGTACTGTAGCTGTATAAATATTTAATTGCCTAATAGGCAAGATTATACACATTATTTACAGAAACTATTTGGTTTTGTTTTATTAAACACTAACGGTATACCGTGGCTTTATGCGTATAAATTAAACATGTTAATCTAGCAACAAATTAGAGAAAACTTTATTCTGGAAGTCGATTAAAAAAATGTGAAAATTATGTATAGTAATTCGGGTACGTAATTGGTAAAGTTCATTCGAAACAAACAGTCAATAAACGATGTAAAAATAAAAAAAATAATAATAAAGAGATGTAATTTTTATTTCAATCAACGCATTAGAGTAGATCTAAAATATGATCTGCCGTTGAGTATGAAAAAAAAAACTAAATATCTTTAATTATTAAGATAATAATTTTACTGTCGATATTAATAAAAATAACGTATTTAAATGTAACTTCCAATAATTAATTACGGCAAAAATGTAATAAAAAAAATTAAACATCATTATGTTTAATTTTGTTAAAAACCATTGTTAAAAACTAGAAACATTTAGTTAGGTATTCAGTTATTACTATTATTCATAGATTTATATCTACGCCGACGTAGAATAACCTAAAATAAGAAATATCTGTAATTATATTTGGTCTTTTAACTTGAAAGATTTGAATTTATCTAGTACATAATAAATACTATTAAGTACCCATCATTAATTTAATCTACTTATGCCTTATGGAACCTGGCGTACAATTAAATTAACAGAATGTATATAAACAAGATATGATTTCATATTTATCTCTACCATACTAGGAACACACAGATAAAGGACTTCAATAAATATTCCCCTATGCTAGGATTAAGTTAGAACAATTTATTCTTGTATTGTTTTAAAACAATTTTAAATAAAACGAAAAGATCGAAAAACGAAATAAAGAAATAAATAATTAAAAATGTATTATACTAAATTAAATTTAGTTTAGAACTGGTGAAAATATAATATCGCATAAAAATAAACAATAAATACGAGCGAAATGAGAGATCCTTTTTTTTTTTATTTAGAGAATTTATCCCTTTTGCAACGCCTTAATTCTCAGGAATGGCAACGCATGAAGGGTGTCATAGGCGAAACCGTATACTCTGTCATGTCCATGGTACTTTTCATTTCTATAGGCGGCGGTTACCGTTTTCCATCGGATGGTGGTGTCGCTTGTTTGCAATCCTAAGTTGCATAAAAAAAAGCAAATATGTACTAATAATCTTTGGTATGATAATATTTTTTTTTCTTTTACCTTTTTATTTACAATATACAAACTTGAAACTATTATCTATTGAGGATCATGTCGTATGCAATTTTATTCAAATTCAATAGACTAAGGTCGAGAAAGGCAGGTTCCGAAACAAGTTTCCATATTCCATGAGCCGGAGTGTAACTCGTTCCTCGACAATTATGTACGATGGGATATTAAACGACCAAACAACTACTATGTTGCTTTTGAAATATAACCCCACTCGGTTCCAATAAGCTTTTAATATTTTATCATGGGGAAGTATAATTTTCTTAGCTTTCTGGTGGTCTCTGCATAAATTACGTTCTGGTATTAGATATCTGGTTTACGATACGTAAAACAACTAGTGTAGTTGACAACTCTATCTCCAATATCAACATTTTTTCTTAATTTATTGGCCATTAGATAGGAGCAATTTCAGGTTAAAAATTACAAAATTTAAAATATAACAATAACATTAATAGGTACAAGTAGAAATATATAAATACTTAGGTAGTTAAAATACCTTTTAAAAAGTTACACCTATTAAGTACATACATTATTTTGACGTTTTACCGCCAATAAATTATTAACCAATATGGTCAAAATATTACAAGTTACACCAAAAATAATTTATTTGAAATAAAATAAAACCGAAAAGTTCTTTGGTTATAATATAATTTCTCATAATTTTATTGTAAAAATTATGTCTTTATGTACGTAGGTAACTAACTTTTACTTTTTCCATATTAGATAGGTAAACTAATCTATCTAACGTAAAAAATATAAATTGAAAAAAAAAAACTCTATAAATATTTTGTAAAAGTTAAGAGGTATAAACGTCGATTTGTCTTCGGTTTCATGCAATCCGATTTCTGCTGACGCTGGGGTTGGACACCTAACCCCAAGTAGGCAGTTACAATTAAAACTGTGTAGGTAGATAGATAGCATTACTCTGGTGGGACGATGCATTCAAAACCCACGCGTTTTCTTCGTAGATATGCATAATTTTGTTGTTTGTCTATTATGGTAGGTAGATGGATAGCCAGGTTAACCGGTGTGACAGAGCAAGGTATATAAACTATATACATATGGGTATTGCATAATAATTTAATGGCATTACGTTATTAAATCTTTTTAAACTATTAGATGTAGATAGGTACATAAAAGCAATAGTCATTAATAAATTTAAAAAGTGATAAAATATTTCTTATGAGAATAGTTTATATTGACAAATAAAAATGTTCATTGATAGGTAGGTATGATAATATAAATTGCTTACCTGACTCTGTCAGACACAATCTCAGGTTTGGAGTTTCTCTTGGCTGGCGTGACACCGTGTGCAGGAGCATGAGTGGGACTGGCAGACGGCTCAGATGGCGCCGAGGGAGGTGAACAAGACCCTGAGCTTGACAGACTGAAGGCTCTGGTGCGGCCGTCAGCCACCGCCGGTGTGCGTCCAGATCTCGCCCTTCGACGCCTCTTCTTCTCCTCCTCAGCCCTCACCACTGCCCCCGGAGGCGCCCAATCAAGGTCTTTCTTCAAATGCCCTCGCCCGCAACGGCATCCACAGGCTTTAAAAGCCAAATCGTACCCCTTTTTTGTCCATAGATTCTGATGTCGCTGTCGTTCAGACCAAGAGCGGGCTCGGCCGCAGGATTTCAGATAAGCAAGCACGCCGGCCTCCCATTGCTCGAAGCACTCTCGGTGCATGTACCGGCCGGAAGAGCACGTGTCGTTGTTGCATAGCACGCGGACGGCGTCTTCGATGCGTACAGATTCCCGAGGGCGAAGGCATTCGCCGGGGACGCAGCACCCGCGGGCGTCCTCCGGCTCGCGTTCGCCGGTCGCACCTTGCCGGCGCGGTGCCATGCCGCGATCGACTTGCCAACGAAATCGAATGTGCACGCGGTAATAGTGGAGCGCGTCACGCGAGACACATGCTTGCCGGAGCGCGCGCGGCCGACTAATAACCGCGAGTGAACGAAAGCGAAATTTCAAGAGCGCAGCGCGTCGCCGCGCCGCCGCCGCCGCGCTACCCGCCTGCACGCTGGGCTGACCTTGCGGCGCGGCGCGGGGTGCGGGCGCGCGGGGGTGCAGCGAGGGGCGGGGCGATGCGGCCGACACGCCGGCGGTGGGGAGAAAGTGCCTAGCAAATTTTCACTTTCGCGCAGCAGCGGGAGCGGATCGAGAAGCGACAACCAGCACCAACACAAGTTGTAAGCAGTGGTGCAGTCGCCACTAGAGATGCGCAAGTCGTGCCGGGAAACGAACCGAACCTGGAACACTTATATCTCAGATACATGGCAGCGGAATTATCTATTCATATAGTGACTATACTAAAATACTGAACCATATAATTTCATATACATTTACCGGTGCAGCCCCAGTGTATACCGATAGCACAGGCGGATTTGCCATTCCCATCTCATCCATTAAAAAAATGCGTTATAGCCGGGGAAAGAATTTGAATGATTGATCATTGCTAGCAATATACTCTGTTAGGTAGACCTTCACGTGGTACCCCCTGGAAACCATCATAAATAATTGATGATGAATTGATAAGCCAACTGACCTAATTTCATCCTCACTGAATTTCATATTCAATTTTGAATATGAAATTTCATTTTCATATTGAATTTCATTGGTACTGCAATGAAATAGTAATGGTAATAGGATAATGGAATGGCAACCCCATCTGCGCGGGGGAAAAGGGATTGTCAGTAATGGAGACCGAGAATCCCATTGCTAACAATATACCCAACCAGGTCGACCTCCTCGCGGTTCCCCTTGGAAACTATCATGGTTCATTCCTGATGAATTCAACATGATGGGCTAACTGGCCTGTTTTCAGTCTCATCTATCACCCTTCACTGGTGCCCCGCCAACGTGTCCCGTTAGCGCAGGCGAGATTACCATACCATTTTCACTCATCAAAAAAAATAACCCCGTCTGCGCTATCAGTATATACTATCGGGGCATCAGTGAGCGATGCAGGTAAGAATGAAACCAGGTCTGTTTGACAACTGTAATGAATTTGACAAGAATTATTTACGAACAATTCCAGAGGAAACCGCATGGAGGTCGATCTGACGAATTTAAAATTAATTAATTAATTTGGAGATTTCTGGAGACTCCAGTCGATCTGATAGGTTAATTAGTACGTTAGTAACATTGGGGCTGATAACTCCCATTACTAACATCCCTTCCCCCATTTCGATGATAATTATCACTTCTTTGTACCGTATATCAAAAGGGTCATTTTTCGAGTTATATAAAACTGAACGGTCTCTATAATGAAAAATTTACCGAAGTCAATGACTGGGGTTGTCATAGTCAGGGATTTACATATTTTGTAGTAAATACACTACAAATTGCCGTATGATTCCAGCATAGAATGGGTTACTTCTTCTTTCCGGTGGCTGTCGTAAGAAGCGACTAAGAGAATTTAGTGGTCTAGATATAGGCAGTAGAGTCATCAATGTCTAACGGCCGTTGCCACCTCGCCTGCCAAACGTGGCAACTACTTGCAAACCCCCCCCCCCCCCAAAGGAGACGCCTATGTTCAGTAGTGGACAGTCAACAACTTACATGATGATGATGATGATGACACTACAAATCGTTACATAACAACTAGGTACTACTAATTTCCTGCTTCTACTCACATACAACATGCAAATCGTATTAAAAAAATCGAGACATTAGATTAATCACTATTTTATATACCTATTAAGAGTAATTGTAATTAAGTAATTACCTACATCTTACGCAGACATACAAGGAAAAAATAAAGTGGACGTGATATGTATCAAGTATCCATATTGTAGTAGAATATTATATGTACGTGAATAATGTCACACCCACAAACATTGGTTATAAATAGGTAGATTATTTATTTACTGATGATATAATATGATGATAAACGTGATTTTATTAAAGGATTTTTCGACGTCATGTTTATATTTTACTAGCTTAACTTACGGCTTTGTTATCGTGAATTATGACTTAAAGTTTCCTATATGCTTAGATTATATTAGATAGAGCATCGAACCTCAAAACGAGTCTTCTTTTTGTCAACTAATTGTCCAGTTAGCCGACTTTTTTTATCAGTGTTTTATACAGTTTTTTTTTTATGGGTGATAATGAAATAGTAACCCCACCCGCGCTATCAGTATACACCGGCGGGGTACCAGTGAAGAATGATAGATGAGCATGAAGCAGGTCAGTTGGTCCATCGTGACGAATTCAACGAAAATTGTTCACGATGGTTTCCAGGGGGAACCACGTGGAGGTCGGACTGTCATACTCCATTGCTAACAATCTCTTTCCCCCTGTTCTATACAGTTACGCTTATAACATTATGACGTATATATATATTTATTTATTAATAATTAAAATGAATTTTTGCGCATTAAAAAGGTACAGAATTTATAAGACAAAATAGATATAGAAGTTATAAAGAAATCACTCATAACTATTTATCACGAAAAATTGTATGAAAAAGTTGACCCGCTTTTCTCGAAGCATTTGTATGGAGACACTCTATCTATATGAATGAATGAATTTTATTGCTAAAAATGTGGTACAATAAGGTCATATGGTAATATTACAAGGGTTTTCACACATTTTCTCATTACTGACGTGAAACATTCATTACAAAGTTATAACACAATAATTCTTATAAAAAATAACATGTAATAATGTAAATGCTTATGTCAATTTTTAAACTTTAATATTTATTAATATTAACTAAATTAATTAATATTGACACATTATAAATAATGTGTCAATATTATATGTTTTTTTTTTTTATATAATCTAAGCCTATATGCTAATCTAGGATAGTATGCTCTATTTGTATATTAAATTTCATTCAAACCATTCAGCTGTTCGTGTTCATGAATGAGTGTATATTCCATTTGTTTCTAGTACAACTATGTTTGCATGGCTGCAATATACTTTAATTTAGAGAGTATCATAAAAATCTTATTGTTTACTAATGTAATAAAATTGTAATTAAACGCTCTTTGTACATGAAAGATATTTAAAAAAACTTAATATGCAGAGTCTTAATAAGACCAACAGATTCCAAAACAAGTATCTTTTTCCGGCATCACGCATAAAACTACTGCACCAGATTTGGTGCAATTTTCACAGTTGTGTTCCTGAAGGTTTAACTTAATATCTGGTGTATGTTTCATTTTGATAGGCCGCCGCTATTAGAATGCTGCCACTCATATGGAATGGGAACTTCGCTTACGAATTATTAGAAGGGAAAGGAGTTGTAAGGAATTGTAACGGAGACTAGTGGCCCCATAGCTAACAATATACCCTGTCAAGTCGAGCTTCACTTGGTCTTCTTTAGTTTGTTCTTCATTGTGGTTAATTTTTGATGAATTTGTCACGATGGTCTGCTTTCATTCTCACCTATCATTCCTTACTAGTGTCCTACCAGCATATACCGATAGCGTAGGCGGATTAACCATTTCAAAACATATTACGTATTTACCTAGTTTATGAGTAGGTACCTACTTAAACGTACAATTATTGTTCAATCTCAAAAGGAGTTCCCATAACGCACTTTTAGAACCATAGAAAGGCACGATTGAATTCATTCATACGGATTCATCTATTCTTAATACGCGCACGTGTGTTAATAAGGGATAACCTATGAAAGGGCCGTAAGAATCGCCATACCTCAAACCGGTTTATAGGAGGGATCGAGTGCCTGGGAGTACGAGAGTAGCATTCCCAGACGTCGACTTTTTTAAGGATTTTATTTTTTACTTTTTATTTCCAATTTTGTGTGCGTCGTAGCCCGTCGTGGTGTTTTATATACTACCACGACTTAGTGACCTCAAGGTCGTGAGTTCGAGTCTGATCAATATCAGGTTTATATATTAATTTAAATTCCCAACTAGTTTTAGATTAAAATCACCAATAAACCAAATTAATCCGAGTACTGTAGCCTCGATTATAATATGCTCGGCAAAATGTGTTCATTACAACAGCAACAGATGAGATATGTCTCTGACTACTCCATTTTTAGTCGTGAGTCATGAGCATATTTATGGATTTATTTCTATCGTACGAAATTACTTTCTGTTTGCCGTCATCAAATCGTAGATATCAGTGCTAAAATCATTATTATCTACATTATTCAGATGAGCACAAGGAATGCTTACATGAGTAGCATGCGATCGAAGTGGACACTCGTGTTCAATGATATGTAAATAGTATACTATGTCTTATTAAGAATTTATTAATTTATTAACTGAAATCTAATTAATGCTCCTTTCCACTATACGTTTGTTCGAAGAGACCTCTTACAGAGTTAAGCTCGCCTGGTATACATCAATAATTTATAATAACGTCATCTTTGTGTGCCATAAAGAATAAATAAATAAAATCTTGATATCATCAGAAATATCACAATGAAAATATAGTGATTATGAACTACCTATAATAAATCTTTGTCACAAAATCGCAATAATCCTGCTGAGCTCAGGCTAAAATATCCTGTGATAAAAGAAATCAAACAGCAAATATATAAGAGCACAACCCAGAATAACACAAACCAGAACCGATTTAAAAAATGTTTCCATATTTGCAACCAAAACCTTTGAGTATATAAAGCACGGTGTAATTTAGGTAAAATACAATGCATACGATACCTTTCACTACACCATTCCATAGAGGAATATCGCATTTAAATTCGTATATTAAAAATGAATATAATATTGTTTTAGATTCTGCCATATTCTTGATACTCGTATTATGTTTATTTTAAAACTATCCTACTAAACATATCAAAGAGAATGTAATTATTTTTATTTACACGTCCTTGAAATTCAAAGTAATAGTTGCCAACCCTACACGGGAGGGAAAGAAACTGGTGGCGCAACGTGTGACCCAATTCCATTCAAATACCAGGTGATAGGTGCATTTTATTACGGCAGGGGACAACTTAAAGAAACACGTGTACTTACACTGGCCGAATTATGTGATTTCAATAATAAAAAGCATGAACTAACATGGAACACATAAAATAGTTCCCTAACGCAAAGACACTAGGACTAAATTGGTGAATTTTTCTCCTCAATGGTATACCCACATATTTGGCAAAGGAACTGCGTAAGAAACGGGTTTCAGTTATTACGACTCCTTTGTGTTATGTGGTCCGTGTGTGACCTCTGAATAGCCATTCAAGGTGTAAAGAGACGTATAAAATAATGTATATTTTATTTGAATATCCTTCAAAATATAGGTATGAAATATCTTTACTATTGATTGCTAAGTAAGTAGCGACATCTATGGAATTATTATTTGTAAAGGAAGGAAAAATAACAAGTATCAAAGATATTATTTGACTGAGAGGACTGGGCCCTTAAGTTTGGTTTTTGTAATTTTAAATCTTTAAAAACTATGTACCTTATTTACATAAATAAGACTTGTTAATAATACCCATTAAAGAATAAAATTTCCAACGGCGATTCTAAGTTTCGTCGTCTTCATATTAATGATGGCAATTAAGAGATTCAGAGATTGCATTAGCCTTTAATATCTATAAGATCAGGGGTATCATGTTCACGTTGCACTTAACGATACATAGTAGTATAATTTGGTTACAGTCTTCTGTAGAACAAGACCTACCTGCCTTATATATTGTGCCTTCAGAATTTGTTTAGATACCAAAATTACCAACGAGTATGTTTTTGTACAAGTAGTTTTGATGTTTCTTCTAATTCAAAGTCTTTTGTCTCAGACTTGGAATTAGTAACAGTTAATGATTTTCATAATTAACGTGACATAGTTAATTTTATTTTATTGTTTTTATTTATTCTTTATTGACCACATTACAACAAATGATTGGTACAAAAGACGGACTTAATGTAAAAGCATTCTCTCCCAGTAAATCTTTGGCAAAACTGAAATTTACTTATTGAATTACATGTAATAAACTATTGAAATGAATACAGTATGACCAGTTTTCTTACAGTAATTTATTTTATTTCGTTATTTTGTTATCACAGTCTGTCCATCACATATAATTTTAAAGTCTTTTTATTTCGATTAAACTTTAATAAGTTATCAGATCCTATCCATCCAATCATTTTTATGGTTTTCTTATAAACAAAGTAACATTAAAACAACTGCCAACACGAGTTATAAAATGTTATATATACATATAAGCCCCTATTTCCTTTGGAGCAGTCAAGCGGAGTTGTTACGAAATGTTAAAAATGCCTGCATTGGTCAAGCATGCGGTAATTATTATTACTGTAATTTTTAAGGGCTCGTACTATTTTGTATAAAGAATTATAATATCGCAAAATGATTTTTTTCTTCGAAAATAAGGAGTGTATTTATATTTTGTAATATGTTTGTTATTTATTTCACACATATTAATCCATCTTCGCATTTATTTAAAAAAAAATGTTTTCATTTTTATACGATGTAATAGGATAGCAGAATCGTACAAAGAGTAATAAATATATAATAAAGAATAATAATATTAAACAGGTATAAATATTAAAAGAACGAAAAAGTCAGAAAAATAATTAAACTAGAACAAAAATATGTCCATCAGGATGCGCGAAAGCATTTGAATTCGAAGGTTTGTTCCATGTGTCTTCTTGTAGGGCTAAAAATACAGCTCAGATGAGGTGCTCTTAAACCATTGTATGAAGTTATTCGAAAGTACAATGGAAGAATGTTCTATTTATGTTTATAATTGAAGAGTGATGAAAAAATTACCGTACATTGGTTTAAAATAATTTCACATATAGTTAATTTTGTATAAAAGTCGTCTCATCTCTCTCCTACTGGTATTTCTAATATCATACAGTTTTACTTGCATGGCGGTACTTCGGTTTGAAAAGTGAAATATAACAATGATAGTGAAATTACAGGGAATAGAGATATTACGTCTTAATACTCTTAGCAAGGGGTGTGCCATTATCGTCGTCGTAAGTTGACATTTACCATTTTACATCAGGTGGGCCATCAGCTTGTTGGCCATACTAAGTTACATACAAAAAATATATCTGTTATAGTGTTTAGTGCTGATGAAGCGGATAGAACTTGACATTTGTAATCAATAACTTCCTTGACAACTGAAATGCTTTGAATTCTAATTTCAATAATTCATCAGTGTATGTAACCGGTCGAGCCACGACGGTACCCTAACATTCCCTTATTTGACCCACATCTGAGGGATAATTGTAGACGAATAAATTATTTAATTATTACCTTTATAGGTCACTGCATAATGTTAGCAGGTGTATGGTCGGATGCACCTGCAGCGAGGGGTTGCTCAAGGTCTCCGCAAAATAATGTTTTTTGTTACCTTTTGTTTCCACTGTTACGTATTCGCATCGTATAGGGATCGAACCCACATACCTATATAAAGGTTGCAAAACTAGTTCTACTTGTGTTTTGTTTTTGTTTTTTTTTTTTTTATATCCACGCTATTTGTGTCAGATTACTTTCGATTTGTTTCCTTTGGCTATTATGTGTAATTTTAGTCGTTTTCCTGGTACCATGGTATTTTTCTGAGGTAATATTTAGTTGTTTTTCGAATAATAATAATAATACTTACATTTATTTTGAACATTGGTATAAGAAAATGTTGTGAAAAAATGTCTTTCCATGAATACAAGGAAAAGGGAAAGGTGAAGACCTTAAACGATATGGCTAACAACAATTCATAGAGATATGAAACGGTTGAATCTTGTAGAGGTGGATACATGTAACAGGAATGTTGCCACTTGGTTAGAAAATTTGACTTCGAGTAATGACAAAAAGCAAAGCAGAAGAAAATTTTTATATAGGTTTATAAAATTGTGCCTATGAGTAGAATTTCTGCATCGCATAAGTATATTACAAGAAAATCCAAAAGAATTGGTTATAGTGTCGCCAAACTGATGGATTTAGCGATTTTACATTGTTTTATATAACTTTTTTAACAACTATAAAAAGGAGAATTTCGCCCTTTATTTTTCTAGGTATGTTACATGATATTTTTCCAATTTTAAATATAGTTCTTTTTTTTTTAATCGATAGAGTTTATTCTCGTATTGATTGATGATACCATTGACACAATTTTTTTTGTGAAGGATCATAAATAAATTGGTTCCTAATGATTTTTTATATCAAAATACTGTTTAAAGAACTCATGAGTTACAAACTAGTATATCTCTTTAAAACGGATTATAAAACTGGATAAAACAAGAAATCGAAGGTGATGTTTGCCGGCCGTCGTTTCTCTCTACTTATGAACTCTATAAAAGAGATAGTATATTTAGCACTTTTTTGATATCTTGAAATCTTTCAAAATTGAGCTGCACTGCAAATTGGCATTAAAACATAGATAAAATTGGCTAGTTTTTAGTAACGTGACTAAAACTTGTCAAATTTTTAAAAGGTTGTACTAAGCCCCACGGAGAAATTACATATTTAATAAAACAACGACAACATAACATGTTTGTAGGACCCCTTATCATTTTATATTTGTGGTAAAATCAACACTGCAGGTGCCCATGTGATCGTCAGCATTTGATAACATAGCATCAGCATTTGCATATTTGTTTGTAAATAAAAAATATATATTTTCATAAAAAAATAACCTTTATTTTAAGTATCAACTTTGTAAATACTATTTTAAATTTACAAAATGTATATAAAAGAAAATAGACACATTTTGCAAAAAATATCAAAGGACTAAAACAGTGCATGATTATAGATGCAAATAACATTCTTCTGGTATTATTTGTTTACTTTCCGAATGATTTTTTGACGAACAATATTATTTAAGAGTCAATCAGGGGTATTTCAACATAAATCAAGTGAATCAATTATATTAATAGGTAGTATATCAGTATTTATATTGAATGCATCGAAATTTATCGTCAAGTCGTGTCTTGCATGTAGTTGCGTCGTTCCATACTTGAATGTCCATCACAAACATACAAGTGGTTAGTATAGGTATCCCGTGGAACCGGTGGGCCTTGATCTCACAAAGGGACCCTTCGATCCGTCGGCGAGCTAACCTTGGGTTATTTTTAAACCACGTTGCTTGCATACGAATCCAGTCGAACAACTCTTCCGAGTATTACATAATGCGAAATTATAGTTTTTTTTTTGTTCACCATCTTGAAAGCAGTGTGGCCCTGTCATTTTGCTTTTATACGCTTTGTTTTGGCGCGCACATATTTTATTCCTTTCCTCTGAATCGTAAAAGGAAGAGGCAATGAAGGGTTGGCGTTTTTGTATAGTGCGGATTATTTATGGTGCGGAATAATGGCTTCCAAGCGAGGAGAAACATACAGTGCAGCTGCGAATTTTTCCAAAAATTTGACGCGTTTCTCAGTTGCATTTTGCTCGATTTATTCTCCGAGTGATGCTTCACAACTATAACCTTGAGCAATAAAGCTTTCCTTCAAACTGTGTTACCTTTGTGTTTGTTCCACCACCCTGCTATTATTACGGTAGCCTGCGTATACATCCCCTTTTTATTGTGTTGTTTGTTCAACTAAAGAAATTGGAAACCTTGTGAAAGGACATTTTGGAAGTATCAGAGACCTGTTTAGCTTGTTTCGTTGTATGCATTCGTAGTCCTTCTTTTTACTTATTTTACAGGAAAACTAAGGTAAATGTTTTTGGTCTTTTAAGACTAGTCCTATATATCATAAATTCTTTTAAATAGGACTTACTTTTTATATTATCATTTCTGACGTTAATTTTCTATTTTTGAACATAGTTATCTCTCAACAACTTCCATAAAGAACAGGCCTTAACTAACCAGTATGGAGGGAGGGTGTTTTAAGTAATGGGGATTAGTGACTTATTGCTAGCAATACACCCTCTAGTCGAATTGTACGCGGTTATTCTTGGAGATCAACTTGATTAATTAATTCTTGGTGACTGCTGCATGAAGGAACAATTCACTCCCATTTATGACTCCCCTTTGTTACACCACTAGCTTGTATCAATAGTGCAGACACAGTTAGTATTATATTATTGCCAGCATCCATTAACTTGAATTTAAAGACATACCTATACTGCATTTGTCTGTATCGGATACTGCGTAACAATTATTTTGGCTTGCTTATCCTTTACGCTATAACAGTTATTATAATTTTGTTGCATACTACCAAATTTAATTATTAATCAAATACCTTTTTTATTACTTAATTTTTTATTAATTAGTACTTTTTTACATAAGATTTATGAATAAAATATTAGTACTTACTTTTTTTAACTCAAAAATTTATGTATAGAAATCTCTGAGTAAGCACACGAACAAATCATAAATTGTATGAAACTATTTTAATTGACAATACCTTAGCTTCTAGAAAGCACGTCTGACAATGAAAACTTAAAACACTATCAAATTTCTATCTACAAACAATGTTAAAAATTCTCTCTAGAAACCCGTCGGAATTCGATGTCCTAACGTGAATTTACAGCACACCAATTAATATGGCTTTGTTTAAGTTTCAAAGTTATGCGCTGAATCTTGACTATGTTCGTATCGGGTTCCAATCAATAAAACCTATACGTTGTTTTTCTACAAAGCACGTTTCTGAGAAAATTATGTTTGTTCGCTCTAAAGTTTCAACGCCCTGTTGCATAACTCGGTTACAACGAACACACTGTGAATTTACATGACCCCAAATTCGTGGAAGCGAATTGATGCGATTTCTATAGGTATATTGTAACAACAATTTTACAGTTTTATTATCAAATGAGCATAAATACCAATGTTGTTTAATGCAATGAAGTCATTATGTCGTAAATCAGTATAAAATTTAGAGCAGCTTCACAGAAGATCGCAAAATGTGGCGATGTCTCCTTTAAATTGTGGTGAAATGATTGCAGAGTAACATTATGTATGTGACAACCAAAATTAGAGCAGATTCACAGAACAATACAGATTGTAGCGATGTGCCCCTTTTAAATGGTGGTAGAAGAGTTTTGAGCTAAATTATGTTCGAGACAGTTATGTTGCTGATGTAAATAGTCTATTCGTTTCTTATCATCAAGCTTATAGGTAGCTTGATTTTTTGTGTTGTTGTAATTTTGTATAAAAAAAAAATACAAAGTATGAGATGACAAATGTCTATATTTCCAATTTTCATTATTGTTTCTATATTAGCAGCATTTGCTTTCGAGTTGGCCCCGTATAAATTTTGTTACGATTGTAATAGCTGTTCTTCTTTTACGGAGCAAAATATTTAAAAAGAATTTTGTAAGCTACATAGCAAATTTCCCACTTATTGAGTAAAAGTTGCCACTATCCGGGTACAGCGTGTTTATACAATAATCAATGTTCATATCCTCCTTATACTAAAGAACCATTGAATAAATAAATAAAGAAGTCATCACGGTTGTTTAATGAAACGTAATTAGTTTTACGAAGAAATCTTAAGGGAATTCTCAGAATGTTGAGAATTTATCTTTAATCTACAAGCAGTTACGAGAACAGAGCCATGAGCGAAGTTGCGAATGTTTATAAGTAGACTTTGCTCCACAGAAAGTAACTTCAATGATGAACGCACACACTGCTAAATGATGAGATACTACGTAAACATATTACATTGAATATATTTGAATTCAGAGCGTATTTAGAAGTAAGTTTGGATCGTAACGAGCAGTTTTTTGTTTCGATGAGAAGAGAAACCGAAGCATCTGCAATAAAAAATAATATGGGATTAACAAAAGATTAAATCCTATTGATTGAAAAATGACAACCTATTTGCATATATTGTAAAAAAAGTAGACGAATTTAAAAGTTTTTTTATTTTTTTTATTTAAGATAGAGAGACTTTATAGTGAGGTACCTACTTAGCTTCCTCTAAATTGATACATATTTACTTAAGTTTATTTTGGATGGTACGCAAATATTTTGTTTCTTTTAAAATCAAAGTTGAAGCTTAGTTAACTGGGATTAATACTGAGATAAATTGCAATAGTATTATCTAATATATGCTCAATTAAGGTTTTATTAAATACCCATATGAATAATCGAGGACTGCATAGATAGTAGGTACTGACAGACAGAATTCTGTGTATACTGGTTTGAACTGTAGGATGTGTCACTGAAGTTACTCAGGATGGTGGCCCATAATACTTTTTGTTATGGATGATAATAGAATGGTAACCCTGCCTGCGCTAGCGATATATTCTGTCGGGGCACCAGTGAATGATCATAGGTGAAAATGAGAAGGTCAACTAGCCCATCGTGACGAATACACCTGGGATTCAGTGTAATTTCCTAAGGGATCACGTAGAAGTTGACCTGAGAGGATATATTGTTAGCAATGGAACTGGTAGTCCCCATTACTAACAAATCCCTTCCTCCTACATAAAATATTATGGAAGAAGAATTATTTACAATGGTAAATCCTTAATAGTAATAATACATAAAGAGTACTTCGTAAGTGTTTGTTGTTCAGGGTACGTTATTTATGGGTGACGATTATTACTTTCCATCAGTTAAGCCTACAGTATCTAATTGACTTCTGTTTTATTTAATAGTTTTTTTTTCTATGCATCTTAAAATAGTAAATAAACTAATTTTTCACCTGAAGGAAAGTGGTAACCATCGCCTATTGACATGCACAATACCATGGGCATAACACAGATGTTGTGTCGCCCATAATATCCTTCATGCGTTGTCATTCTTGAGGACTAAGGTATTATGCCTCTGTACCCTGTAATTTTATTGATATTCCATTCTTCAAACTGAAATATAGCCCTGCAAATACAACTGCTTCACGGCAGAAACAGAAATGCGACTGAGGTACCCATGCCAACTACTTTTGTACAAAATCTTTCTCTGGTAAATAGTTGCTTACTATTCTAAATTGTATAAAAATAATCGTTATATCTGTCGTTAACTGTCCACTGCCAAGCATAGGCCTCCTCCTATGATGTGAGTTTTGGATGTACTTGCCACGCTTGACAAGCGGCTTGCCAACTGTAGTTAACCTTTGGTAATATTTTAAGAGGGACGCTGTTGCCCATTCCTCGACCATTAGGTTCCCTTTGTCGCCTTTTATGACATCCACAGGAAAGGAAGGGATGGTCAATTCTACGCCGGGACCACCCATTGATAGATATAGTAGAAAATATTAAACGCAAACAAGCAAAATTTGATACATTTCTCGATAACAAAGTAGTATAAAATGAATAGCCCATGTGTTAGCGTCCAGTAACATGAATACGTAACCCAAATACCAGATTATCAAAAACGTTCGCGACCGTTCTTTGTCTCTCGCTTAGTTTATCTCCGCATTTATATTTTCTCACGCCGATGGGCCATATGTTTTTCATTGCGTATATTTTTGCTTTTATTTGACAAAGAGTCTCATCACAGTAATCTTAAAACAACCATGTTGTCTGTCTGTAAAAAAAGTGGTTTAAAATATTATATTTGTTTGATGTGGTAAATTTTTCTGTCATCGACTCCTAAAGTTTCTTGTAGTAAAAGGTGTATTGCAAAACTACTTACAAAACTATATAAATAAGTATATTTAATTGTTACATGTCTTGGGGCCATCATCAACTTTGACTTATAAGCATACTTAAAATATTTGATATGAAGAAGTACACAGAAATTATGTCCGGAGCATGATTTAGGTATTTATATTATCAATATAAATAACTACATTTTAACATTTGGCTGTTTATTAATAAAATTGTATTAATTTATACAACTGCGTTCAATTGTACTTAACAATTACTTATGTAGTATATTTTACTAACTTAAATAGATAGATAACAGAAAATTACACTATGTGATATAGATTGTTTTTATTCGCAAGAAAACACGAGCATAACCGCAGTATATTATTAGTCAACCTTAGTAATATGATAAATGTGAAAGTGAGTTTGTTTGTTTGACTAAACACAGTGAAATTTAGTATACACGTACTATATGGTATGGAAAAGAATATAGGCTACTCTTTATCCCGGTCAGTAAATATCGTAAACGATTATGCGGACGAAGTCGCAGGTAAAAGCTAGTATTATATAATATTTATGTATAATTGTTTGTACAATTTAAATAAATCTTAGTAACATAATAAAATTACATAATAAAACTAGACGATGTCTGTACATGGGAGATTTATATCTATTTGCACATTAAGTCCCATACAGGGTAGGCATTTAAGAAAAAGTAACGTGAGGAATTTTAAAAAGACCAATAGATGCCAAAACGATATTTTTTTTTTTATTTTATTTCTATATCTGTCTATGTGTATCTTTGTTCTAGTATGATGCAAAAACTACTGCACCGAATTGGACTCGGTTTTCAAAATTGTGTTCCTGAAGATCTAACTTAAAATTCGTAGTGTGTTTTATGTTAATATGCTGTCAAAAATCATGTATTTAATTACTTTTCCTACTTAAAAATCCACGCATACGAAGTAATGGACAAAAAATTGTAACGCTATCCTAAAAATCAAAGCAATATGTACACAACCAAGTCTTGTCTATTAATTGTGACATATTTTAATGATGTCGGCTATAAAAGATTTGTTTATCTTGTTATATTGCTTTAACTTCTGATGTTCTTTTGAATGTCGTTTTAAGGTTATACCGAATGTTTATTTCGGTCAACGACGAGGCAAATTTATGGTTGCGTGAGGCCCTCATTGCAACGAGCGTATCTCTCAATTTGTTTTATTTCGCTCTTCTTTCGATATGATTCTTAATCTGTGACGTTTATTAATTAATAGCTGTACCCACGACTTATCCTCGTGATTGGGACATATTGATCGAGATAAAAAGTAGGTTATCTCTTTTTTAATGGCAAATACTACGGAGATGCCCAAAACTCATTGGGAATTCGAGATAAATAAAGTAACAAATAACTAGTTGTACTTGCATGGCTGTATTTCAGTTTAAGGGTGGGATATGACAATGGAATTACAGGGTACAGAGGCATAACACTTTAATCTACAGGAATTGCAATGCATGAAGGCTATCATGGATGACACAGTAATGTTAATGTCTATAGGTAACTTTCTATCAGGTGGACCGTCAGTTTGTTTGCCATAATAAGTTGGATTAAAAATATAAATAAATATGCCACTGTCACTTTATTTTGTGGAAATCAATATTACTCGTTAGTTAATAACGGAATTACTATTGTGCGTTAATCATTTTCAATTAAATAAGATGCTATGTAGTCCATTTAATGTTGAAACCACATCTCGGCATAAAATCGACTACCTTTATTTTCCCATAGTGTCGTAAGAGGCGACTAGGGGACCTTAATTGGAGAGAGATGAGCAGCAGCGTCCCTCTTAAAACGTCACCAAAGGCTAACTGCGGTTGCCAACCCGCCTGCCAAGCGTAGCAACTACTGGCAAGACTTTCTATGGGGAAGGCCTGTGTTCAGCAGTGGACTTTTAACGGCTGATATAATCTTAATGATGAAGATGTCAATAACTAGTTTATTCATGTGTGTTAATTTAAAAAAATTCTTGCCTGCGCAGGATTGTACCTACCTATTTGTAATTATATTTTCTATTGCACAAAAACAACATTGAAATAATAATTATGCGTATAATAATCCATGTTAGAATCTCACAGTTTTCATAACTGTCATAATGACTACTATATTGATTGCCGTGTACAGTATTCTCTATTCTAAATTATATAATTTAATATAACTTCAGTAATAAAAAGCCCCTTATTCAATAGGAAATTGCCAATATTAAAACACAAATAAACCATTTTATAGTGGCACCGTGCAAAATTGAAAACCGACGGGACAACTCACGGCGACGCAATAAAAGAGGAAGTGATTAAAAAGAAATAACCTATTTTTTAATAAAAAAAAAATCTTTTGAAACACCGATCATAATCTGTACAGAAAATATGACGTCAGTAAAATTATAATGGTCCACATCGTAAAATTCGCATTTGAATAGAAAAGTTACATATCAAAAATTTTCAGTGATCCGTGCTTTACGAGTTTGTCGTAAACGTGTACTTAAACAGAGTGAATAAAGGGCCCCTAGTCCCCGTAGCTTGTGTTTAAAATCTATGTGACTGCAAGGGGAACCGTAATAAGAGGACAGAATATAATATAACATTTTTATAAGAGCGTGAAGTGATCTTTTTATATGGAATCAAGTTTTAGAATGTATAACAAATACGAGTAGCTGAATAAACGATTCAAAGATTTGTGTATTATCTGTAGTTATATATTTATTTAATTAAATAGAAGATCTTAGAAGATCTGAAGACTATTGTGATCAGTTCTTATAGCCATACTTGCTATATAGTTCTAAAATTGCAACAATGAACATAAAAACAACATTTTGTACAGGTGAACGTCTCACCTTTCTTAACTGTAATCTTATTACATTGGCAATTTCGTTTAGAGATCTTGGAATAAGAAAAAAAAGTCTAATTTACTTAGTAATGTAATATTTAGTGATTAAAGTATATTAAATTTTTAAAAAGTCACGTAGAAAAATAGCTACTTGTATAATAGTGATTTGATTATTTCATTCCTTAGCTCGACATAGTTATGAATAATAAACGAATCCGCTCCCTCAAGTAACCAGATGCCTATTGACGTTCATAATAAAGATTTACTTGGACTTATAGGAAATACAGGTGGAGTAACAATGGGCTCCCTTGAGTATCCCTCTTTTGACTATTTTAATAAGAAAAAAAAATATATCCTCTCTCATGAAACGGACAAATAAATGAACTGACGGATCAGAGGATTGAATTAGAAAATGTTTTATACAGTTCATAAAAACGAGGGTAGACTACAATGTAGAAGTGGCGTATTGACAACGACAATGACGGTAGGTATCAGCCCGGAAAAGGGATCAGTTTTCCTTTTGATGTGACATCAAAAAGGCATCGAAGGCTGTATAAGAACTGATGTTAGCCTTTTAGAAATTAGGTTACGATTTGCCCATAAAAATAAACCAATAATTGGATTTCGTTCAGTATAAATAGTTACTCCTATTTAATATTTATATTTTAAATTTAGATAAGTTATTTTTTTCAATTTGGATGATAGAATAATAATATCGTTTATGCTGTAGGGTTGTATGTCAGGGATAATAGCTAAGAAACAAGCCCGGTCTATCGATTATAATAATTCTACCAAGAATTAATCACGATAAAGTCCAAAGGGCACTTGATTTTCAACCGACTTTAAAAAGAAAAAAAATTTCAATTCAGTTGTATTTTGTTTAAAATTTATTACCTCATAATTCCGTAAGTTATAAACTGATTTGTAAAATTCTTTTTTATCTAAAAAGTTATACTTACAGATTGATTTCATAGAATGGATCCCAGTTATCTAAAAATAAATAAATAAATAAATAAAAAGGTTGTACTTACAGATTGATTTCATAGAAATTTTATCAAAAAAGGTTCAGGAGCTTAGTTTATAAACCAAAATTATTTTTGCCAAAAGTGAAGTCGGCTTCCTTTTGTGGAAAACGATATTAATCTTTTAAAATATTATGATCTTGATACTTTGATTGGCTACTTGATTTGTATTATTCTGTTTCATTCATCTATCATTAGTATGCGTGCGACTACCAATACTTGATGCTGAGGATTAATCAGTATTAGTATAGGTCCTATGACCTTTCCTATCCAGTCATCAACCTCCACACCTTGTTGGTAGTCGCACGCATACAAATTCTCGAGGAATTGAACGTATAATACTAATCAAGTATGTACTGATAAAGACTTCCGCATAATAACAGCTATTTAAAAGATATATACAAATTATGGACTTTTTTAGTAATTGACGTTACATAAAATATCTAATCTATGAGACACTTTACGACTTGGATTTAATCATTCTGAATGATTTTTTCCTTCTGGGAATGAATTTCTGGAAGACAGAAGAAGACATGTTTATACATGACAATGTAAATAAACGTGCAATGATTTATTCAACCACAAAATATATTAATTCGCCAAACTACATGAGTTTATTGGAAATAATTTTATATAATAATAATTAATATATTCTTTAATATGTACTAAGCGTCCGTTATTATGATAAATTTTACCAATAAAATTAATCTCAAGAGGAGCAAATTTTGTATCCTATAACAGTTATATCTATTTGTTAACTGGCTTCAATTTTATAATAAACCAAGTTTAACCACCGCTACCATAGGACTTGATATATAAACTTGAACAACATAAAACTCACACCACATTCGAAGTAAGAATTTCGAGAGAAACTACTTTTCTATGCAGACATTATTTTAAGAAAGCACGCCACAAAAATCATATTTTCGCCTCAGTGGTCTCCCTTGTTTTACGATTTTTTCATTGCAACCACTTTACGAGTGCCGGTGATGGGTGCCAGTCTCGTGTCATTCCTACTTGAGAACTTATTAACTGGTTTGCAATTGAGTTGTGTTTCAAAATAATTTTGAAATTGTTATAGTCAAACTTTATATATTTTCTTGTAATGTCATGTAACATGATACTACCAAGCACAATGGTATTGCAGTACGAATAAACTGTCACTTTTAATTTTGTAACTCAACTCAGACTTGTAGTTTAATGTTTGTGACTTTACAATGAAAGGTACCGTAACACTAATAACAAATGTATATCATAGTTCAAATACAATTGAATTTTTACTAATATTATTAATTTGAAAATGAGTTTGTTTATTATCTCCTTGTGCTTTTAACGGCTTAACCAATTACTATGAAATTTGGTATACACATATTATATAGAATGGAGAAAGACATATTCTGGTCAGTGAATATATCTTGGTTATGCAGACGAAGTCGCGGGTAAGATTTAATGACTAAATAAATAAATGGATATAGGAATTACAAAATGATCATCAAGCTATTAGATATAATCTTGAAGTCTAGCGCTGCTACAATACTATTAAAATATATTAACTCCTTCAGGCTAAATAACCGAACATGATTACATATAGACATCTAAAAAACACATTATCCTCTTTTCTTTGAAAGTCGGGTAAGAAGGGATCTAATAGCGAATTTATAGTAATTTGAAAGCGATTTGTTTCACGAAACGGGATTTGAGTATAAAATGTTTGGACACTTTGAAAGCAATAGATATCTATATTCAATTCATCGCGCGACAAACATTCAGTTGAAGTAGTTTAAAAAGAAATAAAGTATTTCTATCTAGGATTTAAAATGTAATAGAAAATGGTTCTTGTTGTTTATGAATTTACAAAGTATTTGAAAGATTCCAACCATAAAATTAGGGAATAGGGGACTAATAGGGGTTTAGGTACTCCTTTGTTAGCAATAAAGGCAACTTGACCTCCAGGCAGCTAAAAATTATCAATGGTTCCTTCGTGGTGAATTCGTCAGATTAGGTCATTTGACATAACTTTATTCTTGCCTTATAGCATATAATCTTATTGCGTAGAATAGTAGCGCAGACAGGGTTACTACTTTTATCCATAAAAAAATTAAACGTCAGTAATAAACTTTTTTTTTATTTAATATATATATATATATATATATATATATATATATATATATTATGTATAGTATATATATAAAGTATTATTAGAGATATGCGTATTATGCCAAATAGCTACCGCCTTTTTCTTTTCTCCTCTACCTAAAGGTAGTCTGGAAGAGATTTGTAATATGTATGTATATATACACACACACAATTTTTTTTAAATCACCACCATTTACTCTCTCTGTTCAACATGACGATTGACTGGTAGAGAATGCCATCAGGCATTAAGTCCGCCTTGTAGACGTATTTTAATGTGTGCAAAAGTATAAATAAATATTGTTTCGTATTATTCCTTAAGTGTTGCAATAAAAAATAAATAAAAAAAATTCTGAAAACTAACAGCCAATCCCGATGTTTTACTGTTATTTTTCATTACTTTTTATCTTTATATATAAAATATCAATACAATTTTCAATGAGACCCTGTCAAAACACAGAGGCCACTCAGTAAATTGCATTGTTGGATAAGTGTCACTTGCAATTTCTATCTAATTTTATACGCCAAATGGATTTAGTAAATATGAAACCTATTATTTCAGTTAACAATGTAAATAAATGCTTTTTCAACTATTATTATTCAATCGTTAATTAATTTGTAATTATTTATTTAGATGGATTTGACGTAAAATATTTAAAATTTTATTATAAATTTGAAGGGTATGATATGACATTGAAATTACAGGGTACAGAGCCACAATGCTTAGGAATAGCAACACATGGGGGGTATCATGGGTGACACAATACACTCTGATGCGTCCATGGTACTATTAATGTGTATAGGTGACGGTTACCACTGTCCATCAGATGGGCAGTCAACTAATTTGCTATTCTAAGATGCATAAAAAATACGTCAAATTAGTCATTGAATAGCGGACAATGTGACATTTTATAAGAGGAGTTTATTTTATTACAATTTAGTAAATATGTAGGTACATCTTTTAATGGACCTTGTTAGTCAATTTCTTTTACAAAACGTTACATTTTTAAACAACATTGAAAAGGAAAAAAATACTAATTCGTTTACATTTCTTTTTTAATAGTTACATATATTATGCGATCGCATTTTTCACAATAGATAGACACATGATTATGCATTCTAGATTCAAATATTTTCAGTTATATATCTACAAAATATATGTGGTCGTATCATAAAGTGTTTTTTAATAATAATTAAAAATGCTTAATAGGATTGTGAACAAACAAAAGTCTTTTTGTTACTTTTGTTTTAAAAGATATGTATTTTTGTGACATAATTATAATTTACTTAATTGTAATTTTGTTAAATTCAGTGTTTGTTGTACGTTAATGTACTCATTAGATTTAATCAAATCATTGTTAAGTTAAATTATATTCAGACAGACGACAGCTGATTGTATGTAGTAATAAAATTAAATTTGTCAATTGCGAATTTTGTAGTTCAAGGGATAGGATCTTTAATACCATTTTTATTTAATAGCATTTAACTCAATTAATTATTATACTCGTATTAGTCTACATGTTGTAAAAAAGATGTCTATATATGCATGGTAATTTAACGAATTTACTGCGTTTGTCGCTTCCGACAATTATTTGAAAGTCATCCAGAAGTCTTCTTCAGGAGGGGTAAGGTGCTATGCTTTGCATTTAAGCTGCAACCTACATTGCGAGGAGGAGGATTGCTGTGACGACAAAAACAGCAAATTTGATATATTTACTTTGTGAATGTATATAGATATCGTTTTCAAAACTGAACAAGAGCTTTAAAAATAATATGGTAGAAAGTGGTAACCGTCTACTATAAATGTGAATAAGAAAAATAACACGCAATATATTATGCTACCTATAATTCCTGTCCTATACGTTATGTATTGACATTCTTAAGGACTAAGATGACATACTTCTTGCATAAAATTTTATTAGCTATTTTTATTATCTTCTCACTTTGAAAGAAAGAAAGAAATATTTTTAGCCAAATAAATTTAGAATGGAGCATTTTTTAATAGTATTTTTTTCTTTTTCGCCTATTCAGAACGCGTTTTCAGTCAAGAAGAACGAGCAAGAAATTTAGCTGTTGATTTTTTGAAAAAGCTTAATTATATAAATAATGAATGTAGTACATAATCAAAGTAACTCAGTTCGAGCTCAGTTTGAATTATAATACATAGTGTTACTTTAGGGTAAAAATTATATCTTGTATTGAATTTTAATACAAATCTTGGGAAGCCAAAGAAAATTTTTCAATAAGTGAATTAGTAAAAACTGTACAGTAACACGTGAAAAAACTATGAAAGTATTATATCAATCGTAATCCATTTAAATGCCATTTTCTAAATATTCGCATGTTATAATCTATTCAAAGTTAAGTATCTTATTTTTTTTTTCTTTTTAGAGACACGAGAATAGTCCAGAGCATTGTTTGTAGAGTGTCTATTTTAAAAGTTAATATAATAGATCGAATATCTTTATTATTCTCTCCAAATGATACTGCAGCAAACTTAACAAGTACAAAAATAATAATACAAAAACGACTATACAAAAAATAACCAGGCTCCTGTACTATCAACGAGTTACATGCCGGCTGGCGACGTTCTAGATGCAATCCTGCAATAGGCGACGGATTCAAATAAGGATTTCAAATATAGCTCCTTATGTCATCTCGCACACGTTTTTAAATTAATACAGATTGTAAATCTTGTGTCGCATTAGTGTTGTCGTTGTAAATTGAAGACACCTCGCGCGGAGTCCCGCCGCCGTTCTATTCTTGCTTGTGACACCACCCCGAGGCGTTTTGTCAAATACACTGCAGCTTGTAATTACTGCCACTTATATTAACGTTTCTCTTGTGTTAATCTATTTTTGGAGTTGTGGATGCTAAAGTCAATATTATATTTGCTAAGTATGTATTTATGTAGCGTATTCGAGAAAATTGCTTTTTACGTGAAAATCACTGAATGGATTATGTTTGAAGACGAATTTTCAACCGGCTTCAAAATGAAGGAGGCTCTTTCAAATGACTTTTATTCATATTTTTAAATACCCAATGCGGACTTAACGCGATGAAAAAGCTTTTACAGGTAAATAGTACTTACATACCTGCTTCTTTATTGCTGATGTTTTGACATGGATATTACACCAAGATGTGATTACGACTGTTTCATCGCGTTAAGTCTCATCATTATCATCATTTTAGCTATTATTTGTCCACTGCTGGACATAAGCCTCCCCGAAGTTCGATTATGTATTTAAAAGTATGTGTAAACAACGCGAAAGTTAAAATTGACTTTTACCCAGTTACCCACTTGTAAATATTTTTACAACCTTGTCACATACATAGTATTATTAGGATAAACGTGTATTCTTATTAATATTATAAATATGAAAGTAGCTTTACATTTTGTTACCTCTTTTTGATTTAACAGTTCAAGCTCAACCACTCGTCACGAAATTTAGCATATGCTTACTATTTGGTATGGAGAAGGACAGAAACTACTTTTTATTCTGTTCAATATACCCGATGAACCGGACGAAGTCGCGAGTAAAGACTAGTATTTAATATAAGTAGGTTATCCTACTAATATTAAATACTAGATATGTTTATACATGTACTAAAAATAAATATAACAGTGTCTCATACTCCCCATTGACATTTTATTAGACATCTAAATTATATATTCATAGAAGGAAACTAAGCTACGGAAAGGCTTTCAAATAACCGTGCTATTGCTTTACTTCTTTAATATTTAGTCTTTCCCTATAGACTAACTCGATACAACGAGACATTTTTAAAGTTACACGAAAATGTATTTTATTTTATACAGCACAATGATCTTTTTAGCATGTTGGTCTGAGATAGACTTTATTAATGCTACACGTCAAATCACTTACCTGTTCCTGAAAATAAAATTTAAGCTAGAAATAGATAGCGTAACCTAGAATGGGTACCTGCTTAGATTTAAGTTAATATAAGAATGTTTATTTTGGTCATTAGAATGGGCACCCTTCCTTTTCTGTAGGTGTCGTAAGAGACCAAGGAAAGAGCATATTCCTTTTTAAAAGGAATATGCCGGCAGCACACCTGCAACGCCTTTGGTGTTGTGGGTAATGATAGGCAGCAGTAGTCTATTACCATTAGGTAGCCGTATGCTCGTTTGCCCCTGTGTTGTAAAAAAAGGCCACTAAGAGAACTTAATGATCGAGGGACGGTCAGTAGTGTCCTTCTTAAAATGTCACCAAAGCCTAACTGCGGTTGCCAACCCACCTGCCGAATGTGGCAACTACTGGCAAAACTCCCAAGGGGAAGGCTTACGTTCAATAGTAGATAGTTAACAAATGAAATGATGATGATGTGAATATTACAGGAAAAATAAACAATGTTTCTAAGTAGACCCGTCTTTGGGAAAATTAATAAAAATCCTTCAAAAATAAACTTAATTACATGGTCCATTTTTTAATTGAATTTAGGGCTGAAATTAAAAAAAAAATACGAATTATAGTATCCATAAAAATAACTATTACGTATTTTTATTTTGTATAAAAAATAAAATAAAGGTCATTTTATGTCATATTTGTATATTTTTGTACGGAACTCTCGGCGTGTGAATTCAACTCGCATTTGACTGGTTTTTTCATATATCTTTGTCAAACTGCAATTTATAATTATTATTTTGTTTGTAATTGGTGATCCGGCCCGGCTTTGCACAGGTGGATAAAATTTTCGAAAATAATATATTGTCTCACTGCTAATGTAGTTTTTTTTATAAGTCAGAGATATTTTAAAACTTGTTGAGTAGTTTTTGAATGATTGCAAACAAACTATCAAAGCATTCCTCTTTACAATATTAGTGTAGACAAATATTCAAACATACACATTTATGACATTAGTAGGAATCGAAATATAATGTCTTCTGGTAATTGAAAATCTAAACAAACTTCCCCATATACTCGTATGTGCACATTATTGTTATAAATCATTTTTATTAATACATATTATTTGCTTAGTAACTACATTAGATGTTTAATTTGATATATAAATCAATGTAGTTTATTCACCACATGGTTCAATCTGAGACACGATCATTTAGATATTAAATTATATTAATAATGAGAGTGTTACTATCCAGTCTCAGAGTTTGCCAATTTAATTAATAGCACAGGGAGATTTTGTCATGAGTCGCCTGTTTGATACCTTTATCCCACGCGAGTTTCTACGACAGAACAGCTGTTCTTATATAGTTGTTTGCAATTTGCAACCACATTTTTCATGAAATACTTCCGAAAAGTGTTGTTTTTAACAATCTCCTAATTTTTTTTTACGCCTTTATGTAGAAACTCTGAATAGAAATTTATTCAAAGTTCAAGTAGGTTAGATATGTTTATTTAGAACAAAAATGTTATCACAAATACATAATATATATTAGTCATCGTATATATTTAAATTTATATTAAAATGGTGCAAACAAACAAAATATGAATGACTGATTATACTGCGTAACTTCAAACATCATAATACATACATAATAAATACATTGAATACACACGTCACACGCTACATCATGCATACCGTGTGTTCTCAATACATACGAAATACTAAATTTTAAATGATAGTATATTATAAAAACACAAAACATCAATATGTTTATATGGTGTTACAATTAAATAGTCTCAAATTATTGAATATTTATCATTAGTCTGTATCATAGATATACAGTTCTTTTTATGCAACTTAGAATGGCAAATAAGCTGACAGCCCATATGATGGAAAGTGGTAAACGTCGCCTATAGACATGAGCAGTACCATAGACATAACAGAGTATACTGTTTCACTCATGATACCCCCCATGCGTTGCCATTCCTGAGGACTCAGGTATTATTCGACTGTACCCTGTAAACTCACCGCCATATCCCACCCCTTAAACTATACAACTGAAATACAGACATGCAAACACAACTTCATCGCGGTTGAAACATGAATGGGACAGAGGTGTCCAAGCAAACGACTTTTGTACAAAGTCTCCCTCTGGTATATAGTCTGTACAAACACGATACCGTGAATAAGCGTTTAAATGAAAAATTTTGTTAAAATAAACATACATTTAAAATAATAAGTTGTTTATTCAATAGTTTAATTTTTGAAGCGTTACAAGATTTTTAAAGAATAAAAAAATATTAAGTAATAACTGTTTTTTTTTACGAGTCCATGGAATGTCAGGTAATGTCATTTATATTGATATATTTTTTTATTTAATTTATGGTATCGATATAAAGATATTATTAATGGCACATACTTGTGAACAACATTGCACATCATAGCAGGCTTTTTAGTCTTTTCCGCAGATAGTGTCATTGTATGTGTGAAACATTTCTCAAAACTAATATGTGTGTTGAGCGTTTAGTGAAAAAAATCGTTATAAATAAATAGCGTCTAAACAAAGTTTAACGTTTACTTATTTTGCATCGCTTTTTCCGACTTTAGCTGTGAAATCATTTCATCATTCACCACATCGTCAATTGAGGTGACGCAACTGGAAACAAAGAGTAAAAAAATATCCAGATTTGTTCTCCACGCTTGTCATAGCGCGAGATTTACACCGCGCCTGTCGTATTTGGAGACAAAGGGGCCCACTGTGGAACCACAGGATCATGATGTCATTGGTCGCTTTTGGATGCTAATTAATAGAGCTTTGTGCTTCTAGTATAAAATCTCGAATCGGTCTCAAAGGAATACAAGAAATATTTATGTCGAGCCGATGTTTATGGGTCGTTGTAAATTGAGCGTTCCGACGAATATGAAATTTCTTTGTTTCCGTGAAGAATTACGTGTAACGTGGTCGTAACTCAAAATTTTAGGAGCAGTGTAGTTTTCTTTTTGTTGGTGAATGTTAACCTTAACACGGAGATTATTTTGCTAGATTTTTACGAAACAACAATAAAGACGAATTTTAAAATAACAATTGTTTTTTATGGTTCTGACCAACGTTGGTAGATAATAAAAGAAAGTTTATTATACTCCAGCGTTGGTATTATTTCGTTGTCAATTTTATTCAGACTTTTATGTTTACACTTACCCGTGATAAAGAAGTCCTAATTATATAATTAATTATTTTCTTTTAATTTAAGAGTTTCCTCTTGTCGGTGCAATTAATTCATGCATTTTAAATAATTAACGTTAGCCCGTCTCGGTAAAGTAGGCCACACCTTTCCTTCCCCATGGTTATCATAGACGGTTTTTATTTAATGGGTGAAAATTGAACGGTAACCCCGTCCGCGTTATTGGTATATACCGACGAAAATGATAGGTGAGAATGAATGCAGGTTAGTTGGCTCACCATGATGAATTCGACAAGAATTAACCATGATGGTTTACAGGGGGAACCGCGTGGAGCTCGATCTGAGAGAGTATATTGCTACTAATGGGCCTATTAGACCTCATTACTAACAATCCTTTTCTCCCCGTTTAAATGTGGTTGCTAATTTGCTTGTCAAGCATGGAACTACTGGGAACCCAAATAGGGGTGGTCTATGGTCAGCAGTGGACAGTTAACGGCTGTCACCTCCACCTCAAGAATATTTGCATATTTGAAGGAAACCCTATTCGTTTTAGAAAAGCAGCCACTAAAGGGCTGAAATGATGGTTAAAAATTCAAATTAGGATCTGTTTTAAGCTGTTATTGTTATAACTAAAAGTGTCAATATATTTTTATATATTTTGCCTTTAATATAATCTTCGCTTATATAAACAGGTACTAGTACTAATATAAAAAATATTTATAAATATGAAAGTGTTTTGTTTGTTACCCCTTAGCGCCTCAACGGCTTAACCTATCTCTATCAAATTTGGTATATACATCCTATATAGGATGGAGAAGGATATAAACTACTTTTTTTTCTTGGTCCAGTTAAGTGATCCATATTAGAGTAATATTTTTTCTAACGTCAGTTTTGTTTTTATGGGTGAAAATGGTATGGTAACTCCGCCTGCGCTAACGGAATACGCTGGTAGAGCACCAGTGAAGGGTGATAGATGAAAATGAAAACAGGCCAGTTAGCCCATCATGATGAATTCATCAGGAATTAACCATGATAGTTTCCAGGAAGAACCGCGAGGTGGTCGACCTGGTTGGGTATATTGCTAGCAATGGGATTCTCAGTCTCCATTACTAACAATCTCTTTCCCCCCTCTAACGTCAGTTCAACTGACGATTCTTCGGTAAGTAAATATAAACTGCGACTGCAGTATTTCCTTATTATTCGAGAGTAAATACTATAAGAGGATAAACCGCAACTCTTATTTAACTTGTATTTAGGTAATGTGTTTTCACAATTCAATTCACACCGTATAGCGATACTCATGTTCGAGATATACACAAACAGTAACTGTATTGGGGACAACACCAATACTTATATTATACATTCATATGTCACTTCTTTGTGGTTGTGCAAAATAGATCAAAACATGTTTTGTTATACTTGAAATATCAAAGTTGATAGTGGCATAGTTGATAAAAAATGATAGCTTGTACCTTATAAAATGTAAACAATACTATTTATATTAGGAATACCTAAAATAAATTGCAATAGCAAACAATATGTCGTAGCCATGGTTAATATATGTTTAAACTACGATGTGCTAACTGATCTTACTTCATTCTCTCTTACCTATTATCTGTCTGATATATCATCTGATTGATATCCCGTCTGTAAAAACCAAAAGTGCAGGCAGAGCTACTGGTACGTTTTGAAGTCTTCAACAGATGGTAAGGTCAATTAGATATAAAGAAGCTTGATTTTTCGACTTTATTTACGAAATGCTATAAAATACAAATTTAGATGAAAGAGCCGTTGCCTCGTGGTTTTCTCTGAAAATCATCGTGGAATTCGTCACGATAATCTAACTGACTTGCTTCCATCCATATTGCTTGATATAAAAATAATTTAATCGTTATATTATCACACAAATGTTTCATAGGAAAATTTTATATCTAAACACATTAATTTTATATTGATTCATCATTGTAAGAAGTCTGTTAAAAAAATTTTAAAAACAAGATTTTTATAGCCTTAAGGCTTCATTAAAAGATTCTGAGTTTTTGACAAATCAAACAATGAATTTATCATGCGTAGTTCACGCGTTTCTATGGTCACATGCCATAAATGGTAACATTTTGAATGGAAACATTAAAGCAATTTAAATAAATACTTGTAAAAATATATTTAATATTGGTATAATGTATGATTAATACGCCACAAGGTACACTAGCGTTTATGTTGTTATTTCATACTTCTTACACAATACTCGCGTATATTTCGTCATTTTTTTTGGAATACATACATACTTATAATGTTTATGATTGTGTCACGGTGGAGCTCAAAGTATTGTCTTAAACTTCACGACTGGAACCTTCAGAAAATATCCTCATCTGAATATAGATTTTATCTTAATATCACGTATTATATTTCATTTTAACCGACTTTAAAAAGAAGGAGGTTCTCGATTTGTTTGCTTTTTATATTACGTCATAGCTTCGATAGTTTAAAACCGATTTGGAAAATTCCTTTTTTATCTGAAGAGATCTCATAACTTAGTCCCATAGAGATTGTATCAAAATTGGTTCAGTTGTTTAATCTTTAAATCAAAATGACTGGTTTTGACGCAGTCAAAGTTGAATTTTTGTAGAGCACAATCTTTATTAACAATCGTATTTTCTGCGGCAATAAAATAGTACGCAACGTTTTCCTGTATTTTTTTTTTCAGAGCAAAACATTTTAATGCAGATTAAAAAGTTGAAACATAGACGGTACAGTTATATATGTAATATGTTGTATTTTTTCATTATATACAAATTATATACTTTGTACAAAAGTCGATTGCTTGGGTACCTCTGTCCCATTCGTGTTTCAACCATGAAGCAGTTGTGTTTCGGTTTGATGGGTGGGATATGGCGTTAATTTACGGGGTACAGAGGAATAATACCCGAGTCCTCAGGAATGGCAACGCATGTGGGGTATCATGGGCGAAACAGTACACTCTGTTAGACATAACCATGGACACATGGTACTGCTCATGTCTATAGGCGACGGTTACCACTTTCCATCGGGTGGGCCGTCAGCTTGTTTGCCATTCTAAGTTGTGTAAAAAAAACCAATAATTTACTTTTACATAAATATACTTTTACAGAATATATGTGTATATACTGTTTATTTCTTCAATAATATGTACGAAAACTAGTAAAGATAGAAGTTTGTAATCCCATATGAATCTGATGAATTATAAACGAGAAAAATTTTAAACCTTCCCAACAATGCGAGCTCTAGACTAGCGTAAAATTAATATGAAAGACTAATTTTTCTGTCTATTTCTATCCGCACGTATTTCTTTTAGAAAATATTTAATTTCACTGATGGAGATCCTTCAAAACACGCTAAAGATTTTTTTTGTATATTTTTTTATATAACTGCATCTTTCTTTAAGTAACGATAAAGTGTTTTCAGTCATTCATTTAAATTACGCAATACTTTAACCTGTATTGTTGAATGGCGAACGTGTTGACAACCCACCAGATGTAAATTGATAGCTGTTGACTGTAAAATGAACATCATGGACATCAGAGATCACATTGTGATGCCCCTTCCCACAATCAGAACTGTTATTAGTGCTGCCGACATAATGATATCTCTCGCACGTAACACTAGAACAATACACAACGTAGCGGTGAATTTGTTCATCTTAATTATATTTACCACTAGCTATATTTCACAGCTTCGTCCTAAGTTTCAATATAGGATTATTATTATTATTTCACTGAACATAAGCCTTCCCCATAAGGGGAGTTTTGCCAGCAGTTGCCACGCTTGGCAGGCGGGTTGGCAACCGCAATTAGGCTTTTAGAAATAATTTAAGAAGAGACGCTGCTGCCCATCTCTCATCCTTTCTTAGTTGCATCTTACGACACCCACGGAAAGGAAGAGTTGGGCCATTCTATGCCAGGGCACACATGGCTGTCTAGGATATAACCTATTTAAATACCAAATTTATTAAAAAAAACTATTTCGATTCATTTAATAGTTTTTGCGTGAAAGAGTAACAACAAACATCCATCCATCCTCACCAATAATAACAATAGCAATTATAATAGAAATAGGATTATTTATACCACAATGGTGTCAAAGTGTGTAGCTTACATTTACTACCAGATTTTAAAGACCTTAAAAACTTTGAAGGAACCTTACCACGTTATTTTTAAAGAATCTCAAACTGTAATAAGGATTCTAAAAATTTTAAAAGAAGGCTCGTTTTCTAATGAATCGTTCGTGGGAAAAAAATTAATAGCAATTATTTACGTTTTAAACTTTGAGAATGATTTCACGTTCTGTTGTTGAAATATTATATCAACAACAGAATGTTATTATTTGATGTTATCTTTTCGATAGAACTATATCTGAATCTAGATTTACAAATATGATAGAAAACCTAATTTAAGCAGATTATTATTGGTAAATAAGTCAATTAGAACCTACCATCACTAGTACATATTTATTATGCAGCTACCATTCTAAACCAGGACAAAGAGTACATATGACGTCACTTTTTTTAGCTTACCTTATCTAAAATCAACGGTCGTGCAGGAAAATCCGTGGTCACAACTTTGTACCTAATATCAAGATTGTATTTGTAAATGCACAAATCGTGTTTTGTGTATTAAAAACTGGGCAAGTGTAAATCTAAATTACTGGCTGTGGATTCTGTACTACTATGAAATAGGTACTAGTTATTGGCCGCAACTTCTTATGTGTGGATTTTGCCAGTAAGGAAGCCTTTATAACTCATGCATCAAGACAAAACATAAATCAGATTTTAAGTTAAACCCTTTGAAGATCAGGTATACAACTGTGAAAACTGTATCTAATTTGGATCAGTAATTTTATCGAGAGGCTGGAACAACCTGAGGAATAAAATGTAAAATTATAATTTTTAAAATCAGTTGTATAGTTAATATAGAAAATTTTGAGTTTATCTATTACAAACAAATATATAAAAAAAAAATCTTCCCTCTTTTTAACATCAGTGTCATATAAATATTAGTACAAGTGGACATTTTTATCAGTAACTATTCCACTATGACATGCGAGCGACATTTTTATGAGATATGCAAGTGATATTTACAGAGATTATTTACGAGTATATAGGTACTACTAACTTTTACCCGCAACATCGATCGTGTGACTGGAATATGTTCACTGACAGGGCCAAAAGTAGTATATGTCATTCCCTATCTCATATTCCGTATCATACCTGTGTACTAAATTCAATAGTAATTGATTAAGCCGTTAAGACGCTAAGTGAATTCAACTAAACAAACAAACTCCCTCTTACACTATATATTTTTACTATTTTTACACTTTATAACACTAGTAAAGATTTTTATACGTATCTCTAATAACGACAAGATTTAGCGGACTACTTGTATATAATAAAAATGTATCATTGATTCTAATTGTTCATAAATAAGCTTGTTTTGATTTAGATAACATTTTATATAAATGACAATTTTGTATTACAACGTAGAATAAATGAAGCAATATGTTTGTATTTATGTATGAGGAGGGAGGAATAATAATTAAAAACTTGAAATTGGAAAGCATATCCCAAACTGGGTTCCTGTTTAGTCAATAGTTGGCAGATGGGTTGCCAATTGCAGTTATGCTTTGGTGATGTTTTAAGAAGGACGCTGTTGTCCATTCCTTAACTATGAAGTTACTATTAAGTTCTCTTACGGACCTCACGGGAAAGGAATGGGTGATCCGTTTTATACCAGGACCACACGGTAAAGTTAGTATAGAGGATATTTTTTTTTTTTTGACCTTTGTCTCTTACAGAAAATATTTAGTTTTATTAGCAAAATATTCTCTTAAGTAATGAATTTCTATTTCGTTCTGAATAAGTAATAGAAAATAAACTTATGTGTTTATTTATCAAAACAATAATTAAAAATCCAATATAATATTTCGTAAAAGACATTAATTTGACAGGGTTTTAAAGCTTACTTAGATAGCAGTTGGAAAGTTTCCTAAAATTAAAGACCTGAAATCCATTTAAGGGATGTTGAGGGAAAATAAATCAGAGCCGGCGTCTGTCCGTTCGTCGAACTCAGAAGTTGTGAACAATCGGCGAGATGTAAATTAAATCGAGTGGCTGGGCCGCACAGTACAGAGTATTATAATTATTTATAATATACTGATAACTAGCTACACCTGTGATTTTGTCTGCATTACTGGAATATATCTTTCTCCATATCAACTGGCTTATATCTTTTTCTATACTAAATACTTGATAAAACTAATACATTTATAATAAATAAACGATAAATAAGTAATACATCGAGAATTTCAGTGCATAATAAATTAGCAGCCAGTCAGAGTACAGATATTATAAAATTGTATTTATTATCTGGGCCCATTATATTAGTAATTATTTTAAATTTACACACTTTTAAATATCATCAGAAAAATGGATATAACAGAAAAGGGAGAAAATCCTATTGATTAAAAAATCATTATTAAAATCGGTTTACAATTAGCAAAGCTATATGTGCCCTCAAAAATATAAAGAAACTTCAAGAAAAGAAACGTTGTCTCTGACGGCCGCTTAGTCTGTGCCACAGACTCTCTTAACATCTTTCCAACGAGTTCTTTTTACTTTTCTAACAAGTTCCACTGAGTCTAAAACATTTGTCAGTTGGAGTGGACGTGGAAATCTCTGGTTGGCAACTTTTAGATACGTGTTCTTAGTCCACACTGTGCGTGCAAACTTACTTCAGTTCGGTTGTTTGCACTCTTTTTCGTATTAGACTTCTTAGAGTAGGCTACATTAGACTTTTTATTGTATCATGTATATACATACTGCTTTGACAGACCACTTCGTTGGTTTGGATTTAGATTAGAGGAAATTTTACACAGTGGTGTATTTTATTTGGGAGGGGGGGGGGGGAAGTTTATAATATTAACATTATTGTACCTAAATTTTGAGTGCTATTGTTTTGGCAAAATACGCATATTCATAACATATTATTACTAGCATATGTATATAATGTTTTTGATATAAATTAATTAAGACATGGTTTAAACAAACTCTTATTTATATAAGGTAAACCAAACAATCAAGGTGACTCTCATATACTACTTAATATTATAAATGTAAAATTTGGACAGGTATTTGTGTTACTCAATCACACTTAGATTAGCTAAACGGATTTGAATAAAATTTGGTACACAGATGAACAATTTTCAAATTTACTACATAATCGTAGTTGATATAGATGTACCTAAAAAAAAACTGACTAGCAGATTTGCACATAGCCGAAATTTCTGGATCTATTAAACATTATAGAATGTTTTTTATTAAAAAAAAATCATTAGCGTCCACTTAAAGGAGTATTTTATCAAGAAAGCGAACATTTTCACCACAGAAATAAGAGTCGAAAAATGTCAAACAATATTAAACCTCTCATATTTATACGACGCGTCCTGCTATTAAGTTAGTACGATGGCTCAAAATCTTATGGTATTACTGAATTTTTACTAATGAAATTTCTGTCATAATAATAGATTGCCATCCAAAATTCTTCAAAATTTAAAGATAGAGGTCTTTAACCAGTGTGTATATATATGCATACTAACAAAGTTTATGTATTATATTTCGTTGCCCTATTGATTTAATTTAAGATTCGAGTCTGAGGACCTATGTTCTGACCCCTTCTGAATACTCAATAATATAGTTATGTTTGTATTTGCATAGTAACTTCTGCAGCTTAAGTTTACGAAAATTTAATGAAAGACATAGAAGGTGACTCTCACAAAGAAATCTATATTTGAAACTGAGCTACTAACGATTTATGTCAATCGTTCGGTTGAAAACAGCTTTAATTAAATTTCATTACTAGTTATTTAATTATATATATTTTGTTTAATTCTCCTACCATTATTTGTGTAGTATCAATACTCGAAGATCGACTGTGGTAGTCAATCATCGAGTGTTAGAAATGAACAGCAGCGTCCCTCTTAAAACACCAAAGGCCAAATTGCAGTTGCCAACCCGCCTGCCAAGTTTGGTAACTACTGACTCTGTTAATTGTCCACTGCTAAACATAGCCTCCATTATGGGGGCTGATACAACAACAATGTATATTTGTTTAAAACATTATTCTCACTATATATTTTTTTTATACAACTTAGAATGGCAAACAAGTTGATGGTCCATCTGATGGAAAGTGATAACCGTCGCCTATATACATGAGCAGTACCATGGACATAACAGAGTATACTGTTTTGCCCATGATACCCCTCATGCGTTGCCATTCCTGAGGACTCAGATGTTATTCCTCTATACCCAATAAATTCACGCTATATCCCACCCTTCAAACCGAAACACAGCCATGCAAACAAAACTGCTTCACGGTTGAAACACGAATGGGACAGAGGTACCCAAGCAATCAACTTTTGTACAAAGTCTCCCTCTGGTAAAATGGGTATGTGTTATAAATGTGACATAGTGTTTGTTTAATACTTTGATAGCTCAATTAATCGTCATGAAAAATGGTATAGGTACATGCACTATATGTGTTGGAATGGAGAAGAACATTCATGCAAAGTCACTGATTAATATATTTAAATATCTCTCACCACTCACAGCATTTTATTCACGTTATTTTCATAACAAAAGAATATACATAAAAAATAAACATCGCGTACATACTTACGATAATCAATAAATCTTTCTCGGAGAGCTTATTCAAAAGCGTGATGAGATCAGAGTCAATATTTGCATGCGAAGGCAGGCTTACCTCGAAAGGCCGTGTCAGGTGCAAGTAGGTGTCTCTCAAAAACATAAAATGTGAATATTCATGTCTCGTATCCAGTAAAAGCGATACTTTCTGTTATACTGACATTTTTTTCGTAATAATTTGTAAATTTTTAGATTTTTCTTTCATAATGAAACGTGTTTATTAAATTTAGTATAATATATAACTATAAGGTAAAAATCTGGCATAGGCCTGATAAAAAATAATAAGTTTATATATAGATCTTACTTTACTGAATTAAGTATTTTATTTTTATTATTGCGAAAAATTATATATCACTTTGGATTATGTTCCAATCACAATCCAAGTTATATTTTGTTTATATACTCGTATATAAACAAAATATAATATATAAACTTTTCCTAATAATGCATAAATGAAGTAGGAGCATTCTCTCGATTTTATTTGGTGAAAAATATAGTTTTATATTCTCATCTATTGATACTTATTTATCAAGGCACGTAAAATATCATAAATTAACATAAAGAACTACTTTGTTTTAATTTACGCGGGAAGAGCCGCGGGATAAAGTTAGTTGTTATTGTATGAAAGCTAGTGAAGATAATTCCCCATATTTATGAGCTGTGATTTTTAAAGAAAGTTTCGTATGGGATAAAAATCTTGTGCGTATAAAAGACATAGTCTATCTGTGTGTCAAATTATATTCAAATCTGTTCAGTCGTTTACACCTATCTAATATTGACTATCTACCATTCTATTCCGGGACCGCCGTGTGGCCCCTGTATAGAATGCCTCCCCCTTCCTCTCTCCTAAGTGTTGTAAAAGTTAATGGCCGAGGAATAGGCAGCAGCGTCTCTCTTAAAACATCACTAGTCTGTGAACTTTAAGCTAAGCTGTTTTTAATTAAGTTAGCTTTGTTAGTGGAGATCAATCTTTATCAACTTCGAAGTAGACATATAGTGCAAGATGCTCCAACATGAGGGAACCTATTTGAGAAAATTGGCTGCGAAATGCGACTGCACGGGTGGGAGAACTTTCGTATGCAAATGTGTTGGAATTAGATACTGGTAATGGAATTGCAACTACTTTATTATTGTAGATACATGTAAATACATATAAACACATAATTAGAATTCTTTAGAAAAAATGAGGTGAAAACGCTTCGTACGTTAGTACATACATATTGTATAAAAACATAGTGTTCTTTAGAAAAAAATGAGGCGATGAATATGTTTTGTACCTTTTATTTCAATTTACGCGTCTAGTTCCTTTTCATTTTAGAATTTAGATGGTTTGTTATGGTAAATGATGGCCCGTTTGATGGAAAGATATTGTCATTTATAGCACATAGAGTTGACATAATACACTGTGATATCATGTACTTTTAGGTCTAATTTACATATGCCACATATTTTAATAATCTTACTATGGCGTGACTAGTTCTCTAACAATTGCTATGATAACAGTGGACTTTCTTTATGCCACTCAGAATACTTTAGAATGGTAAACCATTGATCATTCGATAGAAAGTGGTTACCATCGCGACATGAACAACATTAATATAACATAAAATACAGTGCCGCCCATTCCTTCATGTGTTGCCATTCATAAGTGTTAACCTTCGTACCCTGTAATTTTATAAGCATATTTTACTCTCCAAACTTGCACAGGCGTGCAAGCAAAGCAGGTTCATGACAAAACATGTGTGGGACAAGGGTACCCAAGCAGATGACTTTTGTACAGTCTCCCTCTGGTCAGATATATATAACTACCCTATTTGGGATTACTGTCATGAACGTATTGTTCGACTCCTTTATTTTACTCTAATAATCAAAGCAGAGCGTGTCAGCGCTTTAGCAAACACCTGATAACAATATATTAATCACTCCTGTGGGCCCTTTAATCTGTATAATTGCACCTGTTTTTACTTAGTTGGTTGGGGTATTACAGAATATTACGTTTTAACTAATTTGAACTCTACGATCATGACTATAGAGTATATTATTCAGTATTGATAACATTTTCTTGTTTGCGGCATTTGACGCCTGCGGTTTTGAATGCAGCAACAGCTCTTAGCTTCTATTTGCTCTTTATATTCGCTAAGATTTTAATTATTTTACTGAATTATTGTGGACTTAGTTATTAGTAAATTAAGTTAATAATTTCATTCAAAATAATTCAATCGTTTAAATGTGATTGAGTAGCAAACATATAAACTATAGTTGTACTTTTCATTAAGGCTAGGTTAATAGACGTGCAGAAAATAAAATCAATTACTTAAATATTGTTATAGTGTTATTGTTATAGTGTAGACTTGTATCATAAGGGTTTCTTATTACTTTTTGTTACGGAATCCAAAAAAAAGTCGTTATCTACCACCTAGGCATAAGAATTACGTAAATATTACGAAATACTTGTGCGCAATATATCTTCTAAATCGAAATAACAAGTACCATAAAGAAGGGTGTGACCCGTTGACTCACTACCCCAGTCGGGGGATGAGCATGACGTCACCGCCGAACCCCTGCGAGATGACATCATCGCGGGTGGTCTTAGTACTTACTTGCCATTTGTTGCTAGGTAGGCGTTGGTTACTAACTACGAAAAACAATATAACTATATTGATATAAAAAAATCTCAAGATACACAATTTAATACATAAGTCACCATAATCCTTAGGAATGAAAATGCGTAAAGCCTCAAAGTATATTTTGCGTAGTATATAGTATGCCATTTTAAGTATTACAAAAAAAAAAAAACACTGATAATAAGAATAACTATATATTCCATTATTTACGTTTATTAAATGAATTTAAACATTTAAAAATGTAGTTTTTATTACAAAAACATATTATATTAAAATACTGATTCGCAAAAATATATTCAGGACAGATAATTAAAAAATAAACATCAATTTGTCATAGCACAATTCAAGAATGGTCTGGAATACTAATCCTAAATAAGAAACTGCATATCTAGACATTAGATTGATAATTTACACAATTTTTGCTTAACAAATTGTGCATCTTGAGTTTTTCTATATATCAATGTATAACAGTAGTCATTTTCTTAGAAATTAAAACGGTTATTGTGGTTTTAATATATTAGTCATTCTGAGTGTATGGTTTTGAAGAATTACGTGAAATATTTTATATATATGTATCTAAGTAAATAATTATTAATATATGTATTTAACTTTAATCTAATAATTTATTCTGTGATGAAAAAATAAAAATCAAAGTGTTAATATTAAATGCCAAATTCGTAAATATTTGGTCACCTATTATGTAGTATATAAATTACTTTCTGCTGCAGTGAGCTCCAATTTTAAATATCCAAATCATCTCGTATATTCAAAATGAAGTTTGCATAGTTAATTTTTTTTTTTTATTTTATTGGTCATAAAATGGCAAACAAGCTGATGGATTACCGTAACCGTCTACCTTGGACATTACAAAATATACAGTGAAGATCATAATACCAAACCGCTTGTGCATTGTTACTTTCGAGGACTAAGATTTTATACTTGTAATTTTATTAATAATTTAGTACATAGCATATCACTACATAGTATAAAACAAAGTTGATTCCCATCTGTCTGCCACTATGTATGCTTAGATCTTTAAAACTAGGCAACGGATTTTGATGCGTTTTTTTAATGCATAGAGTGATTCAAGAGGCAGAAGTATATGTATAATACATGCATAATATAGTAGAGAAAGACTGATAATTTTAGAGGTTTCTAATGTAATGTCGTAATGTAATGGGGGGCCGGCGGCGCTATTCAGTATCAACATTGCACCCGCGCGAAGCCGGGTCAGGTCGCTAGTTATCTACTAATGTGTAAATGAATAACATACCAAAATATACAATTAAAACAAACACCCGTTTTAAGCATAACCATGTCAAACATAAACAAAGTCAGATTTTAATGTAAATTACAAACGAGATTCAAACATGAAATTCTTGTTTTGATCCCTTCATCTCTAAAAGGAATTAAATTATTATTGCAATTGTAAATTGTTACGACTAGCGATTAAAACTAACCGCTGTATACGTTAATATCGCTTGAGGCAATATAATATCTGTGGTTTATTCGGTTTATTGCTAATATAACAATGCTATGTTAAGGTTTTGATGCCCTTACACCCTTAATTGTAATGTGTTGCATAGAGGTTATATGCAAAACGGTTCAGCTTTTAGGTGGTAAACGCTTAATGTTAGTACTGTATCTTTGTAATATCTACGTCAATCTACGTAACATTATATAGGGATATTACGTAAGCTTTTTAGGAAAAGGAGTTGGGGGAGGAGCTTGGAAAAATATCATAACAAATTTTTATTCTCATTTTAGTAACTTACCATCAAGTGAAACGCATGTTCGTTTGCCTTCTGTATCGTAAAAAAATCTGTTATTTCATAGAAAAAAAAAATGAGTATAAAATTTTAGTGTTGAATATTATTGTGGATACAGATTTGTTAAAGTAAAATAAACCTGATAGGGAGTTGTCATCTGCTTGGGTACCTCTTTCCCATTCGTGTTTCCATAGCTATGCTGGTATGCTTGCATGGTTATATTTTAGTTTCGGGTGGGATAAAGTAATAAAATAGTCCTCAGGAATGGCAATGCAGTGAGTTAATTTAATATAATATATAAACATATATACTATATCATATACAGGTAATTATATTTTTATTGAAAATGTGTATAATATGTATATAATATTAGTAACATCAATGCGATGTGTGTTATCTAACTTCAAATAGCTACCATCTTTTCTCCTATCCAAAGATGGACTAAAAGAGATTGCTTTAATGATACGACCACCTTTTATACTGTATTTATTTTATTTATTTATTTAAGGAACACCAACAGCATATTACATTATAACATATAGGTATAACAAACATTAAATATAATACAATATTAATGCACATGCCTATTATAGGTATTCACAGCATTCACTTTAACATAATTATACAGTGTATATATTAAGTAAATAACAAATATATAACATGTAACCTAAGTTGTGAGCATATATCAGAAAATAATATTATGAGTGAATTGAATTAAAAAAATATTAAAAAAATATATATTATGACAATTCGAGTTAATTTTCATAAGATTGTTGTACAAAGTGTTTCAGCAATTTATTCCTGTAGGAATTCGAATTATCGTACACTATATCAATTTCAGGTAATTTGGCATTAATTTCATTATGTGACGCACTAATCCTTGCCAGAGGTTGATGCAGTCCTAGGTTTGTTCTGCAGCGCGGTAAGCTAAATGTTCTAGTTATAGGGTGTCGAGGATAATATAATATATATTTTTTGTAAATATTTGTGCAATTAAGAGTAAATAAGTAAATATCTGTTTGCTACCGATTCTTATGCAACAAATTACGTCCATTATATAGGTATTTCGTTACTTATATGTAAATTAAACAGTATATATGTCTATTTTTTAAATCTTTGCGTTTACAAAATAAAAAAAAATGCGATAAATAGAAATTTGGCTGCAGGCAGAACTCTACCCTATCATAATAGCCAATCCAGCCTATGGAAGTGTATTTAGAAGTACAGTTAGCATCATAAGTTACGGAGATAAAATAGTGGAAAATGAACAAACGGGCAGCCCACCTGACAGAAAGTGGTAACAGATCATAACAAAATGTGCCACAGAACTATTGAAAAATTCGTTAAAAATACATAACATGCCTTAACCAAATACTATTAAATTTGGTATACACGTATTATAGAGAATTATAATATATTATAAAGAAAAAAAAATATCCCGGTAAGTGAATATATTTCTATCATGCAGAAGAAGTCACAGATAAAATTTAATTGTTAAAATAATTTTTGGAAGAATGTTTCCGGTTTTGGGTTATAAAATGAGGCATTTTTTTAAATATCATTGCTTGCAAGAATATGTGTGTCAAATTTCATTTGTTTCCGCAGTTTGAGAGAAGTAAAGGTTTAAACGTTATATAATATTATATTTAAGAATAAATATGATTGATGGAACAATAAAATCGATGCATGCTATGTAAATTGTATATTTAAAATTACAAAAAAAAAGTATCAAAAATATATTATATCGAAAAGAGTATGTAGAAGAATAGTATAAAAATGCAAATATGTATGTATATAAAAAGGCCGGCTGGCCAAGCTGCCAGTAACAATAACAATTTTATATCTATGATTTTTTTATATAAAACACTTTATGGTGTTTGCATACCATACTTCGGATACGTCGAATATCTATATGAGTGTTTTTCAAATGGATTTCTGAGTGCACCAAAACTTTGATGGCAAATCTAAGTGTTCAGTTTACTGAGCCGCCGACAGAAGGGTGGGTTTACATTCTTTTTACTTTTACAGTTAGTGTCCATAAAACGGCACATTTGAATTTCTTACAGCCACCTAAGAATGTCTTCACCTCCGTCGGACCATAAAACGCCTTTCCATTATATTAAAGCAACGAGATTTGCTTATAACGCTTGCTCGCTTTTGGACAATAAGAACGGAGGCGCCTCTTTCATGAGGTCTGAAAATTACATGATCCTGCTTGAAACGATTACGATAATGTTCGTGGCTATTTAGCCTTCAAAAATAGTCGGAAATGTGGTTTATTTTGTTAAAGATATTAGTTTATCTTATAGAAAATATCTGTTATTATAAATTATGCGGAGTACAAGTCACATTATTTATAGTTTTTATATTATTATTTACTGAATTCGAAATTGACACATACACGTATTTCTATTGTTCCCTTTTGGCTTTCCTTCACGGCTTTAGTTTTCTCAGTTCCTTGTTATAATATACGTATATTTCCAATTTACAGTCCTGATTGCCTTTGTCGCCAACATAGTTATATAAATATAATTAATTATGTAAATTAGTTATTAATTAGGTATCAGATGTAGGTAGGCGAACGTTAGACGTTAGTGCAGTCCAGTAAGATCGTGGTATGGAGACCAATTGCTATTCAGACAAAAGTCGGAAAGCTACCTATGCGCTGGGCTGATAATATAACGGTAATTTAAGATTTGTGTACCCAAAAAATCGACTTTAATTGTGGCAAAATCAGGTATTTTGATTTAAAAATTTAACTGCTGGACCAATTTTGATAAAATGCCTATAATAGCAATCGATTGAAAAAAGAATCTCTCCAAATCGGTTTACAACTGGGTATATTAAAGTTTCTCTAGGATCAGCAACGCGCATGTGACAATGTTGCAGTGTTGCAGGCGTTTATAGGCTATAGTGACCGTTTCTCATCAGGCGGGCTGTATACTTGTTTGGAGTAACAAACATAAAAAAAGATACAACCGAATTGTGAAACTCTTTCATTTTCGCACAGAATAATAGAAAAGATTTTTTTTTTTTTAAATAATATATAGTTTGTGTTACTCGTTGATAAAGTAGCTTTCTACAGGTGCAAGAATTTTTATAATAGGTTTAGTAGTTTTTGAATTTATTCATTACAAATAAACAATAAAAAATTTTCTCTTTATAATATTACCCCTTTATTCATAAAAACTAAAATGTCCTACTAACCTCTCAACTATTGAAGTGTTATATGACAGTCGATTAAATTGAGAAATTAGTGCAAAGAAACGGCCAAAACACTTTATTAGCTAACTAAAATAGGTGAGAGACTTGACATATTTGTGAATAAGGGGATAAGTATAGATTTGCGAATTATTATGGTACTGCTCGTGTCTATAGGCGACGGATACCACTTTCCATCAGGTGGGCCGTCAGCTTGTTTGCCAGTTGTATAAAAAAAAATATGCATATATATATATATATATATATGTTGCTCAACTAGTAAATGTTTACAAAGAAATATTATTTTAAAATTAGTTATTTTTGGTGCAGAATATTTTTTTTAACACAGGAGGCAAACGAGCATATGGCTCACCTGATGGTAAGTGATTATTGATGACCCGTAATACCAGAGTCATCACAGGTGTGCTGCTGATTATTTAAAAAGGAATATGCTCTTAACTTACATTATTTACTTTACATCCAGGTAATTAAATAATAAAAAAAAGTTTTTTATATAAAGAATTTAGTAATTTATATAAACAAATTAGTTTGCTAACTACTAGTGCATTATGTACATACTTAGATATTTTATGTCCATCAGAGAAATTAAATTTTGTAAAATAGATATTTTGTTACGAAACGAAATACATTATCTGCACTCACACAGTCAATGCCTTTTATGGACCTTTCAATAAAACCGAATGCAAAGTAAACTCGCTCAAACAGATTTTAGAATCGATAACTTTCAATATCCACAAGCATTTCTGGCAGCTTTACTGGTAATATAACAGGCTATCTATCTACCAGATCGGTACGAAATAGGTAGTATTATTAATGCGGTTTTATGTGAAGGGACACATACGAATAAAGCGATTTATGTTGAATGTTTACGCTTTAAGCTAGCTTCCTTTATGTTACAATAAAGTTTTGGTGACTTCAACCATAACTCCCGTTTAATTGTATACACGCACCTGATGCTCTGTATTTTGCTTCCTTTAGTAGCTGAACGAGATTAAATTTTAATCTTTATATTGTAAACAATATGGTCTCAAATCATATGCGGGTTTGTTGTTAAGTTGTTGCAGATACCTTTTTAAATACGAATTGTAAATCAGATAAAATTAGGTTCCGTAACTGGCATTTATATTGAATGTAGATACTTATCTGAAAGCTGTGTGGTCCCAACATAGTCACCCCTCCTGTTCCAGTGGGTGTCGTAAGAGGCGACTTCTTCTTAAAACATCACCAAAGTCAAACTGCGGTTGCCAATTCGTCTGCCAAACGTGGCAACTACTGGTAAAACTCCCCAAGGGGGAAATCTATGTTCAGCAATGGGCCGTTAACGGATGGTGATGACTTATAGCGTAGTATAGAGCTCGACAACTTTTCATTATGCAAGATTTCATTAAGAAATTGATATAAAATAATAAATTAATAAGTCAATAAATAAGACCTTGTCATATGAGTTTTAAAATTTCGTTGTAAGCTTTTAATCTGAATTATGTATGAAATACAAGGTAAAATCGAAATAAGCAAAGACATCAGTTTCAGTAATAGTAGTGAAACTGAACATTTTTTCCCAAAGAAAAATTTTCGAGCTTCTCACAGTAAATACGCGATCTGTCCATTTGTAAAGGCTCACATTTTTTATCTTTTTTCGATTCATGTTCCTCTGAATAGAAAGAATGGTAATTATTTTAACTTGGACCTGTATAACCAATATGGAACACGATTACAGCCGGGGGACTGTTCGGACTTGTCCCTTTATTTAGATTAGAACTACGTCGCAGCCGAGGGCTATCAAACTTCAATAAACCAACATGCGCCTTTTGATGCTACCAAAGGCTGTATTTGTGATATTAAATAAACTTTGCTTTTAAAGATGTAATCGATAAAGAGAATTTGTGTTTTGTTTCTGGCTATATTATGTTTGGAGCATTAGAATCAGACTTTTAAATGCAGTTATTGAGGAATATATTATTAAAATTTTCAGTTGTTATCACATTTATACGATTAAAATAAAATATAATAAAATATAGTTTAAGTAGTCGCCTAACATCAGACGGCCCGTATTTTTTTATACTGCTTAAAATGCTAATTAAGCTAACCCCCTATCTAATGGAAAGTAACCCTCGCCTATAGATATGAACAGCAGTACGGACATAACAGAGTGTACTGTGTCACCGATGATACTTTTCATGCGTTTCATTTCCTAAGGTGTTATGCCTCTGTATCCCGTAATTTCATTGGCATACTCCACTATATTTAACCCCGTAACACAGCTATGCGAACACAACTGCTTCACAGCAGCAGCACACCTGCAATGCCTCTGATGTTGCGGGTGATCATGAGCGGCGGTAGTCACTTACCATCAGGTGAATGGCATGCTCAGGGTTTTTAAAGAATTAATAAAAAATACTCTGAGTATTATTACAAAATATAAATTTAATGTAATTAAACGCTTTATCAGTTCAATGTATGGAATAAGACACTTTAATTTAAAAACATGATTGGAACGTTTTTTTGTGATAAATTTAATCTAATAAATGTATGGGATTGAACTTTAAAGTGATTGAACGGGGTTGAGAGCTTACTTTGACCGCATTTCTCATTAACTCTGATCGCCCGAGATCTATTCATGTTCTAATGTATGTAATATATATGCGATATGTTTGTTTTGGTTTTGTAAATTTGTATGCTGGTCCTTTCTGAGCGACATCAAAAAGGAGAAAATTTCAAACTAAATATAATTTATTTATTTATTTTATTTATTTAACACTTTATTGCACCAACATAACATGATTTGTTAAAACAATTTTCAATACGTATAGTGTAGTACAAAAGGCGGTCTTATTGCTAAGCAATCTCTTCCAGACAACCTTTGGGTAGAAAGGATTAAAGCATAAGTAGGTAGGTGGCGCGTTAAAAAAGATAGATTTGTAAAAAATAATATTTGTGACAGCATCGTCATATACATATACATACATAAATAAACATATATATATATATATATATATATATATATATATAATATATATTATATATGCATAAATACATACAAATATACGTGTTTTTAAAAATAGCGATTCGCATTTATAAACCGTACTACGTAAAGAATAAGAATTTGCTCTCTCCAAGAAACATAAAACGTTCTTTTAAATAATGAGGTGTAACTGGATTAAAGAGAATTGAGTAAAGAAGGGAAAGGATGTGCCAGTTACGACGAAGACGGATAGAGATATTTGATATTGGGATTTTTAACCAGTATTATTGACAAAATACTTTTAAGTCTAAAATTATACTTTTAGACTTACGTATTTTGTAATATATATATATATATATATATATATATATATATATATATATATATATATCATTTCTAAACCGATTTTGCAATATTTGAAATCCGTTTTAACCAGTATTATTGACAAAATACTTTTAAGAGAAAGTTTATATTACATTTTTTATTTTTATTGTAAATGTCTCGTAAAAATATGGAAAAGTACATAAAATGCATATTTCGCCCAATGAAACGAAATGTAGTTTCTTCGGAACTTAATTTACTGAAGCCCCAATCTGTAGCAGTCATTACCGGCCCATTCCCGGGGCCAATCTAGTTAAACATTGACATTAAATAATGATTCCTATTTCCGCCCTCAGCGCAGCGATGCAGACGACCAGATGGTTATATTTACTAGAGTTTTTTTTTCTATAATGTAAATATATGAGAAAATACATTACGAAGACGTTCAACTTTTATTTTAAACATTTGAACGATGCATTAAAATTGTTATAAATTTTTTAAACAGTATAATTTCACTTCTTTTTTAGCAATGTTTTACATAATTCTTACATCTTCATCTTGTAAACGTTAACCCGTCAGGATATATAGAATGTTGCTAGCAATGGGGCAAGTAATTCCTACCTATATTTATGACAATGCCTTTACCCCTAATAACCATTGACACGAGTATCCGACTCACACTCATTTAATCAACTAACCTGACTTCATCCTTACCTATCATCTCTCGCTACTATCTTGCAAGCGTATATCGATAACGCAAACAGAGTTACCATTCCATTATCATCAAAAAAGAAAACAATCCGCACTGGTACCCCGCCAGCGTATGCTTATAGTACAGGCAGAGGGAGACTTTGTACAAAACTCGATTGCTTGGTTACCTCTGTCCCATTCGTGTTTCAACCGTGAAGCAGCTGTGTTTGCATGGCTGTGTTTCGGTTTGAAGGGTGGGATATGGCGTGAATTTACTGGGTACAGAGGAATAACATCTGAGTCCTCAGGAATGGCAACGCATGCGGGGTATCATGGACGAAACAGTATACTCTGTTATGTCCATGGTACTGCTAATGTCTATAGATGACGGTTACCACTTTCCATCAGGTGGACCGTCAGCTTGTCTGCCATTCTAAGTTGTATAAAAAAAAGGCAGGGTTCAAAGCAAGTTTTACCTATCCGTGTGTACTACTACTTATAGCAGACATGGAAAATTCCAATAAATATATATTAAGTATATCTGGACACTTATGATGGAAAAAAGATGATTGCTCATTTCGATATCACCTATACCAGTCGGATATCTATATTAATTTCAATCGGAATTTGATGTTACATTTTGGATAACCGATATTTCACATAATCGTTGTTGGGTCTTATATATATACTCGTATAGGTATAGGTATTGTAACTACTAAATATATATAGATATTGCTATATTTTACACACACTTAATATATAGTGGTATTTTTTCCTATTTCAAACACGATATTTACTTCGCATATGAAAACAAAAAACTGTTTTTATTCTCATCAATTATAAGCAGATCTATAAGGTGTTGTTTAAATGCTCTTTTATTACATACTTTAACAAAATCAAGTTCGACTATTTTTATCCTAAAACATCTTACATTTTGTTTGAGTCTATTAATAAGTATAATTGATCGGAAAATGTTGTTGTTTTTATAGTCGTTACCAACTAATTTTATCCTACTAGGTAGTATTATTTTAATAATGTATGTTAGGTATTTATTTATAGATAGCTTGTTTATGTAAACCGGATGTTGGTTATAATGATCGACTCAATTGAGGAAGGTAAATTCTTCTTACCTTATATGTACATGCATAGGTGATTTATGTTTGCTGTATGATTTGTAAAATTATTGTGTAGATTACACTAATAATTTTACATCTAGGTAAAGTTTGTTTTATGACTTAGATATCACAAATTACTTAAAGCCTTAATAATATTGTGAGTTTGAAGTGTGTGTGTTTGAAGGTTTTTTTTTTTAAATGAGTGATAATGGAATGATACTTGCGCTATCGGTTTTCGCTAGCGTAGTATAAGTGAGTTGTTAGTCCATCGCAATTGTAAGGATTAACCACGATTGTTGGCAGTTGGAATCGCGTGGAGATCATACTGACATATACCATACAACCTTTAAGCAATGGGGCTATTAGATCCCATTACTAATAATCCATTTGTAATAACAGTTATGGCTGTAAAATTACGGCGCGGTTACTTTACCATTTTCTTACACATTAGATGAGCCGTCAGATTGTTTGCATTGCATTCTGTTTAAAAAAAATCATTATCCTTAATAATAGTGTGAATGAGACTATTTATTATAGTACTATTTATATAGTTATTTTGGTCTTAAAAATATTTTTTTTTGACATATTATTTGTTTTTATTGCTGAATGAGACACATTCAATTTTGATAGTTTTATAGTGAGACTGATACAAATTAATATCATTTTATATCAAAAACAAAAAAAAATCATTTATAGACACATGTATGTAATTATGGATCTTTTTTATTTTTTTGACACAAAATTATATGGTGTGATATAAGATGTCTATTCTATAATACAACTAAGTGTATATAAATGAATAATTTAATATATTTATTACTAGTTATATCTTGTGTCTTTACCCATTGAATCAGTATCCTATGTGTACTATACTTACCATTATACCAAATTTTGTTAGAATTCGTTCAGTAGTTTTTGCGTGAAAGAGTAACAAATTTCCATTCATTCATCCATCATTGCAAAATTTTGCATTTATTATTTATATACTTAAAGGATAATAGCTAATATAGTTTGAAAGTGAGTTAAGCAGAAATCATTATATTTTCATCTACGAATTAGATTATAATGGACTATGTCAATCTCAGTATAATTTTTATGACAATTTGGAAATATCAAATATTGCTTATTTCAATTCAATCACAAATAAACACATTATAACCTGCATTAACGTAAATTTTCTCAAGAATACTTGGCACTTACGGTTCCAAAGAACTTTCCAGTACTTGATTTAGAATATTAACGATCCCCAATCGTTTATTAAGCCAACAAACAAGCGAGTGATGTACCTCATTCGGTCGTATTTCCACTTGATAAATGTGCACTGTCGATCGACCGACGATGCTCATTTGTATCAATAAAGTTTAGTAGAAAAAAGCTTTTAGCGTTGGAAGTCAGAAAGATGAATATATATGTATGTATGTGCTGGACGGAATTGAAATCTTTAGCATCGTTTTAAGCTACTGATAAACTGACAATTTGGAAAAAGTAAAAAGTATATAAAAATATATTTTGAATTTCACACACTCAATTTGTCGATTTAACAATAGAACACGTAATGCGAGGTTCGACATTTTCTCATGTGTTTTATTTAGTTAAATTAAAGTCGGTTTAATTGGTTTCCATGTCACTCTGTATGTATGGAAAAATAGATTCTTTCAACTAAGCTAAATCTAAAGGCTAATGCCAATAAGAATGTATGAAATAAAAACAAATTTTTTGCATTTCATTACTCAGATATCGGTTAAGAAATTAAATGAAACATGATTATCTCTGTCTATCTCACGCTGAACCTTCACCTATCCCTCTAACCTGGTGGAAAAGAAATCCAGCGATATAAATGTTTTTGCTACCTTATAAATCTAATATAATAATGTAATAAAATATATAAATAATATGTATGATATAATATATATGAGAGGAAAAAGTAACATACGACATCCTGTTCTTCCTTTTGCGTGCAACAGCGGCGAGAAGGTGTGGATAAAGATAAACATCCATTAGTCCCTTGGCCTATTTGATTTGTTCTATCATAAGCTTGAAATATTAAAGTATCCATATCAGATCAAAAGATAAAAGGCAATACCGTTAGTTGTAGGAAGCGATATATCAAAGAACTGAGACATGTTTGTGCAAATAACAGAAGCGTCATACTCACTATCCTTTCCGATTATAGGGTTGTCGCATTTGTAACGAATAATATTTATACGGAAAATTGTTTAGGTATTACAAAAATAATTAGCAATCTATACTCCAAAAATTTAAAATACTGATGAGTACAAAATATTAGTTAAAAATTTTTTTTAAATATATTTTTATAAAAAAAAATTTACACATAAAAAGTACTGGTAAATGTTCAATTGTATAATTGTATAAAACGCTTTATGGCGCAGTAGATACAAAAAACTAAACTGATGGACGGGCTGAATGCCGTTCTTTGGCCGACAAGATTTAAAAAGCGAAACCGTGTCCAGATTTAGTTTATTTAGACAACTAGAAATTGTACACGAAGTGAAGTGAAATTTTTATCTTTTAAAAATAAATGTAATTTAATGTCAAAAAAACTTAAATTTAGTTTGTGCTTTTTCACACAAACAATCCGTTTTTATATTTGATAGTTTCAGTAATCTTTTTTGCTATCTTTTTATTGAAAAGTTATATAAAAGCTATATGTAATCAATTAACTTAACAACCTTTTTACTATAGCTATTTATTAATTTTTGCCTTATTATTTTGGTATATAATATAAAATATATACTAAAACTGCTTACTTAATTATCCATTAAAAATATTGTCATGATTTATTGTTCTTATAATCACTTGTATTATTTGTATTTTTTATACTATTATTATAACAAGTAAATTCAATATTATTTTTCAAAAAAGATGAGCGGAAACCCTAGCTTATTTCCATAAATAAGGTGTGGGGGCTATCCATATCTCCCATGACATCCGCTGATGCTAGCTACTATTTCAATCCTTTTTATAATAACAGTATTTCCAATATTTTTTGATATTTAATTCTTAGTGTAAGTTTATCTTTAAATGTTGTAAACACGTTATTGGGAATAGTAAGTTTATTTTTTATTATAATAAAATTATAAATAAATTATTCGTAATCAATCACAGTACCTACACGCCTTTTCTCCAATTGTAAACATGTAGATGTAAATCGTAATAAAAACTTGAAGAAAAACATAACAAATGAATCAAGTAAACTCTTTTGTGTATAAAACTATATATTACTGTGCAGGTCATATGGTTTAAACATATTTTTTATATTATTTACCTGTATCTGTATCGATCTATAATTATTTTTAATTATCGGAGGGAGACTATATAAAAGCTTGCTTGGGTTCTATTCGTGTTTCTGTCGTAAAACAGTTGTGATTGCATGGCTGTGCTTCGTTTTGAAGGGTGGGATATAGCAATAGAATTACAAGGTACAGAGGCGTATCTCATTAGTCCTCGGGAACGGTAACGCGTGGGAAGCATCATGAGCAATGCAGTCTACTCTGTTATGTCCATGATACTGTTCATGTACCTATATAGGCGACGGTAAACACTTTCCATCAAATAGGCCATCAGCTTGTTTGCCATTCTGAGTTACATATAAAAATTAATTACCATATTTTTTAATGAAAATAATTTTCATATTAAATTACTGTATATTACACATCATCATCATTTTTATCTCAGTTATTATCCGTTCACTGCTGAACATAGGCCTCCCCTTATAGACAACCGTAAGGAACGATCCTAAGCACCTGCATCCACTAAATACTTAGTATTATATTGTCCCAAAATTTGTCGAGTTTCTTGATTAAAATTCTAAATGAGTTAAACCGGTGAAAATTATTTCAATTCTCATGTACGAGTATTTTTCAGGGAAAAAGACCACGCGGACGATCGCCTGATCAAAACTGTCGAGAGCTGCCCTGCGAGAAGCTGAAGACCGTGTAAAATGGAATAACATAAACCTTTCAAGGACACGACCTTCAGTAATGAAGAGGACGAAGAGTACGAGTATTTTTCAACCGACTTCAGAAAGAAGTTGATTCTAAATGGGTTGCAAATTATTATGTTCGTTATCTCATAACTCCGTCAGTTCTAAACCGATTTAGAAAAAGCTTTTTTTACTTACAAAAATATACTTACAGACTGGTCTTACAGAGATTTTATCAAAATCAGTTCAGTAGTTTAGTTTTTAAATCAAAATAAATAAAATATTTTCTTACAATTGTAGTTGGTTTTATTTTGTGGGACGCAATTTCTATGTTACTTCAACTTCCGTGGTAGAAATCGAGGGTCACGAAAGACTCGTACGATATGATGCAATGACTATGCACCAATTAGTCATTATTAATTAAAGTCACGGCCATGTGGATCCAGCATAGAATAGGCCACCCCTTCCTTTCTCGTGAGTGTCGTAAGAGCCGACTAAGGGAGGAAGAGGGATGGGCAGTAGCGTCCCTCTTAAACATTTTCAAAGCCTGACTGCGGTTGCTAAAATCTGCCTACCAAGCGTGGCAACTACTGGCAAAACATCGCAAGGGAGGCTTATGTTCAGCAGTGGACAATTAAAGGCTGATACGATGAATTAAAGTCATAGCGAGATTATAAATTTGGGGCAATAAAACAATACATACGAATAATATGTTTTCTTACTTTTATATAATAAATAAAATGTCATAAAAAGTATAATAGAATTAAATTTTATTAGCTATTTATTGAATATATATAATTTTTATATATTTTACTAATATCACAAGTGATAGTTGAAAGAGTACTATTTACATAATATATATTTTTAGTATATTCATGTATTTAAAAATGTGTCATCAGGTTTCTATTGGTTAAAAGTATTTTAGACTACTTCTGCTCTGGCATAAAGAAAATAAACAAGTCAATTGTGTTAATGTATGAAAAGTTATGACTTTTTGCCTGGAATTTAATGAGATATTTTTTATAAATAACGAAACATAATTGCATTAGATATTATTCAGCTCTTTGGCAATTACGATCGGGAGAAAGAAAAATTACTGTTTTAAAACTTACGTCAGCATTTAAATGGTTTTGAAAGTGTAGAATTAAAAAATAATATTAAATTATTAACCTTAATATTACCAGAAGGGTATCAGATATATAGACATATAGTTTTAACCAGAAAACTAATTGACTATAATAATTCCCATTAAAATATTATTCTCTTATTCTCTAATAATTAACCAATAAATTATTTTAAAAATATGTTCATATTATATTTAAGAAACGACTTCTTATACATTTTTTCAGTTTATTTATTCTAGTAACACATGAGACTAGTGGTAATTCAGTTATTTAAATAATTCAATATTATTAATAATAAAATTATGTTCATTTTATTATTTTTCATGTAAAGACTTTTTGCCTAAAGTACAATGAATTGATAACAACAAAATTTAAAAAAAATAAAAAAGGAACTCTCTTAAATAATTAAGAATGTGAGTAATCTTACTAGTTAATTATTCAAAAACAAAAATATTACATTTTCATATTTTTAAATAATTATGACATTACTTATTCCAGAAACAATGTTATATTTTATTTTATAAAATTAACTTAAATGATAACTTTTCCATATTATTTACATTTAATCTATGTACACTATTTTTAATATAAATTCTTGACTTCTCGAGGTTTGTTTTTAAATTCTAGTTATTTTTATTCTTAACTATACATTTGTAGATCTGATTTTCGATCGTATCCAATCGTTGTATGCAGCGACAGACGTGTATACACCGGGCCATCCTTCTCTTCCACAACCGTACCCGAATGAGACCACCCCAACTGCCTCCCAAGTACCCCCGGGTAACTTCCTCATCAATGGGCCACCGGAATCACCTCGGCATGCGTCCTGCCTATAGGATCCACCAGCACAGATCTGCTTTTCAACTAACTCAGCACCAAGAGTTCTGTATTTGTTGACGCATTCGTTTTTATTGTATATTGGCAAGTTTAGTTTTAGTTTGATCGGGCTGTTGATACCTGAAAATTTAATTTAGTATGTTTGTATGTTTATTTACACGAGTACATCTACTAAGCAACTATAGTGTATTGTCCATGGCGATATTCATATCTGTAGGCGACAGTGGCCATTTTCCATCAGGTGAACCATCAGATTCTTTGCTATTCTAATGATTTAAAAAAATTATATATATTGGAAGAATAATAAACTGCCACCACTGGCCTCAAACGCTTTCTGTTTTTACCTAACGGTAACCTGGAAGATAATGGCATACGGCATTTGTACAAATTTTATAGTGTAATAAAGAATATATAAATGTATAAATAATAGCAACATTTTGACAACATTGGATAGTCCAAGAAAAAAGTTAATTCATCTCCACCGGTTTTTAAGTGCATGATGTTATTTCTCTAATTTTTACAAAATAAAATCACGTATTATTCGATTCCTTCCTTACGGAGACATTTTTTTTATTAAAATGTTTTTTAATACTTTTTTCTTTACAGAAGTACCGCAAAGAGATTAAATCTATATTTTGGATCGTAACAGTCTTTTAAACAATAGTAAATATAGCCAAACATAGTCATGTTATATTTGAAGTTACCTATATATTATACTTGTAGTATACTACCATATAGTTGAGGTATCCTAAAACAGTAGTCATTTACGTGCATTCCACATCCATTTTACATGCAATTTCCCGCGCCACCAGAATAACAAATAGAGTAGCCACAAGCGATCGAAATTGATTTGAAATTCTACGAAACACCGTATCAAACCGGACTTGCATGTTTGAATCAATACGTTACCTTCTAAGGTTTTCCCCCAGCCGGCTACGTACACCTCGTATCCATCGCCTAGCCGCGAATTACCGTCCGCCAAACATACTGGTTTAACGTAATCTGTAACATTATATGCAATTTGTATAAAAGTTTTTCTACATATATGTATGTCTAATAGGTTTTTGTCCGCTACTTCGTACTGTTGGATTTCGGAAGTAGGAAAATAAATGAAATAAATCACTTGTAGATGACGTATCAGATAATTTTATCTATATTTTATATTTTTCTATATTTTAGTTATATCTGCAGGAACAAAACGGTAGAAATCGCATCCAATTTAGTGCAGTAGTTTTTGCGTGATAACAGAACAAATATACGTACAGACAGACAAAAATTCTTAATATTATAAGACCTTATTATTTATATTTATTATTTATATTAATTTTTCCTAAATAACTTTCATGTACAAACATTATAATAATGACAAACCTCTCATGGGTTTTTACTAATGGATGAAAATAGAATAGTAATCCCCATTTAAAGATGGTAGACTATGATGAAAGGACAGGCCAGTTGAATCATCGTAACAAAATCATTAAGAATAAACCATGATGGTTTCCAGGGGAGCCGCGTGGAGCGTCTGACAGAATGTATTGTTAACAATGGGGCTGCTAGTCCCCATTCTGTTTGTCGCCTAATTTAAATATATAGATTTTTCTAACTAATACTCGTAATCTCGTGTCATTTGTATTTACCTCTTTTATCTCTTTGTGACCCAATACATTAAGATAATCTTTATTCTAATTATTATATGACACGTGTCATTAACAATGTAATTATTATCGTCGCGGTCGAGTTTTATTGTCATCATTAGTATAGTGCTTGTTTATTTTATAATATACTAGTTTTTAGGCACTTCATCTGCTTGAATGCGGGAATATTCATAGACCGAGATTGAAAGAAGCCTATGTCATTCTATATCGCATATTGGAACTGTATATCAAATATAATGATTGGTAAAGGGAAGGAATTGTTAGTAATGCGAACCATCAGTCCTATTGCTAGCAATACACCCTGTCAGGTCGATCTCCACGTGGTCTCTCCTGGAAACTAACTAAAATATTAAATAATTGGTTGGGAAAAGGAATTGTTAGTAATGGGGTATGAAACTCCCATTGCTAGCAATATACTCTATTAAGTCAATTTCCACGCGGTTCCCCCTGAATTAAATTGGTTAATTCTCGTGGAATTCGTTTTAATGAGCTAACTGGCCTGCTTTCATTCTCACCTATCACTAGCGTCCTGCCAGCGTATACCGATAGCGCACGCGTGATTACCATTCTATTATAAACAAACTAATTTTCACATTTGTGATATTAGTTAGTTATTATAAAATAAGTTAATCTATGAAAAAATAATTCTGAGCTTCCAAGTGAAGCACTCACATTGTAATCAAACTGTGAACGTGATGTAGGTATATATACCTGTAAATTGTAAGATCGTGTCTTAGCGGTCAATCGACAAGTCATAATATTGTATATACGTATATAAATATAAGTCATCATTAAGTAGAAGCGAGCTGTCGTACAAGTAATCAATCATCTCAATTTAATTATATTGGGGCATTCTTATTTATTTAGTCTATGATTATTGTAATTAAAGCGAGTCGAATAATTGGATATTAGCTATTTATTTTTATTGTCTTATGTTATCCACACAGATCTCCTATAACATTGACTGCCACAAAATAGTCTTGAACCATCCACATCCATTTTTCATACAATACATTTGAAATCAATACTCTCCCCAAATAGGTGGTGATTCTACGTTGGGTTTACTAATAATATTAAAATATAAGTCTAAATGACAGGAAAATTAAACTATTACATAATTACATAAAAATATCCAACACTTGAATACTTAAGGAAGCAATTAAAATACTTGTAAGTGGTTATAACATAATACTTACAAGAATATTTCGCTCTTCTAGCAAGTCGCACAAGTCCAACGTCGTCTCTTCTATTTATATTCCCATCGATATATCCTGGATGAGGATATGTTGATAGCACGGGTATTTCTTGCGGAGGATCAGCACATTCTCCATCGCTACAGTCTACGTCCGTTTGGGTGTCGTATTCCCCTAAACGTACGGTCACTCTAAAAAATAAACTCAATATTAAACTACTATGTAGGTAACTATGTAGATATTATGAAAATGTAATAATTGTTCGTGTTTTAAAGAGAGACATACACACACACACACACACACACACACACACACACAGAGAGAGAGAGAGAGAGAGAGAGAGAGAGAGAGAAAGAGGAAAAGAGAAAGAAATTACTGGGGCGTCACTATTCATTCTTATAACCGACTTTCAAAAAACACGTTTATGCTCACTATTATACTTTATCTGAGCAGTTGGTAAGCACTATCTATTATTCTTATCTCCGTGTATAATGTAGTATATCTTATATATGTGTAAGTATATTTGTTATTTATATATATTTATTTGTTTGTATATGTACATTTTAGTATGTATGTATATAAATTTTTATTAGTACCGCATTCGAATGGTTGACTGGGAGAGAATGCTTTTAGCATTAAGCCTGCCTATACACATATATGTACTAATAAATAAATAAAAATAAATATTCATGTTTATACGCGACAGTTACTACTTTCCATCACGCGAGTAGTCAACTTGCTTGCCAATCTCATAATCCTTGTTGCATTAAAATATTTTTTACATAAATATACTTTGTTGCCTGTCTGTTTACTCCTGCCAGAGATTTGGTATTAAGATTGATGTTTGTCTGTTCAAATGATGATCGATTTATGCATAAATGAAATTGGACACGACAATTAGTTTTGCTCTGAATGAATATTATTATCCAAATCTCAGATTTTTTTAACGAACTATATATAATAATCTTTATCGTTATTTTTTTATGACTCTACTACTGAGTTCGGGACGTTGTTATCTGCTAAGAAGAACCCGAATAAAAAAACTCAATAGTCATTTTAATCATTTTCAATTTATTATGTACACGATAATTTTATATTTGTTTGGGTACTATGACTGTAATTAGCATTAATTTATATTTATATACCATATATTATTAAATGGCAAATAAACAAGCAAACATGTGAAAACCAATCCCTACAAGCAGAAACCGTTCATGAGTATGACGAACGAGTCAGCCATCAATGCACAGGAAAATCAACGATCCGGCTCATTATGCCATATCACAATTCGTTGTTTAATATTTATTTACGTAGTTACGTCACAAATGTTAGAACAAAAAAGTCTTCTTAAAATCGAATTGTTGTTTTAAACGACATTAGCACTATTGGTGACGTCATGCTATGTCCTTACAGCTTGTGTTTGCGGGCTATACGGTAGTGAACGAACTCGATGACTTTTTAGAATAAAATTATCACGTCACGTAAGCATGTACGAGTATAATCATCTGCATATTATATATAATCTATCTATAGATATATCTAATATAAACTTCCTTAGGTTATCACGTATGACGATAATGATATCAGTGGTTTACTGTCCACTGCTGAACATAGGCCTCTCCCTTGGTGGACTTTACCAGAGGGAGACTTTGTACAAAAGTCAAGCTGTCCCATTCGTGTTTCAACCGTAAAGCAGTTGTGTTTGCATGGCTGTGTTTCGGTTTGAAGGGTGGGATATGGCGTGAATTTACTGGGTACGGAGGAATGACACCTGAGTCCTCAGGAATGGCAACGCATAGGGGGTGTCATAGGACGAAACAGTATACTCTGTTATGTCCATGGTATTGCTCATGTCTACAGGCGACGGTTACCACTTTCCATCAAGTAGGCCGTCAGCTTGTTTGCCATTCTATGTTGTATAAAAAAAAAATGTTGCTACGCTTGACAGGCAAATTGGCAACCACAGACCATCTCTTGACCTTTATTCCGTCGCCTAATAGTATCCACGAGAAAGGAGGTTCTACGGGTCCACATGCCAATATCACGTATATGCTTTGATAATAAAAAAGTAAAAATATAAATTAAAAACTAAGAACAATTAAAATGTCTGGACTTCCTTGTTTAGACATATTTTTACTTGTATATGATAAGCTTTTGTGTGCTCTAGCATAGAATGGGTCAACCCTTCCTTTCCCGTAGGTGTCGTAAGAGGAGATTAAGGGACGGCGAGAAATGACCAGCAGCGACCCTCTTAAAACATGTTTAAAAGCCTAATGCGCCAACCTTTGTACATAGTAATTTACTGGTCTTTATCTCTCTCGACTGAAATAATAATAAAAAATATGATAAGTATGCCCCGCTTATACATTATTATATGCTTAATAAATATATGCACGCCAATTTATCTTCCAAGATGTGCTAATATCGTATTGGAATATTTGGGGAAATTAGGACTATTCTCCTGTAGTGAACTCAGGCTAATTAAAAGTGTTAATGCTTCACATCAATACATTTCACTATTATTTCCAATACTTATATTTCTTAAAATTATTTATTAATATCGCGTATTTGTCATATCAGTTAGAAGTCTATAATTCTATAGTATTTATTTCCGTAATTACTAAACATTTATATCTGTATTTACACTCGGATAAAAAGCTATCTAAAATATAATTTTATTTTTTATAACTCAGAGGGCAAATGAGCATGCGGCTCACCTGATAGTAAGTGACAACCGCCGCCCATGAGCACCCAAAATACCAGAGGCACAGAAGTTTGCTGCCGGTTTTTTTTCTTTAAATTAAGAATTGATTACACTTAGCAGTAAGAAATATTATTTAAAATTACTTACAGATGCCCTAATTCCCTTTCAATAGCGCCTGTGATGCAATGTGCGGCTGTTAACACGTATCTATGGTTGATTAGGACGCCACCACACTGATACGATATTCTTCCTTTGTCTATAAAAAAATGCACATATATACTCGTATATCGCTATAAAGAATGATAAAGAAATAATAAAAGAAAATATTTATCATTATTATTATGTCAGCCGTTAACTGCCCACTGCTAGTCGTAAACAAAGGCGTCTCCCATAAGGGGGTGTTGGAAGTAGTTGCTACGCTTGGCAAGCGTGTTGGCAACCGCAGTTAGGTTTTGGTTATGTTTTAAAAGGGATGCTGCTGCCTATCCCTTGACCAAGTTTCCTTAGCACCTCTTACGACACCCATGGGAAAGGAAAGGGAAAAACAATATAAGAAAATTGTGAATTAATAAATGAGCACTATAATTCTATTCAATTTATTTAATGGTATATTAAGTAAGAATTAAACTAACTTGATTTAATGACCATTTAATAACTTTAAGTTTATATCTTATTTCTTGACATCTTAATGTCTCAACCAGTCACAAGATTTAGTATACCTACACATACTAATTGAGACGGAGAAGAACTTAGACTAATGATCCTGGTCAATTAACGTATCCCAGTTTAACAAATGAAATCCTGACAAAAAAAAAATAAGTAAACAAATAATAAAACCAAATTGATTGTTAATTTTAATAATTAAATAAATTGTACAAAAAAACATCAATGATTCATATAAATAACATTTTATATGCTAAATGTTTAGGTAATGGTTGTCGTAAAATATCTTTGTTTAACATTATGTAACTACATAATTGTATTATCTGGGCTTTGTCAGTGTCAATAGTTTTTTACAAATTAAATGTAATTTAAATTTAAAAATATATAGGTATATAAAGACTTACGAGTTCGGTAACCCAACAATGCCATCCACGGGAATTCATCCAAATCTGTAATTTGTCCTCCGTATATTCTATCGCCATTATTATCAATTCCACAATTGTTTCTTGGTGCTGGCGATGAGTCTTCATCGTACACTGGATCGATTTCGGCAGAATTTGACTGCGTCGTAATACGTTGTCTTTGCTGAAATAAACATTTATTATAAGGGAAAGGTTGCAACAATCGAATATCTAAATACGATATTAGAAAAAAAAATAGTTGTAGATGTTTTTAGTAAGCTGATTAATGTTAAAGAGTATCATGTGCTATACAGTATACTTCATTATGCCTATGCCTATAGCTTGTTTGCCATTTTAAATTACATAAGAAAAAGAAGCTTACGTGTAGTCACAAAATAAAAACAACCCGAAGACTGTATTAATTAGATCTGTGTATCTTCGACTTGACCTGCCAAACTTTAATTGGACTTAGACCATTAAGCCCTCCTAGTTTTTTTGATGGTCGGTAAAAAGAGATACTCAAATAAGATACTAAAAATTATAAAAATAGTGTTTATAAAAATATACAGTAGAATCTGGGGCATTCCATATAATCGAAAAGCCGAGTAATTGATTTCAAAGTGAAATAAGCAATAATTAAATTTAACGTATTAAATCACATCTTTTCATTGCAGCCAAATCCCTGATGCGCTATAGTTGTAATAACTGTATGGGATTCGATTTGTCCTGTCTTGTCCGGATAATCGAGATTCTACTGTATTAAAAAATTGGTAATACAATCTTGACATAATATGGTTGTTCTATATTATGGAAGTTGTTTATTAAAAAAAAAAAATCATTAAATTCGTGAAAAATTATTATTGTTCAATATATCACATTGAATGTGAATAATAAAATTTAATTTTTATTTCGCGCATTATTTGAGTGTGGATATATTCAATTAGAATAAAAACTGTACAAAAATGATAACATGTATTTTTTTAATCAAAATCTTACTGTATATTAATGAAAATTATTTCATTAATATACAGTAAGTAAGTAAAAGCATTAGCTATAAAAAATTATACTAAAAATTTACACCTATTTATTATTCTCTCACCGTAGTAGTAGAAGTTTCATCTCTCTGCCCGAGTGGTCCACAACAAACTCTCGGCGTGTAACCCTCGAAACCGCATTGTGATTGCTTCAAGAATCTTATGACGTTACTCGGCAACGGCCGCAGTTCAAACGCAGACAGGAGTTGAGGGCAGTCATATAGAGAGATGCACTGACTAGTTGCACCTAGTGGCGTGACGCAATCAATTGAAACTGAAAAAAAAAAATTGAATATATATACTTTTCTAAAAAAAAAAAAAAAACGACATGGGACGTTTACATTAGATAAAGAGAAAAGGCATAGTGTACAATATGATGAGCCATGAATAGGCTCAATTTACGTAAATCTAACAACTCCATTGCTAGCAGTATTCCCTGTTAGATCCATCTCCAAACAGTTCCTTCTGGAAACCTTCGTAGTTAATTCTTAGCGAATTCGTCACAACCATTCATTACAGATATTTTAAAGATCTCATGATTTAGATTTCATTAATCAATTTCACTTAAGTCTTAACAAATATACCAACACATTAAACTTTTCCCAATATAAAAATAATAATATTTTTTAAGAATGAGATTAAGATTTACATTATAAGATAATGGATTCAATCTCTAAAGTTAATAAAATATCTCCAAAGTGGTATTAGCTTTATAGCAACGTACGCTCAATGCTATGTAATATAAAACTATAAAACCATTTTAAAGTAGTAGTATTTCCAAAACATGACATCGAAATATTTAAGAACGCTTGTTTGCCCTCTATGTTATAAAAAAATTATCTTAGTATTGTAATTTTAGCATCACACTGTTCTCTCTTTTCATTAAGAGTATAATATCTCTTAATGAAAAGTATAGTACATTTCTTGTCGATGTAACTAATTTATACATTCTATTCCAGGAAATATTTTAGACCTTCCTATATGACATAACACCTAATAGTCTCTTTATACATAGTATGCTCTCTAAAAATCGCCATGTCATATAAGGTAGCTCAGCATTTTGCCTCTTCTATTCTGTATTATTTTTATTAATGCTCTTTTCTCGTTCACTCTTTTCGTCTTTTCAAGACATTCTCCTTTGTTACTTTTTCTGGACAGCTTTTCTTTTCCATTCTCGTTCATGCCCACATTTAAAATGCCTCAAGCATCTTTATTTCTTTTTGCGTCATTGCCCATGTTTCATCTATTTCCATTTTCAGCATAAAGGCTGCAATTTTAACAGACATCTAAATCTAGCTTACGGATACTTTAGTAACTAAGTATATTTTAGTGTGAGCTGGTCTAAATAAATTTCATAAAAGTTAATTTTAATAATTAAATTTGGTAAGCATTTGAGAATCCACGGAGTCTTAAAATCACTCATTGTTGATGTTTTGGTTTGAAATTTGTTTATCGTGAGTTAGGATTTGAAACGCTTATTTGCGAGCACATGATTTTAATAATACCAAATTAAATATTAACATCTTATAAAGGATTTGAAGAATATAATTATTGAATCATGTTGCAGAAAAAAATGTTGCCTGGACGTGGTAAAAACCAAATGAATACGGGCCAAGCCGGAACTATAAGAGTAAAGAATTTATTCTTACAGATGTATTCATTATTTGTTATAGTGTAGTTGATATAATTAAGGTTGTAATATAGTCTATTTCAATAGAATTAAATTATAATGTAACTATGTATATAAAATGATGATGATAATGATGAAATTTAGTAAAAGTTATCATATAAACATTTTATAAAAAAACTATTAATGTTGTTTGTTTACATTTTTATTAAATTCAATTGAAGTCAAATATAGAACTCAGTTTAAGACTATTGTGGTGCAGTAGTAGATACGATGTATAGCGTATTTGGCTATTGTTGATCATCGTCATTTTAGCCGTTAACTGTATCCAGCTGAATATAGGCTTTACACATAGACTGCTGTAAGGGACGGCCCCAAGACACCTGCATCCACTGACTTCCATTTACGTCGTTACTGAAGTATGAATTTAGGGGGGTCATCTTACACTGCGTTAGTCTGTACGGAGACAGGGTTCTTTGAGCTATCTGACCAGCCCATTGCCACTTCAGTTTACTTATCCTTCGGGCTATGTCGGTCATATTGGCTCTTTTGCGAATATCTTCATTTTGGATTCTATCACGCAAAGAATCTTCAAACATAGCCTGCATACGACCAACCTTGTAAGAGCATGTTTCGGTTCCGTAGGTCATCAGTGGTAACACGCACTAGTTAAAGACTTTCGTTTTTAAAGTCTGAAGTTTTTAGATGAGACGGTGTGGCGTAGTTTTTTGAACGCTACCCAGTCGAGTTAGATTCGTCGGTTGACCTCTCGGCTACCGTTACTTGGGTTAAAAAGTTTTGGTAACGGTATTTTTGAAAAAGTTGATATAAACTCATAATCTATCGGAGTAAGTATACTACTGGGCCATGTATACATACATACTAAAATATATGATTTATTTGTACATTTATTTATAACTGTATTTAAACTTATTTACCGTAAGCATGAAGATAATATGACAAACAATTGAGTTATCAATCTGCTAATATCACAACAATTTGTATTACAACGGACACGCCATTTTCATCTCTAAGTAAATACAATTAAGTATGTTTATACTATACATGCAATGAATACGTAATGTTCTATTACATTAAAAGTCACTCATCACTAATGTCAAGGACAAGTAATAAATACTTACTTATATAACTCGTACCTAAATATTAATAATAATAACTACCACTGGACATAGCTGCAATGGCATAATGCCATTTAGTCACAAATTAAGCAGACACATCCTTAAATATTATTTTTAAAATGCATATACATTATATACTCGTATAGGAAACACCTAGACAGACATACTTAAATATGCAAATGTTTGTATTGTGCGGGGATCGAACTTGCGACCTTTGGAAGGTGAGATGGCATGTTACCACTGCACAGCATTGATAGTTTGTTTTCGCAATTAGGGTAAAAATTTTCCTGTTCGCGATATTTAGCAGAAATTAAATTCTTAGAGAAAAGTAATAAGGACTTGGAGAAATTATTATGAGTAATGATTCTTTAGGGCACTTTAAGTACTTGTTAACAGCCTAATGGTATATAAATAAAATGAAATACATCAATTAAGGTAACAAAATAGAGGATAAGAGGTAAACGTGGAAATTATAGAAAGAGCTTTTATACCGGCGTTCTCTTTGTGGTTATATGACAAAATGTAGTGAAAATCAACACAGGTTTGTGTGTAATTAGGTAAAAGTGTTAATTTTTCTCCAAACCGATACAACTAAAAATATTAGGAAAATCTAAATGTAAATAAACAGAGGTGAAACAAACATATTTGCAGTCATCTTAACATTTTTTTTACAACACAGGGGGCAAACGTGCTCACCTGAGGGTAAGTGACTAACGCCGCCCATGATCATCCACAACACCAGCGGCATTGCAGGTGTGCTGCCGGCCTTTTAAAAAGGAATATACTCTTTTCTTAAAGGTTATGTTGTCGTATCGGTTCGGAAATACTGCTGCTGGAAGTTGATTCCAAAGAGTGGTTGTGCGTTAAAGAAAGTGCCTTGAAAAACGCACGGTGGAAGACCGCCACTCATCCAGATGATTGGGATGAAACTTCACTCCACTACCGGGCATTATCATCTTTCATACATTCCATCCACGTGATATCATCCCAGCGACCCATCCCATTTTTTTTTAAATACATAGTAGCCAGTTGTTCTTAGTTTAGTATCTTTCTAAAGGTGAAAGACTTTATCAAATAGGTTAAGTTTTTAATACTAGTTTAAATTCCACATATTGAAGATTATAACTACTATTTTAACTAGCTTTGGTTGATATACAAACTATTTCGAAATATAAAAGCTTTTATTTCTCAAAGAGCATTTATTGTGTACATAAGTTTTCGCTATGTTATATATTTTTTTATTTTCGTGGTAGTCCTTAAGAATATTATTATTTGTTTTTTTTTTTAACAACTTAGAATGGCAAACAAGCTGACGGCTCACTTGATGGAAAGTGGTAAACCGTCGCCTATAGACATGTAAAAGCAGTACCATGGACATAACAAGTATACTGTTTCGCCCATGATATGCGTTGCCATTTATGTGTTATTCCTCTGTACCCAGTAAATTCAGCCATATCCCACCCTTCAAACCGAAACACAGCCATGCAAACACAACTGCTTCACGGTTAAAGACGAATAAGACGAAGAATGTAGTCAAGTATATAATTATATTTATTTTGGAGTACAGTAATACTTATTTGTCATTGTAAAGATTTGTGTATATAAAATAAATCATTGTCGTTAGTATATATATGTATATATACAACTTGAAATTAAAATTTCAAATGATTGCTGTCATCATCATCATATGTATAGACTGACTACTATTCATTCGTTCATATTCATTATCTATGTATACAAAATAATAATAAAAAAAAAAAAACACTAACGATATCGATTTTATACATAGTATCATTGATCACGATGGTATCAGCCGTGAACTGCCCACTGCTGAACATAGGCATTATGGGGGAGATAAGGGGAGTTTTGCCAGTAATTGTCACGCTTGGAGGACAGGTTGGCAATCGCAGTTAGAGTTTGGTGATGTTTTAAAAGGGACGTTTATACTTATCTCTTGACCATTAATTTCCTTTAGTCGCCTCGTGGTGTCGTAACACCTACGGGAAAGGAATGGTTGGCTCATTCTATGCCGGAACTACATACACAGAATAGTATATTGCAATTGTCATGTTACCTGTTTAGATATCTATATATCGGTTTTAGAAATTTCGATCTAACTTTCTGTATGTAAAAAATAATTTATTAAAAGTTGTACAAATATTACTATATATCCAAAAACAAAAGCAAAATATAATAATATTTACAATTATCATTTACGCATTTATAGGTTTTTGTTTATATTAATTTGATAACCTTACCGTTATCTTTCGTATACACATTTAAACATCTTGGCAATTATTAACAGATACTAAGAAAATTCCATTATATATAAAAGTATATATACTCATTTAAGATTAAGATATTTTGAATAAATCTTATTTTATATCGTTACCTACCGACATATTTCCATAAGGTTGACAACACAAAAATCACTATTCGCCACTTCATTTTCACTCAATGTATAATATCGATATAAATATCGATTGTCACTGGAGTTTGCGTGATTGTATTGTATTCGATTTTATAATTACAAATGAATCGATAAAAATCGGCGAAGTCTAACACTCGCGCCGTGGTACTGGACCTTGGAGGTCAAGCGCAAGCGTTAAGTATGAGGTAGTCGAGTGCGTTTGGTCGCTCTTGTTTGGATGGTCAGCAAAAAATGAACATTATTCCATTAAAATATATATGTAAAAAATTTATGAAGTGTTGAATAGATGTTAATAAAATTTCGTAAGTATACGTACAGATTAACAATATTCTAAATAAATATTTAGTGTGCTACTATTTGTGTTTTTATGTTGTTTTAACTTTAATAGACGGTCATAACTACCATTATAAAATGTATCAATATTGGTTAATCAAACACTTTTATTAAAAACAGTTTTTTACTATTAAAAAAATCATATCAATAATCAAAATTAGTATAGAAAAATAAATCAAGTTCCTAAAGTAAAATCCTTTTGTATTATTTTTAAGTTATTTAAAAACATTACTAGGACAATAATATTTTTTGTGTTATTGCAATGAGACGAATGAATGTAATGCATCATTTATATAAGCATATATAACACAAAAAATATTTATTAAAAAACACATTTCTTTTTTGTAATATTTTTGTGTTGTATGTAAATAAAATACTCGCTAATATTATAAATATAAAATTGAGTGTGTTTTGTCATTTTTTGATATGTATGCTACTACTTAGCATCTTAATATTGAGTCGTTGTAACGATTGATTGAGACCAATCATCGTAAAATTTAGTATATAATTTGGAAGGATATAGATTCCAATTTATCTTGGCCTATTAACAAATCCTGGTCATACGGATGAAATTACGGTTAAAAGTTAATAATAATATAATTATCATTACTAGTAATGTTTTTCCTAATTGCAAAGAATAGAATAAACATTTCATTTTATAAATATTATTGTAACGCTTACATAGTTCTCATTTCCTTATGGCAATGTGTGTCATCGGACAGAAAAAATATTTAGAACTCACAAAGCGTTAAAAGTTGGTAAATAAAAAAACTGCCTAAATATAAATATATTATATATATACAATATTCAGACATTTTTAATTAAACTAAATATATATAACGATATATATATATATATATATATCGACGGTTGAAAGGCAACCTTAACTAAGCGACATTTAATAAACTTTACAGGAGAGCGGTTTAAAGTTGAAATTTTTGAAAAAAAAATCATAACTATTTACCTGATTGACATATCGAAATAATTTTAACAGTTACGGAAAACATATATTTTTTGTTATTTTTTGATATCAAAGAAAATTATCCCAGACTAAAATTTGAAGTATTTTATGTCGGTTAGATAAAAAATATAGATAGGTAAAATTATATATATAAAAATAGTAAAAATATCGTTATCCTGATTCATCTAAATCTCCTTACAAGTACAATTATATAAAGACGTATATTAGATTGAACAAAATCAAGTAAAATTGTCTAGGTAAGTTCTTGTATGATTGTTGTGTTAGCAGAATATGTATCTTTAGTTAATAAATTTTCCTAAAATTATCCCAAACTGAGTTTAAACTAATTATTATTAATTATTTATAATGTAATAATGATAATAAATAATACTATAAAATTAACAAAAATATTCATAATATAAGAAGACTAATTTTGCTTTCACATAATTTATCTAAAACCTGTCTTTAACTTTCGTCTATTAAAAATAATAAATGATTGTTAGAGTTATAATAGGTTATCTGGTTTTTTATTATAGTTAATTTAATAAACTATTTTAATTAATTATTATTAAAATCACAATCTTTAATATCTGATTAGTTTAAGTGTCTTTGATATTTATTGCAATGGAAAGCTAACAAAGCAATTAGGAATAACATCGTCTGTGAAAAGTTTGACTAGATCATCATATTTGGCTTTTGATATTGGAAGCTGCGATCGATAACAAGATAAAAGAGATATCTTGGTTTTAAATTGAATTTCAGTATCAAAAGAAGCGTTAGTGTTCACGAATATTTTTGTTTTGCTTATCCTTCTTTGAAAGTCATAATACAAATCTTACTTATCTTTCCAGTTGGATTATTAATATGCAAAAATTGTAAATCATTGAGATGGTGCGTAAACAATTGTATTCTTTAATCTATTTTCAATCACTGCATGTACTGCATCTACGGGTATACGAGTATAAGTATGACCAGTCAAGAGAAAATTTATTTTAATAGTATTAATATTTTCATACTCCTGTAGTGATGAATGCAACATTGCTAATACAGTACGATTACTATATATTTATATAGATATTTCCTCTAGATTTAATATATTTGTTCAGTATTGATACAATCTTATTTGATCCTCGTTTGCCATTAGTTTCATCCCAATAGTAACAGAAAACATTACGAGTTCCATTTTCATAAAAGCAAATATTGTATACTGCCAGTTTTCTACTATAATACAAGGGCTGGTAATTTTGGATAATATTATATATCTCTTAACTATAGTAGTTTTTTTTTAGTTCTATTTGATAGACATACAATTTATTTGTGTTACTTACAAGCACATAAATTATAAAAAGCGAGAAAAGAGAAATTATTAAAAAAATACATAAAGCCAAGTATAATTTTTCCTTTTGTGCGTGTTCCGTAACAATACAAAATGGTCACAACTCAGTTTATTGCTTTGCCCTCAAAAGAGCAAAACACTGATATTCTGTTGTGGCCAAAGGGGTTTCACATATTTCTGGGTTCAGATATCCCTCTCATATTTTCTTTCGTGCATCCAAAAGTAGAATCTTTTACAATATTGTAAATTGTTTTATCAGAAATGTTCAGAGTAGCTACTAAAAATTGTTGACAAACATACTTTTTACCTTCGCCTTTGTTAATAAAATATTTAATAGTGTAGTTGCGCTTATCAGTGTCTGTACATTTACGTTTGATGAATCCTTTTTTGACATAGATACTAACCAATCACGGCGACGTGTTTGGTCAAGATCCAAAAAATCATTGAAAAATTTCCTCTTCTTACTTCAGATAAAGAACCACAGTTATTACCAGATTTTTTGCCAGAGCAAGGATTAGGCGCTGTTTTAACTATACCAGTCTTTGTAATATATTTTTTACCAGATTTTATATTTTTAGTTCGTTCTTTTCTTAGGTATAATTTTTTAAGCTTTGGACGCAGATTCTCCGATAATTTCTAGTTCTTGGTTATCAGGACTACCATCGTTAGTTTTAGTGTTATTTTTTTAGTACGTTTTACTTCTTATTATTTTTCTTCTATTTCATTGTATATTATTATCATCTTCAGAGGTTACTTCTTCTCCTTCTGACCAATTATCTGAATCATTTATGCCATAAAATATGGAAAAGTCTTGATCTGACATATAATCAATATAACTAACATCTTTCTTAGGTATTCTTTTATATTTAATTGGATTTAATTCATTGGATTCTTTACTCAAACCGGTGGATGTAGATGGTGCATCATGGTCTGATGTTAAAGAACGTGAGTTTTTCTCATTTTCGTAATTATATATATTTGATGCAGAGTTATCAGATTTATTTAACGTTATGATATTATAATCATGATCAATCGATACAATAGTAGTGCCAGGAAATGCCACCTGTTTAGTTGATGCCGTGTTATCTATTATCGTGCTTACAATGTCAATGGTAATAAACACATACACATTTTCTATTTGCCAAATATAATATTTGTATTTCGCGTACTGGTAAATTTATCTAAGCGCCATTTTTACTCATTTCAACGAGTCAAATATATGCAGTAAAAATATATACCGCTAAAAGCAAACATATTTTTATACAGGTAAAAATATCTAAGGTATAATTTACTTTAATTTTATTTTTAGTTAAATTACATAAATTGCAATATCACAAAATATTACATCAGGTAAAATTACATAACCAAAATATTTATATTTTTTTTAAATAGGTACAATATACTAAAACAGATAAAAACGAAATTTCATAACAAGTAAAAATTCCTACTTGCAAATAAAAGTGAAAACAAAGATATGAAAAATTGAATAAATCCATATTTCAACTTTTAAAATGGCGTAAGTAGCAAATATTCTTTAAATGACATTTTTTTTGTCGCTAAGTAAACATAAAATTGTAAATTTACCTAAAATCACGCAGTACTTAACCGACAAAAAAATTATCGTAGAATTTTAAAACCTAGACCATTCGACGCAGAAAAATCAGGCGATTCGAATGGTATATAAAACTAGTTTATATTTTTGTCGCTATAGTCAATTTTGCCTTTCAACCGTAAATATATATATATATATATATATATATATATATATATATATATATATATATATATATATATAAATTAAAAATTCTAAAAAAATTGTTGTTTTGTCATTAAATTTTTTCTAACAATTTTTTTATGTAAGTAATACTTCAAGTACACTTATTAAATTATCGATTTTAAGATTTTTATATATAATTAAAATCCAATTTTATTTAACTGATGTATTCAATAAATACTTATTTAGTTTTCTTTGCTATCTGTAGCAATCGCAATTAGTTATGAGATGGGTGATTCATGGATTTACCCAATATATAAACATGTTTTTCCTTCATTCTCAAGTTCTAATTAATTATAACTTTCAATGTAATATTCAGTATATTATATTTTTCATTTTTCCATTAGAGATTCTAGGTATATTTTTTCTAGCAGATGGAGCGTGACCTGTCAAAAAAATGTACTAAAGACACTAAGACCTTTGACTGAAGCATTATTTTGTCCTTTGATAAATACGAAAGTTTGAAAATATAACATCGGTAAATCTTACTAATATGTTAAAATTTTAACTAGATAACGTCTGTTTATGAAAGATGTCGTAATAGAAGCAATACAGTTAGTTCAAAATCATAATTTTTAGACATTTTATCTCTCTGTTTTCATTGCTAATTACAAAATATCAAATATACGTATATAGATGCCAAATTGCCATTTACAGGGGTATTTCTGAAACATTTACTTAAACTCTGGTATATGATATTATCTTGATACGCTACCTAGAAGTAACCTATTTTATCGATTTTCCTATTTCAGAAATTTACTCAGAAAATGTAGTATAATATACAAAATAATAATTCGAGTGAATAAAGTCACTAATTATAAAAAGTATGAAGCATTATTTTTTGCCGTGTGGTCCCGGATAGCCACCACTTTTTCTATGGATGTCGTAAGAGATGACTAAGAGAACTTAATGGTCGAGAGATAGGCAACAGTGTCTCTCTTAAAACATCACCAAACCTAAATTGCGGTTGCCAATCCGTCTGCCACATGTGGCGACTACTGGTAAAGTCCCCCAATAGAGAAAGGCCAATAATCAGCTGTGAACAGTTAACGACTGTCATGATGATGATGCCATTTTATAAATAAAATATTGGGCAATTTTTGTAGACACATTTTTACGGAGACACTCTATTCAGGTTGTTATAATCTGTATTTACCTTTTACCCATTTCTATTCGTAAAAGTGTTACAATTACTGGCAAGAATTAAAGAGATAAGAGCCATATTATATGAAAAGGTAACATTGTATTTATTTTTTATTTTTCATTTGTTTCTTTATGTAGCTATGAACATCTGAATGATACTAAGAGCAAAAATAAGTATAATTATCAATATCATAATAATTCGATTAATTATCAAATTTGTGTTTGAAATATCGAACAAACATGAAGTTTTTCTCACTGGGAAAATTTGTGATATAACAAAATTAAAACAATGTATTTATTTAAATACCCTCTTTTAACCTTATGGTAAAATATGTATATATAAAAAGTAAGTTATTAACCACGACTATATTATCGGAATTTAATGATTTTGGCAATTAACTTTAATAGCATTAATCTGGACTAGAACTAAAAATTTCTAATTAGCCTAATTACGAGTCTTATCTTAATTCACAGGTAGCAATAAATACTATTGCTATGTTCAGCAGTGGACGATTAACAGCTGATATGATGACGATGATGCTATTGCTAGTAACTCTCAGGTTGATTTCAAAGCGCCCGCTTTGGAAACCATCGTGATGAATTCGTCACGAAAGACAGCTTTTTTACAATTTAATTTTGTTTACAATTTCTATTCTTGAAGTTAAGAAGTTGGCTTAACTTCAAAAATAGAAATGTGTGTATTGTATCAAATAGTGTTAGTAGAAAGTTTTCAATTTTCTAAGAATAATAAGGACTAGGTAGAAGTGATACTCCAGTAAATGCAATAATATTATCGCGTTCGTTACTCAAGCCGTAATAGACAAGAACTTAATTCCTATTATCAGCGCAATCGTGCGCATCAGAGAATATGTTTTATCGTAAACCACAAGATGGCGTTTTATGATATATTTTTTATTTTATTTTACAAACTTAAATATCAATGTTGAAGATTTGTTTGCTTAGCAATCGACAAATATATTATTTTTATAGTAATAATATAACTTTAGTTAGTATGTACTTGACGTATTGTATTATAAATTAGATTCCATTATACTTTTTGTTAATTTAATTATTAATAATTATTTTAATACATCCCTAATGCTCCGCACTATATATTGTATGTACTGTATATTACTGCAATTTGTCTATGTCGAGTATGAGTTGTCAGTTTATATGAGACGTCGTCACTCCTATTCGTATACTATTGCCTCTGCACTATGTTTGTCTACAAGGTCGCCACTTGTGAATATTTTTCTATATGTTCGATATGGGTATCACTTTCCATTGATTTGGTAGTGTGGAGTTCAAAAATAACAAAAAAGTTTTTGTATGAGGGATATGCCATGTAGATATGAACTGTATATTACTTAAATATATCCATGTCGTGTAAAAGTTGTTAAATTATATGTATTACTGTTAATTCTACAGACAGGGGTTACCCTATTTAATGTTGGTCTAGGAAAAGCTGTCAGTTATGCTTCTTTCACTTTTTGTTATTCATGTATGACAAAGTAATTTGTTAAATAAGTACAACTTTATGTGAAACTCTATTTGAATGAGGGGAAGTGTCGTACACATTGAATTAAAAAAATAAATTATATAAATTTATTTTTTATTTGGAATAGTTACAGATTTTTACAATTGTATATAACTTAAAAAAATCTTAATTTTCTTAATTAACAAATTATTTATTCCAAAAAAAAAAACAATTAAATAAATTAATAAAAATAAATGGTAATGTTTCAATATTGTTTACATTTAGGCTTTTCTTCTACGTTAGTGCAATTGATAGTTGATCGTATCCAATCATTGTATGCAGCGACAGAGGTATATATTCCGGGCCAGCCCTCTCTACCACAATCGTTCCCGAATGAGATTACCCCGACAGCCTCCCATTTACCCCCAGACAATTTCCTCATCAATGGCCCTCCTGAATCACCTTTGCAAGAGTCCTGTTCCTTAACTCCACCAGCACAGATCTGCTTGTCACTTAAGATTGCTTTATATTTTCTGTATTTGTCGACGCATTTTATTTTATTGAATATGTGTAACTTTAGTTTTCGTTTGATCGAACTCTCTATTCCTGGAAATTTAAAGTAAAATTAGTATACTGTGATGTTATGTCCATAGGCGACAGGTACTATTTTTCATCAGGGCGATCAATTTCTTTGCTATTATAATATTTTGAATTTTAGTAAAGAAATATTAGAATTTAAAATAAAATGTATTGAAAGAATAATATCAATTGACAAAAATTTCAATAACATCCCCTTAAACAATGCAAAACATTGTCAAATATGTCATTTATGTTCATACTACATCCGTTATATATGTAATACTACTATATTTATAAATATAGGTGGCTCAGAAGAGTCACCTATATAAATATAGTAGCCACAAGCAATAGAAATTTATTTGAAATTCTATGAAATACCTTCTAAGGTTTTTCCCCAGCCAGCTACGTGCACCTCGTTCCCAACGTCGAGCTGTACGTTACTGTTTGCTAAACAAAGAGGTTTAACGTAATCTGTAAAACAATATATAGTTTATTTAAAAGTTCTTTTATATACACAAAATCTATATAATTATCTTTAGATTAGATCTTTTATAGCCAGGCAGATTCTTCATCAATTGTGTTATCCTTTTCATTATCTATTTTAAAAACATTGGCCCTTTGAATAGTTTTAGACAAATAAAGTCCAAAATTATTTACTTCTATTTCTTCAACTTCTGAATTCTTTCTATTATATATCTTTATTATTATAATTATATATTCCAATTATAACAATTATAGTCATGTGTCTTTTATAATGTAATTGTTATGTGTTTGTTGATTTGCATAGCTTTAGAAAATATATCGTCATTCGTCCAAAAAATTATTAATGTAAAATAAATCCAACTATCACAATCAATCTGAGTATATAATGTATTTAAAATTAATATTTAAAATGTCTACACATTAGTGGTAAATCGACATATGATGATGCATTTACGTATCAACATAGCCAGATTAAGTATTTATTTTACAATTTTGTGTAAAAGTTTTTATGTTGGACAAACCGTAGTGACGTGGAATTGTTGAAGAAATTTTTAAAGAAATATAAAACAAGTGTGGAGAATGTTGACTATTTTTAGAGTTTGATATTTGTAATTCGTATATAAATAGTAATGAAGGTAAACATCATCTTAGAAATCTTAGATACTTTGAAGGGTGTGTAAGCCTTTAACAAAAGTCTTTAAGCCTTTAAAAACTTTTTCTTGCCGCTTATTTAGTTTATGATTGTGTAGAAGTTAAGGAAAGCATATCAATTTTAGAAAAAAAAAAAAACTAATTTAAATTGGGGAATAAATAAAAAATCGCATGTGGCAACGTTGGTACGTATGCAAGTGAATGTCATTATAAGTATGGTCATGCCATTCGTCCACACTTAAATTCAACATTTAGACTTGCAAAACCCCTATACTCTGTAGCATCCATTTGACATTATAAATATGGAAATAATTTTGATCTAAAAACTATATTCGTCCGATTTTGGAAATCTGTTGGTTTGTCTTCAAATTTTAATGCTAACTATGGGTTGTCTCACTTCGAGTAATCAATCGGCTCAATTTAACGATGTGGAGATATTTTTATGTTTTCAGTCTGCGTTTTTTATATTTAAATTTACTGGGACAAGGTGCGAGCGGGATACTTAGCTAATATCACCCTTTCGGTATTTTATTTTCTACACAGACCTCCCACAATATTAACTGGCATAAGAAATAGTCCTACTCCATCTAAATCAATCTAACTTCTTGGAATATAATTGAGATTATTTCTCTGTTCACTGGGTGGACTATCTAACACTGTATTTGCTGGTAATATTTATATGTGCAGTATATTTGAGTATCGATAATTTGAAATTTAAATCATAATTATATAAAATAATAATTAAATCTCTGAGTATCCAAGAAAGTAATTAAAATAATCTTTAACAATAAGGTACTTACAAGAATACTTTACTCTTCTAGCAAGCCGCACAAGTCCAATATCGTCTTTTCTATTTATGTTCCCACCACAATATCCTGGGTGAGGATACGCCGATAGTACGGGAATTTCTTGTGGAGGATCAGCACATTGTCCTTCGCTACAGTCTACATCCGTCTGAGTGTTGTATTCCCCTAAACGTACGGTCACTCTGAAAATGTACTTTCAATTAATATTAAATCATTACATTGATAACTACTACTACTATTCGTACTACCTTGGCTTTGTTACGTATATAAGTTTCTAAGGTGTCTTATCAGATTTTACGTGCACCCCAAGGCACGAAGCAAGTTACAATAATTTAAATGGTTCTAATTATAAATTTGAAAGTTTAAGCTGGAATTTGATATTAGGTTCCCCGAACCGCCATCGAATGTTGTCCAATTTATGTGTTCTCTAATGTTAACAAATATTATGTTTTATTTGTACAATATCCTGGATATTTAATTTTTTTATATTATAAATATGACAGTAAGTTTATTTGCTTATTCGTTACATTACAGCGCTTCAGTGCTTAAACCAATCATTATAAAATTTGGTATACACATACTATATGAGATATAGAAGTCCACTTTTCGAAGATGAAGAGAACACGTTACGGGAACGGCCGATGTACACGTTATGGTACGGTTCACGTACGAGTTTGCAAACATATTTGTGCGTAAGCGCGGTTGATCTACCAAATGTCCAGTACTGTAACATTACAGGATCCATAATAAATTTACGTATTTGGTCTTCTATACATATGTTTTCTAAATTCCTTAAGAATATTCTCACTATGGACCTTTTGAGTATTTGTCACGTTTGTTGAAAGCTTTCAATTTATTGCGTTTGTTTCGTGATAATGATTCGTTTATACAATTATAGAATCAAACTAGGGACTCTTAAACTTTAGAAATATTATATAAAATTACTTACAAATGTCCTACTTCCAGATCAATAGCGCCTGTGATGCAATGCGCGGCTGTCAACACGTATCTATGGTTGATTAAGGTGCCACCACAGTGATACAATATTATCCCTGAGTCTATAAATAAATATATATATCTCTTTATTAATAATAATAAATATAAATAAAAAATAAAATGACTAAATGAGTAAATTGAAAAATCATGCTGACACCAATTTACTTGAATCATTATGCCCCTGCCCACACCTCTCTTGTTGTTAGTTTTTATCGGTGACCGAACACCCCCTCGCCGGATATGGCCCCGTGTGATTCTTGTTCCCAAAAACCAAAACTATCTGGGGCGGCATTTGGCGCTATGAATATTACCATAGTCTTTACAGATTTCTGAATAATTGTAAAATAAAATTTTTAAAAAACTTTTTGTAACACTGAGGTCTATAAATAAATATATATATCTCTTTATTAATAATAATAAATATAAATAAAAAATAAAATGACTAAATGAGTAAATTGAAAAATCATATGACCTTATTATTGATGATCAAAGTGGCGCTATGGATATTACCATAGACTTTTCAGCATTTTTGTAACACTGAGGTAACTAACAAGCATACGACCTACTTGACGGTAGGCTGTAGATTATAAAGGCCTGAAAAACCAGGGCTATTATGCACGCGTTATCGAACTTGAGGCCTATAAAATCAAAGACTGGGCATTTGACAGACTTGGACTAAGTCTGTTAAATGCCCAGGAAACTACAAAAACTAATATTTTGACAAGGCGATCTGGTTTAAAAACATAGAACGATATTCTATGTTTTTAAACCAGATTGAAAAAAATTTGAATATTTGTAATAATTTGAATTTTAATTAATAGAACTTCCTCTATATTTGAGTACAGAGTGAAAATGAAATCGATTTTATGGCATTTAGCGGCCTGTGATTTTATAGACCTCACTAAGAAATTTCCTTACTCCTTTTTTGAAGAAACTATTGCCGTATGGTCCTGTCATAAAATGTTCCATTTCTTTCCTTATAAAAGGCGATTAAAGGAACTTAATATTTAAGGACGGGCAGCAGCGTCCCTATTAAAATATCACCAAAGCCTAATTACGGTTGCCAATCTACCTGCCAAACGTGGCGACTACTGGCAAAGTCCCCTAAGGAGAGGCCTATATTCAGGAATAGACAGGCTGACAAATATAGTTACTAGGCTACTACACACTCACACAGGTGAAACGGAGGTATCAAAATAGACGAGTTTTGTGCAACGTCTGGTAAAATGTATTAATTTGGAATTTATTATTCCAAGTAGCACAAAAAATATAGAAACTAAACTCACATTTTCTGTAACCCAAATGCGCCATCCACGGGAATTCATCCAATTTTGTAAGTTCGCCCCCATATATTTTATCTCCACTATTATTAATACCACAATTGTTTCTTGGTGCTGGCGATGAGTCTTCATCGTACACTGGATCGATTGCAAAATAATTTGGCTGCATCATAAGTCGCTGTCCTTGCTGAAATAAGCACTTGCTGTAAATATCGAGTTGCTCTAATTCGAGACTATTCTAACCATTATGAATAGGCGTGTAATTTAAAGTATAATCATCTAACTCATTATCTAAAATGCATCCTTTATGATATTATAAATGTGAAAGTAAACTAGTTTATAAACAGCTTAACAAATCGTCAATCATCGAAAATCAAATCATCCATCCATAACAATACACTGACAATTGACAATGCAGTATTTTGGATTAAAAAGGATATAGGTGACTTTTAGTTTTGGTCAATCAATATATTATCCTAATTACACGAAAGAAAATCCGATTAAACACTAGTATATAAGAAAATATTATTAAATAAATAAAAAGACTTCCATTCTTAATAAAATGTATATGAAGTCAGTATGAATGTACTTTTAGTTGATAAAGAAACCTTGTTGTAGTCATATTGGAGAAATTATATCTTTTTAAGTCGATTGAATAATACAATAAGGCAGGTTGACAATATTTAAGGACCTGTAAGGTATTGTGGACCTGTAGTATCTACCTTATTGTATACAAGCTTTTACACTTCGTTTGCTCGTTTCAGGATAAAAAATAACCTATAGTACGTGTATACTAAATCTCATAGTTAAGTTGTTAAGGCGCTATAAGGTAACAAGCAAACAAACTCAGCTTCACATTTATAATATTAATAATGATTTTTATTATTCTATTACCATAGCAGTAGGAGATTCCTCTATCTGTCCGAGTGGTCCACAGCAAACTCTCGGTGTTATACCCTCAAAGCCACAATACGATTGCTTCAAGAATCTTTTCGCGCCGATTGGTAATGGCTGTAATTTAAACGCAGCCAGAAGTTGAGGACAGTCGTATAGAGACATGCACTTGCTAGATGCGCCTAGTGGTGTGACGCAATCAGTTGAACCTAAAACAGAAGACAATCAAAATGTTAAAACTAATGTCCTTTATCTATAGTAATATTATAAACAGGAAAGGTTTGATTTTTATATGTTTGTTTGTAATAAATAAATTCAAAAACTGCTCAACTGATTTTAAAAATTCTTTTACTTATAGCTACATTATCAGTATAATATAGCTGCCCGTTTGATCCCGGCCATAGAATAGGCCACCTTTTCCATTTCCATTACGGGTGTTTTTGAGCCAACTAAATGAGGGTGAAGGATGGGCAGCAATGCTCCTATTAAAACACCTCTAAAAGCCTTACTGCAGTTGCCAAACCGGCTGCCAAGCGTGGCGACTACTGGCAAACCCCCCAAGGGGGAGGCTTATGTTCAGCAGTGGACAGTTAAAGGCTGTTATGATATAATAATATAGGTTATACATAATTTTAGAAAATTCTATCTATCCGTACAAAGTCGGGTCGGATTGCTAGTGTATTAAAAATTCTTTAGATTTTACCCATTAATAATTGCCATGATAATTAAAGAAAGAGGATTATCAGATGTGTCCACACTTCTGTTTCTGTATGAAGAAGTTATATTATGAATAAAAGTTAGCTTAGTTTGGCAACTTTATTTTGCCAATTTACAAAAACAATTGAATAATTCCCAATATTTTAGACAGGTTATTTAAAAAGCAAACAAATAAAAGAAACTAATATGTTAATCATATATATTAAGATTTCTATTAATCTCTCTTTTTAAGATAAAACGGATAATCCTAGTACCGACACCAGTCTCTCACAAAGATTGTTTTTAAATTGTAACCTATACAGCTGTTAATTTTATTATTTTGTCATTTTGTGAGAGAAATAAATAAATATAAAATAAAATAAATAAAAAATAAACGTTTTTAATATATCTAATAGGTAAATAATTTATATTGGGTCATAATAAAATAATTGTAATGTTGGTATTATTTCACCCAAAAAACAAAAAAAAAATACGTTAAATATGCGGTTTATCCAGGCAACCTTCAATAGAGAGGAGTAATTATAAACAGTTTGATGTGAGCCTAATATATATAGCACAATTAATATAAATAAAACTATACTTATATAAAAACAAACATTATAACATATTAGACATACTATGACAGAATATATTTGTATAAAATATTTAAAATAAATCATCGTTACATTTTTACTTACCAACAAAATTCCAAGAGGACAATGATAACACAAAAATCACGATTTGCAACTTCATTTTCATTTATGTATGTATAAATATATATTGACACTGAATTTTACGGGATTATAACTTTATTCCATTTTATAACTATAAATTAATCGATATAAATCACTTGCACTGTGGCAATGAACCTTTGCTGTCAAGTGCAAACTTTAAATATTATATAATCCGAAGCGTTAAGGATAAACTGTTTGTATGGTCAGTATAGAAGGTTAATATAGTCCAAGTACAGATTAAATTTAAATATTAATGTTGTATGAAATACACACGACAGCGATATAGCATTACCAAAATTCTCATCATAAATTATACTAGATATGGCAATCGTAAGAATTTAACCGATACCTAGATGAATTGTATACAATATATACAATATATCAGAGACTTTGTACGTTGTCGTTTGCTTGGGTACCTTTGTCCCATTCGTGTTTCAACTGTGAAGCAGTTGTATGTCGGTTTGATGGGTGGGATATGGCGTGAATTTATAGGGTACAGAGGAATAACACCTGACTCCTCAGGAGTGGCAACGCATGGGGGGTATCATGGGCGAAACAGTATACTCTGTTGTGTCCATGGTACTTCTCATGTCTATAGGCGGTTACCACTTTCCATTAGGTGGGCCGTTAGCTTGTTTGCCATTCTAAGTAGTATAAAAAAAAAATTTAAAAGTAATTAAGTACTTCATCTTTTTTCTTCGTTTGACAGCCATGTGAAAATGGGTGAAATTATGAGGTAAAGAAGTTTTATTGAACTGGATTGAAAAAATATAACAAACATGTAAAATAATAACGTTTTTCATAAAATGTAATAAAATATTGCAAAATAGTAACGAGTATAGTTAAAAATAGAAATATAGAATTCTAAATTAATACTTAATACTATCTATGTGCTTATTGATTTTATTCTTATTTAGTCACGATTACAGGGTTCCTTTATATCATATTTATCAGTACTTATTAGCTAAATATTAATAATAGAAATATGTGTTGTTCTTTTTATTTTAAAAGTATTTTTATTATATAATTGTCATTCTCAGTTTCTAGGTGTAAGTGGTGATGAACACATTTATTATTAATTATTATAAAATAATATTTATTATTATTATCATTAACCAAAATTAAAAAAAGAAATCAAGTACCTAATGCGATATCTTCTTATATTATTTTTCAAGCATATCTCAAATAAAATGAAATGAAATTTATTTGCTAGAAACATTGTAGAAAAGGTGTGTCAAGACAAGCAAACATTATAATGTAAGATATATAATAATTGCATTACGAGCAATAAGAAATTATGTATTAATCAAGTGCGATTAATATCCATAAAAGACAATATATAGAAATATTTTATTAAATGTACACGGTACCATAAATAGTAAATTTTATAAATATTAAATCAACAATATCCAGATAAGAAAAACCTATTAATTTTCTGTGGTCGTCAGTTATTGAGATTCTTATTGTTTAAGAAAATCGCATCCCTATAAAAATCGTAATACCCTCCATTCGCGTTTTATTCTACCGAATTCTCTGACTTAAGACAAACAGGCAAAACCGTCAGCTCAGTCTAACGTATACCGCGAAACACTGTATGACGAGTTGCTGTTTTTGTGCCTATCTTGATCTACACCTGCAATACTGCTGGTGTTGTGGGTGATCATGGGCGGCGGTAGTCACTTACCATCAGGTGAGCCGTATGCTCGTTTGCCCCCTGTGTTGTAAAAAAAAATAACATACGTACTGTGTGGAGAACTCCTAAACCCCTGGGCTTGATTGCTCCCAAGTACTTGCGAGTGATTACATATATATTATTATAATTAGAATAGATCGGCGCCATTGTGATATTCACGTGGTGTGGCTTCCTGAAACCTGGTGCATCCTGAGCGTATACCACCTACGCTAAATCTGCAGTCAAGGTGAATCCTTACCATTTTATGACTTCAAATTTCTTTTAATAGGTTTTATATTTCTACTTTCATTTCCACGTGTGTTAAAATAATTACTATTTAAATCAGTCATTTTTCTTACCACTAATGCTAGTCTTCATTGCAAGCAATATATATACTGTCAAGTCGATCCTCACGCGACTGTTCTGAAAACGTGATTAATTTATAGAGAATTCGCCAAGATAAATAAACAGGTTTGATTTCAGATTTAGCACTTCATCCTCCACAGGTCATTGTATAGATAGCGTCTGCATCATTGTATTTTCATTCATATAAAATACTAATAAATTTTATTTTTTCTGCTATCTGTACCGTTTACCGTCGCTCATGTGGCAGGTGATTCATGGATTTACCGGGTAGGTAGGTAACAATGTTTTTCCTTGATTTCTAAGCTCTAAATAATTATACATTTCATAATGCATACACTGCTCTTTATGGGCAGCTTTTTCTGCTCTTATGTAACCATCAATATTTATACTTAACAATTAATACATGCTTCTCATTCCTACGCATCACTTTTCATCGAACTTCTAAGTCTAAATCCATCCCTAAAATAAAAATTTCAATTCAATATTACAAAAATAACTTTATTCTAAGGGCCAATATGAATTAAATTTTTAATAGATTTAAGTCGAAATTAATTTAAATTTAATGATTCATAATTTTTTTTTATACAACTTAGAGTAACTTAGAGTATACTGTTTCGCCCATGATACCCCCCATGCGTTGCCATTACTGAGGACTCAGGTGTTATTCCTCTGTACCCGGTAAATTCACGCCATATCCCATCCTTCAAACCGAAACACAGCTATGCAAACAACTGCTTCACGGTTGAAACACGAATGGGACAGAGATACCCAAGCAAACGACTTTTGTACAAAGTCTCCCTCTGGTTATATAATATAATATCTATATATAATATCTAAATATAATATCTAAATATAATATCTGGTCATAAAATAATAATATCGCAAATCTATCAAACAATTTTTTATGCGACTTAGAAAAGGCAAACAAGCTGACTACCTAATGAAAAGTGGTAATCGTCGCCTATAGCCACGAACAATAGTAAGAACATAATAGTTTACTGTGTTGCCCATGATACTCTTCATGCGTTGCCATTATAGTTATACAAACACAACTGTTTCACAGCAGAAACACATACAGAACAAAGTCACATAAACAAATGACATTTGTACAGTCTCCCTCTGGTCAGAAATAACGTTTTAGAATAGGGCCGACTATAGCTATATCAAATTTTAAACACTAATGTTTTAAATTTGATGCATGATAATTAAAGATTGTGTCTTACAAAAAAGTTGACGTCAATTGGGACAAAAACAGTTATTTTGTTCTAAAAACTAAATTACTTAACCGATTTTGATAAAATTTCTATGGAACCAATCTGATGTACATCCTTTCAGATAAAAAAAAAAAAAACTATATCATCTGAAAAGATGTACGTTAAGGATTAACGGAATTTTGAGGTAATAAACATAAAAATAAAATAAAACCGAATTGAGAGCCTTCTTTTGAAGTCGGTTAAAACAAAGGGAAACCAACGTATCTCGTATATTAAATTAATTTGAATGAACTGGGAATAGAGAAGGGATCCCAAAAGTCATTGAATAGGTATCCCTTAACTCGTAACAAAGATATTCAATTAGTAGTAACGTGTCATTTGCATAGGTGTCACTGGCAATCAAATTAAGTGGGGCTTCTGACAATTTTATGCGCATAAATCAGAGAAAACAGCAATATAGTCTATTAAATAGTTGGTTCAATTCTTAAATATCAGAGTTCAATCCAATATAGTTTAGAATGTACGCACAATTTTGTAAATATTATTTAGTTATGTGAAAGGTCGATGGACCGCTTTTTAGGTCAAAGGGTCCGAATTTGTCGTCAAAATGTATTAAAAATTAAAAGGCAAATTAGTCATCAAAATTATGTCCGTCTTCTTATCGGTCTTTTGTCTAAGTCCTTTTGTTTTGTTCCAAGCTGTCAGTTTTAATTGTCGAATGTCTTAGCGGCCAGCGATAAAACCGGTCAAAGAGGCCGCAACAGTTATGTAATAAATGTTATTGTATGTAGTATTTACGTTAAACACATCAACACTTTTACGTACATATAGTATTTTATATTTATGTAAGTACTAGCTATATCCCACATTTTCATCCGCATGAATCAGTATGTAAAGTTATCCTATGTTTTAATTTAGGATACAACCTATACATATACGAAATTTCATTTAAATCTATTTAGTATTATTTTACGTGACAGAGTAGCACATTCTCACATACTTTTGCATTTATAATTTTTATAATATACATATATTCTCGTGTTACTAATTACGTATACTTATTTTGACTAATGAAGTAAATAGTTTTAAAAAAGATGATATTTCAAAACCATTCATGTATAGAATGGATATGTATTACAAAAACAGGAAACAGTACAACAAAGTATAATTATTAAAAAAAAAAACTAGTGACCGTCTCAGCTTTACACGGATAGATAGAAAATAATATATAGCTTATGTTACTAGTTAATAATGTAACTTATTATAGATGAAAGAATATTTAGAGTTTATTTATTATTATAAATAAAACATATAAAAATCAAATCTTTTCTTCATATTACATTAGTATAGAAAATAATTTAGAATTTCGATTTATAACTGTTGCATTACAAAAACATGACTGCCAAAGTAGGTTACATGTAATTATATATTACATGTAACCTGCTTTTTTTTATCTGTTACATGTATTGTATATTGTAACAGACAAAAAAAAGCAGGAGGTTTTCAATTCGGTTATATCTTTTTTATGTTTGTTACCACAGAACTCCATCATTTAACATTAAACCGACTTAGAAAATAATTTTATTTGAAAGAATATGCTTTCAGATTGGTGCATTAGAAATTTGATCAAAATCAGTTTTATAAACAAAATAACTTATTTTGTAACAATAGTTTGTTTATTTTTAACACTTTATTGTAAAGTCTCAAATTATAGGGTACAGAGTTCTTAGTTAGTTTCTGAGTTCTTCTTTAATTTTTTTATGATATAATATATACTTGTATTATTTTCATTTATTAAATAAAGCAGGTACATGAAGTATTATCGAAAATGATTTAATACTGTCACGAAACTTGAACAAAAACAGCGAGTAAATCATAAATGTGAACGCATTCGTTTGTACCCTGCGAGATAACAAATACGCAGAGGGGGAATTGCAATCGGAATCTAAAAATTACGGCAGTTTAAAAGTAGGCGTCATTTACATAAAACAACTATACAAAAATGATATATGGATAGGAACGCACCATTTGTTTGTCTTGAAAGAAATATATTATTGTTTTTTCACATTGGTAGACAATTGTAGGCAAGCGTATTGTGGGTTGAATGGCAGCGAAAAGCTATAGATCGAGCTTAGTGGTGTGCCTTAGGGAGATCTGGTCCAGTTGTGGAGTGCAGTTGACTGATAATGGAATGACATAATCCTTACTCCTTTCTTATACTAAATAGAAGAGATGTATGTTTAGTGTATGTTCAGTAGTGCTTGAATAACGGCTGATGTAATGATGATTATGTTAGATATATATATATATATATATATATATAATGTCGTATTGTTTGAAGTTAGCAACAGCGAATATTATATCTGTATGACAAAACATATCTGTTTGCTGTAGACATTAATTATATAGAATAATCTGTGATATCCATGGTAATCCCGATGCGTTGTCATTCCTGAAGAGTACCTTCAGTCTCTGTATAAAATAGGCCATCTCTTCCTGTCCCATGGGTGTCATAAGAGGCGATTAAGAATTTAATGGTCGAGGGACAGGCAACAGCGTCTCCCTTAAAACATCACAATCGCCTACCAAGAGTAACAACTACCGACAAAACATTCCAATATGGGGACTATCAACTGCTGATCATGGGCCATCCTATTCTATACTATCCTATCCTATTCTTTTCTAATATAAATTAAATTCGGTCTACTACTCGTGGACTGCGATCAATATGTACTAACTTCCAGATAAGACACTGGATGTTGAATAACAACTATCGTAAACCATTCTGTATTGTAATTATTTAATTAAATTAGGTAATAAGTAAATGTTAAATAATTTATTTTAATAAATATTTAATAAATAATAATATAAATAATTATAACACATCATACGTTATATTATAGTCATAATAATGATTAGGAAAATAATTATCCGTCTTTATTTTTTGATAAAATTTTATTCAAAAGAAAATTTTTTTTTTTTTTTATTTTCCCTTGTTATCTGCAATCGGCTCTTCCATAACAGCCATAATCAGATAGAGTCATGTGTGAAAATTAGCGTTTTGAGAAGCAGTCCACTGACAGCTCTCTCAGAATGATTTTGTAGAGCTCTTCAAATTCTAGTGTCAAGGTTCAATACAAGCCATCGTCTCAGTCTTGTAGATTGTTGTGCTGTTAGTAATTCTCCAGCCAGGTCATTCGTATGATTTATAAGGCGCTGTTTATATTTTTTGCTGTTTATCCTTATCTCTTCTTTAACAGTATTAATTTGCATATAGTTATGTATCTCCTCGTTTCTAACAAACCATGGAGATTTAGTAATGTTTCTTAAAATTATGTTCTGAAATCTCTGTAAAATCTCTATATTGGAATTACTAGCAGAACCCCACAGTTGGATCCCGTAAGTCCATATAGGTTTTATTATGCATTTATACACAAGCATCTTGTTGTTTAATGATAGTGTTGAATTTCTTCCTATTAGCCATGATAGATTTTTGCATTCCAGGTTTGCCTGAGTTCTCTTAGTCTTAATATGTTTTGCCCAAGTGAGTCTTCTATCCAGGTGCATTCCCAGATATTTAACACTTGTTACTTTTGGTAGATTTTGTCCCTTCATTTGCACCGGTGTTGCATCTCCCTTTCTTAATGTGAATGTAATGTGGTGGGATTTCTCTGTACTACATTTTATTCGCCATTTATCCAACCAATAATCAAAACTTGATCTAATTGTGCTTGAATTTTCTGTGATGCCACATGGGGATCTGTGTCACTTGCCAAGCATGCTGTGTCATCAGCGTAAGTTGCTATTGTTATATCGTTTGTCATAGGTAAGTCCGCCGTATATATTGAATATAGTACAGGTCCAAGAACGGACCCTTGCGGGACCGACGCACATAAATTGTAGAATTTTGAATAAGCTTCACCAGATTTAACTTGGAATATTCTATCTGCAAGATAAGACTTCAAAATCATATAAAATGAATTAGGTAGTTGTGTTTTAAGTTTATATAACAACCCCTTGTGCCATACTTTATCAAAAGCTTGTTTTATATCGAGGAATACAGCAGAGCAATATTCTTTTTTTTCAAACGATCCTCTCACTTTTTGTATAACTCTATGCACCTGTTCAATTGTTGAGTGTTTTTCTTTAAATCCAAACTGATGATTAGGTATGATTTTGTTCTCATTTAGAACTGGTCTCAATCTATTAAGTAATATTTTTTCAAAGACTTTTGACATTGTAGGCAAGAGACTTATTGGTCTATATGATGTAACTTCGTTGGGACTTTTTTCAGGTTTCCGAACCATGCACATCTGTGATACTTTCCAGAGCGCAGGATAGTAATGCAATCTAAAGATAGCGTTAAATATCATAGTCAAGAATACCACAGCCTTTCTGGGCAGTTTATTGAGCACTTCTCCTGTTATCAAGTCGTAGCCTGGTGCCTTTTTATTTTTTAGATAGCGTATATATCCCGCTGTTTCCCTAGGTGTGATAAGTTTCAACATAGGAGAAAGTTGTTGATCACTATTCAAGACCCTATCTATTTCTTCCTCAAATCCTATCATATCTGACTGGTTTGCAGTGAAGACTTCCTTTAAGTGTTCAGCATATAATTGAACCTTTTCTTCGTCTGTTTGGGCCCACGTATTAGATTTTGTTTTAAGTGGTGGTATGTGTTGAATTGGTCTTTTTAAATTTTTTGTTACTTTCCACAATGAATAATCATCCTTTTTTGTGGAAGATAAACTTTTAAGCTTGTTATCCAGTGTATTGTTCACATGCAAATCAATCATCAACGTAAGTTCTTTCGCTGATCTATTATAGGCTTTTTTATCAAACATATTCCTACTTTGGTGCCACTTTCTACGTAGTCTTCTTTTTTCACAAATTTTTCCAGTATCTCTACTGTTATGTAAGGTGCCCGATCTTTTTCCTCCAGGTCTGGGGATGAACGCCATGCTGCTTCTTGTATTATATTGGTTATATAAAATGTCGCATCATCTAGATCTTCTTCAGTTTTTAGATTAATCTTCAGATCAATTCTATTCTCCAGATAATCAGCAAATGCGTCCCAATCTGTTCTTTCATTATACAGGGTTATGGGTCTTTTTCTCTTTAATATGACAGTACTGATTGTAGCTATTACTGGAGTATGATCAGAGGAGCCATCAAGGCATGATTCCACAACGGTATATAGATTGGACAATCCTTTCACTATATAAAAATCAAGCAAATCAGGTGTCTTATTGATATCAGTTGGCCAGTAAGTTGGTTCACCGGCTGACATTGGATGTAGTTTCAATCTATCAACACAAGTTTTTAGGTGTCTTCCTCTTGTTGTACTCAGTCTAGACCCCCAGAATGTATGCTTTGAGTTCCAATCACCTCCACACACAAATCTAGGACCCAATGTCTTGAAATAGGTAGCAAATATTTTATCGCTGATTTTTTCATTTGGTGGACAATATATGGCACTAATGTTTAATGTTCCTTTACAATCCTTTACAATTACAGTAACTGTTGTAGCTTGCAGGTATTTTAAAAAAAAGAATTTTAAAGAAAAGAAAAATGAGCAAATATATAATATAATTCATCCAGATTGCCAGCTCTCAATTAGGGCTGTGTACACGTACGATATGAGAGAGAAGGATAGTGGCTACTTTTTATTCTGGTCAGTATCCGAGTCACGCGGACGAGGCCACTGGTAAAAGCTTTTTCCTTGCTTGTTCAATCGGTGTCTGAGTCTTTATATACATACAGATATGTCAACAATTATTATATATAGATACAAATTACAACAAAATAGCGTGTCTAATATACTGCGTGATGATATAGTGATGTTTTCTGAATTCACGATATGATCATAATATATATGTGTAGATATGTATATATTATAATAATATCGTGTCTTTGTAATGAATACACTCACAGATTGTTATCACACGTATATAAAAACTACTATTTAAGGAAAAAATATATTTTTGTTTGTTTTTAAAAGCAAATTGGTCCTCCAGAAGATGCTTCAATACATTTTATTATTTAAGTTTGTGTATTTTGTGGCATCTGTGAGTATAACTGAGGGTTGAACGCAATTATGACTGTTTCATCCGTCATACTCGTGAACGGGTGCTATTTATACGAATATCACATTGTTGGTACAGTTTACCATCGATCGATATTTTTATATATCTATATTAAATTTTAATTTAGTGTTCTATGTTGGCAATTTGAATTCTTTTGTTAAAAAAAAATAACAAAGTTCCGAGCTCATATATTTCCATTAACATTGGATTACAAAATTAAAAAAGACATGTCATAATAACTAGTAATCTACTAAGTACTAAATATTATAAAAAAACCTATCTTGTGGACAATCTATATCACAAAAATATATGGTCGCGTATAATGTGGTTTTAGAGGTGTTTCTAATTGTGGAGACTGAGGTTTTATTATGTTGTGGTTTATATATAGACCTTAACAAATGATTATTGAAAAAAATAGGCAAAGAGTCAGTGTCGACAATATACTTGCAATTATTCTTGCTATTATTCCAAGTCCATAGGCTACAGGCTAATTACCACTTACCATCAGGGTCGTTTGATTTTTTCTCACTTCAGTGGTATAAAAAGATTCAATAAATTAAAAATATGAAAAAAAAGTTTTATTTTTCAAGTTTTTATTTAAATTACAATGTTTGTTATTTAATTTATCTAGTTTATACCTTAAACCAGCTCCTTTATATTCCAGTATATGTTGTATATTAAATTTTTAGTACAGTACTCAGTAAATCTTAATGTTTTCAAAATGGCCGTGGTCACAAAATGGCGGATGGTGTATATGTACTTTAAACCGCCTTCAAAAAGTAGAAGATTTTCATTTTGGTTGTATTTTTTATTTAAATATTTGTACCAATCAACACCGATCACTGATTTCAAAAATTCTTTTTATATCTGAAAAGATAAATTTCAAATTGATCTCATAGAACATTATCAAATCTGTTCAGGGGTTTACTTTTTAAAACAAAATAACTAGTTTGATCAAGATGAAATCGGTAGTTTTTTTATGGAACAAAATTTTAAATTATGTCCAATTTGTTAATGTGGATATTAAATAACAGACCTTGAAATAAATTGGTAACAATAAAATAAATGTGATCATTTAAGATGGTGCAATCACAAGAAAGTGTTCTTAAACAGATTTTTTATTTGTTTAGAGTGATGTTCGCTTAAAAATAGCTGATGATGTGGTCTCATGCGATGATTTTGACAATGACGAACTAGAAGTAGATCTAAAACTGGCACAATCAAAGGGATGCGGACCCAAACTTATGGGATTGAGTGGAGTGATGCGTGTAATGGAGGAACTAGAAGATGAACATACAGTAAGTAATAATAATAATAATAATTAAAAATTTTAAAAATTTAATAAAGATTATTTTCCTTGCAAAACACTTGGGAGGCCCAGAAATATGACAATTCTAATAAATAAAAAAAATATCTCTATTTATCTAATTTTCGTTTATGAAGTATCGAATTTTACCAAAAGGTGACTTTGTACAAAAGTCGTTTGCTTAAGCACTTCCGTCCTATTAGTGTTTTTATCATTAAGCAGTTGTGTTTGTATGGCTGTGTTTCGGTTTGAAGGGTGGGATATGGCAGTGAATTTATAGGGTACAGAGGAGTAACACCTGAGTCCTCAGGAATGGTAACGCATGGGGGGTATCATGGGCGAAACAGTATATTCTGTTAAGTCGATGGTGTACTGCTCATGTTTATAGACGACGGTTACCACTTTCCATCAGGTGGGCCGTCAGCTTATTTGCCATTTCAAGTTGCATAAAAATAATCAAAATGGTATATTTTTCGATTTTTTAAATTTTATTATACTACATTACTAGTTTTATTATTCACTGAAAATATATTTATTATCTGTAAAAAAATTAAAACTGCATTGCTTTATCTGCTGCTGAATGCGAACTGTTTTTAATATTTTACTTTAATTAATAATGTAAATTCGAAAATTTTTAAAGACTTTTAGACATTTGCATGTTTGTTACACTATCACGTAAAATTTTTTACTTAAGTACCTAGTACATATTCTCACTTATATGATTTTTATAAACTGATTTACATGGGCGAAGCCGCGGTAAACAACATAAATTATCGTACTAGCTTTTGGCTTAAGCTTCGCAAGCGTAATTTTCGGAAGTAGGAAAACCAATTAAATAGACCAGTTCTGAGATAAAACATATATACCAGATGATAGAACAAATACGAATATAAATAGAAATAAGTAAATAAGTTGAGCGTCACAAGTGACTAACAAAAAAATCACTTTTTCACATATATAATATTAGTAAAAATTATATATATATTTTTACAGGTAGAATTAAGCGTATATAAAGATACAGAAGTTGGTAAAGAGATGTTGTTTACAACAAAGACGAATTTATGTGCTAGTATAAAAGACGACAATGCCCCATGGTTTCCCGTAGTAGAAAAAATGGCTATTACATCTTGTCCCATAGAAATAGTAAGTTTTTTTTTATTTTTAAAAGAAATTTCATATGAGTCCGAGTCAATTGATTTAAATATTAAGATTGTATTGTACAATTTGTTTTTATTTAAAGACTACTGAAAAGTTTTTGGTAAAATTTCTAGAGGATCATTTTGTAAGTATATCTTTGTTAAAGTATTTTTACAACCGACGTAGTTATGTATAAACACATAAAAAATATACAACCGAATTGAGAACGGAGAAGGTTCTTTTAATTGGTTGAAAATGGATAACAGTTTCAAATTGTAAGTCAATGTAAAGGTATCACTTTCTTTTTTATTCCAATATTTTGAATAAATTAGAAACACTAATGTTACGTTTATTTTAAATATATTTTGGAATGATTAAAATTACTGTTATTTTAACTAATATGGCTGTTATCGTACACTACCCTGCAATTGTAATTTAATAAAAAAAAATATATGGTTCCAATAAATATATTATTAAACAATAAAATGAGTTGTAATCCTTATGTTCTTTGAACAAAAACTATAATTATTTCTTTTTGTAGAAAGATTATCCAATGCAAAATATTCTGCTGGACCTTAACGATTGCGTAAATGATATGCTGACAGAAGAGAACTGTGGAGTGTATGCTATAGAGATAGCGGTCACCGCGAAGGGGCAAAAAATCTCGTGTCACATGTTGGCGGTAGAAATGTACGAGTACGAAGGCGAGGATGATTCCGAAGAAGACAGCGGGGATGACTGTGAAGAGTGAAATCAATAAATAGTTTACATTACATAAAATATTTCATTGAATCATCCTCTCCAATAATAGTTCTCTGGTCATCATTACTCCGACTTACATCATTCGGTTTCTCAACATTCGAATTAACAGAGATACTTAATAATAATTTTATTACGGATAACTAACTCTTTTTCGTTAGTTTCTTCCTTACCTCTTGTTATCTTAACAGCTTAACTAATTGCCATAAACATGCTATATAGGATGGAGAAGAGCATACGTTATTATTTTTCCTATTAGGAGAAGGGATTGTTAGTAATGAGGACAAGCAACCTCATATAGTAATATACTCTGTCAGGTCGACTTTCATGCGGAAATCATTGTGGTTAGTTATTTTGGAATTTGTCTCTATGAGTTAACTGATGTGCTTCTATCTTCACCTATCATCCCACATTTATAACCTATCCCATCCCACCCTTCAAACCGAAACACAGCCATGCAAACACAATTGCTTCACGGTTGAAACACGAATGGGACAGAGGTACCCAAGCAATCGACTTTTGTACAAAGTCTCCCTCTGGTAAATGCTAGTATTAATCATCATCATATCAGCCGTTAACTGTCCTCTGTTGAACATAGCCTTCCCCCTTGGACGACTGAAACTAAAAGACCCCCCGGTCTTTGGTATTATATTATTATTATTACATCAGCCGATAGCTATTCACTGCTTTCTTTTTTCCTTCTACAAGTGTTTTGCCAGTAGTAGGGGTATCATGGGCGGAACAGTATACTCTGTTATGTCCATAGTACTGCTCGTGTCTATAGGCGACGGTTATCACTTTTCATCAGGTGGGCCGTCAGCTTGTTTGCTATTATAAGTTGTGTAAAAAAAAAAGTTGCTTCGCTTGGCAGGCGGATTGGCAACCGCAGTTAGTCTTTGATGATGTTTTAAGAGGGACGCTGCTGATCATCCCTCGACCTTTAGTCGCCTCTTACAATACGCACGGGAAAGGAAGGAATGGCCCATTCTATGCCGTGACCATACGGCTACTAGTAATAATACAAATTGTTAATTTTTTTATGCAATTTTAAAATAGCAAATTAATTGACACCCAACCCAATAGAAAGTTATAACTTCTGTCTACAAATATGAACAAAATATAGACGTTATAGAATATGCAATTTTAGTATTGCCCAATATTTATACTGGTCACTCCCTAAAGATTAATATATATGTGTTAGATAGACTGTATTGATAAATAAATTCTAATAACTAAATGTAACTCGAGATTGCTCAGAATGAAAAGTAGACTAGGAGTATCTTCTTTGTCTCAAATTTAATATATATATATATAACAAATTTCAAGGCAATTTGTTAAGTCATTAAGGTAATAAACAAATTATCACATTTTTAATATTATAAATAACAAAAATCTAATTACAATACAGTATAACTCACTATAGTTATTATTCAAGGATCTACAAATTTAAAAAATGTAGTACATTTTTAATCAATATGGCTTATCTCTCGCTATGTAAACAGTTGTAGGTAATTAGAAATATAAATAAACGAGGGTGGTGTGGATCGTACAAATTTATAATTACAAGGGAGGCTGGAACTTCAAGCGTTATTAACTTTTTTCTGCATTAAGACCGCGCCTCGGATGCCGGCCGTCTGTTGGTCAGACCTGGAAATTGTTGTGCGCTCATTAATTATATAAACTTGTGCGGATATTTGAATAAAACGATTTACTTATCATTGTAATTTAGTTATTAATAAATTAATTATAATTTGATTACTGTTATATTGTTACTTATATGATAAACTAGCGACTCGCTTTGGCTTAGGGCCATTTTTTTTTTAAATATTATACAATTTATGTCACTCATTGATAATATAGTTTTCTATAGGTGAAATAATTATTAATATCCGTTTAGTATTTTTGAGTTTATAATAAAAATATTTTTTCCTCTTAATTTTTTTTTGTTTAAATATGAAACTTTTTTGTTTTGATATTTGTATATTTTTACTAATACATAAAGTATCCTATAATTATCTTAGGATATATCTTATCCGTGTATTAAATTTCATTCGATATTTTTGCGTGAAAGAATAATAAAAGTCCATTAATATAGATATATGTATATTATTGTAACCGCAAAGGTTTGTGAGTTTGAAACATTCGCATTTACAATGATAGTAAGATATGTGATATTTTAAGTTTCTATACTTAAATCTTATGTTACTATGGGATTTAATAATAACAAAATGCGGCGAGATAGCCAGTGCTATAGATAATATAATATTATACGAATAGTAGGATTCACGTGGCGAAGTTGCACTAAATAGTTAGTTTAGTAAGACGTCGGTGTAATGTTGTAATGTACGTACACGCAAGAAAATACCGTCAACTTAAAGACCTTCTCTTTTTTGAAGTTAGTTAAAATATAAAGTTTCACAAAGAGTATTTCCCCTAAGTTGCAATGGTCAGAGTACAATCTGTACAGACCTACACACATCCAAGTGTTGTCAAGTAGCACGACGGGACACTTAAGTGTCGTTTCCATCCAAGGAACAACTTTACAAAGTGCCGCCTGATTTTCCTTTCCCAACTACTTCGAGTGACGTGTCCACCAACACGCTTTCTCAATTTGTTGCAATGTTCGCAATGTTTAATTTGAGAAAAAGAAAAATTAGGGACTTTAGTAGTAAAGTACTGATAAATTACTGGCACTTGTAAAATTTCGAAGACTTGACAAATCACTTATAAAATAGATATTATACGTAGATAGGAGCGTCCATCCATCTATAATATTGATAATGACTTCAAAAAATTATGAGGTTTTCAATTTGTTATAATTTCGTCAATTATAAATCGATTTAGAAAATTCTCTTTTTATCTGAAATGACGTATTTTCAGATTAGTTCCATAGACATTTTATCATAATCTGTTTAATAGTTTAGTTTTTAAATTGAAGTAACTAGACTTTTTTTTAATCAAAATAATTTATTTTGTCGTAATTGAAGTAAATGTTTTATGGAACATAGTCATAAATGATATTGTTTCAATTACAACATGTACTTTATTGTCGCTTAATTTTTAACCGACTTGGAAAAGGGGAATTTTAATATAAGTACATTAAATGTATAAATGAAATAAGTATATATATTAATATTATCTCTTCGAAATATTTTTTCAGTGTCTTTAAAAATACTAAAATTAAATATATCTAGTATTATATAATATTATAGGTACATCAACACAGACACCATGAAGTTTGATAAAACAAAGGCTCCGCAAAGTAAGCAAGTCTGAAATAATTTCCGCGGTTCCAGCCAACCCTTCTTCGTGAATTAAAAGACTTCTTTTATATTGCGGAGTGTCGCCAGAGGCCATGTTTTGGATTACAATAACTTTCTATGAAATTGTCGTGTTAATATTGCAGTTATATCTTTAAATTAATGCTGCGTAGAAAGAGAGTTAATATAAGAGTACCTTAATGATAGACAGTGTAAATGACACTATTTTCTATCTAATATATAAAATTCTCGTGTCGCGGTGTTTGTTAATAAAACTCCTCCGAAACGGCTTTACCGATTTTTATGAAATTTTGTGTGCATATCGGGTAGGTCTGAGAATCGGTCAACATCTATTTTTCATACCCCTCAATGATAAGGATTACCTACCCCTAAATTTTTTTTTTTTAATTTTTTGACAAAATTTTTATATTTATTTTATCATTATTTAGCATTTAAATATACATACACATCCAAATTTTCAAGCTTTAACAATCAACCTCTGTTTTTTAATCGTGATTTTATATGTCGCAATAGGGTTGCAAGATAGCAATCGAATATAATAATTGTAGTAGGATAAATTTTCATGTACCTATAGTGCTCGAAATAATGTATATGGTAAAACAACGTTTGCCGAGTCAGCTAGTATATATATAAAAATCTCGTGTCACAATGTTTATGGTCGCACTCCTCCGAAACAGCTCGACCGACTTTTATATTTTTTTTATTCATGTCCTCTTTGTATATTTACTGAATACTGCTATGACTGTAGTATAGTTATTTCAATTTTAAGTGTTTTAAGCAAATCATGCTCACTGAAATGTTACACTGTTGTATGTATAATATCATTCATATAAGAATTTCATAAGCCTTTTACATGTGTTTCCGATTTCATCGCGTGACCAGTAGGCCTACCATGAAATGATTTCCGAAATTTCGCGGACGAACGAAACAGAAATTTGATGTTAAAATTACATAATACATGCCGTTTAAAATTATTAAAAATGTTAAAATATCGTTTCTTTGGACAATTAGGATAGGATCTATTATGAACGAAATGTTAAGCTCCATTTACTGGCTCGATTTCGGTACGAACAAAAACACGAAATTGAGCCCGAAAATTCGGAATTTCATTTTATGGTAGACCACCAGGATACAAAGCACGTGATACTATTCTATCCTATAATATATATGCAAATTTTTAATAACGATTGATTCAATCCTTATTAGACCAAAATGTATCAAACAAATAAACAAAACATACTTGTTCATATTATAAATTAATTATTAATATTATAAATTTAATAGCAACTGTAAAATATTACTGAAAATTATTAATCAAATAAATTAACATTAAAGGAATGTCCTGAAAGTAGGTCAACATTAAAGGTGACAGTCGACAACAAATATAAAAGAAAAAAAAGTGAAGAGGACAGAAAAAGCCGCACGCATCAAAAATCGCGATAACTAGCGTAAGGGAAGTGTGAAGGGCCCTTATGCTACCTCAATAATACGCGCGGAGTTCGCAATAAAATTGTCAAGAAGAGATCTGCTAACGACGCACTTTGATATCCGTTTGAGAGTTCCCGGACGGTGTAAATACTCCTTTATTAGATGTGGGTACTTTAGAAAGTATTTTGTCGTGTATACCCACTTTCAATGGACTCCATGGCGTGAATAATAGGAACGATATTACATTTTTTTTTTCAAATTGTAAATATATATATATATATATATATTGTTATAAATATCGTAAGGGGAATATTTAATCATTTAAATGCCTATTAGTACTTCTATTCAATTTGAAAGATAAATAAAAGACTTCGAGTAACATTAATTTACTTCATATAAAAATACAATATCTATATTGACAAAATCTGTAATGAGATTTTTTTTATACAACTTAGAATGGCAAACACGCTGACAGCTCACCTGATGGAAAGTGGCAACCGCCTATAGACATAAGCAGTACCATGGACATAACAGAGTATACTGTTTCGCCCATGATACCACCTGTTTGTAAATGTGTGCTGGTTCTTAGTATTTAATTATATTATTTATATTATTAGTTGTAAAATAAAATCACCGTCTGTTGACTTGAAGTATATTATATATTTTTTTTGTTCTATTTCAATTGTTTTTTAAATATTCTTTTTTATAAAAAACCACAATTGTCAAAGTATATAAAAAGGTTAATTTTGAACATATTCCACCTAGGAAAAAGGTGTAAGAGAATTTAACAAATTATAAAAATACTTAAAATAAATTATTATGTACTAGAAATAAAAGTTAACAATAATATTTATACCGATTGCGTTGAACACGCATTATGTTAGACTTAGGTCAATCCATCACGGAGTTGCCTAATTCCCATATCCTTGTAAATTATGATTTTTATCACACAGCGGTCAAGTTTCCGAAGCTGGAGAAGTCGATATTTGATACGTCTTCTTAATATGAGAATGAGGCATCGTATTATTGGCATGAGTATTATTATCCTTGACAATGCATCTAATGATTGCTGTAATTTGCTAAGAACATCCTTGATATTATCTCTCGTAATCATATTGTAATTTAAAAATTTTAGATAGTGATTGACAGTTAGCATTTTATTTTCATAACGTTTCTCGAGTGTCATCCAAGCGATTTCATAATTATCCTTCTTAATTGGTAACGATGAAGTTAAGCTTGCAGCTTCTCCTTTTAGATAAGGCTTCACATAGTAGAATTTCTCTATTTTTGACAAAGTACTACTCTTGTCGATCACAGAGAGGGATATATTTTTTAAATTATTTTGCTCTCTTATCTCACCACTATAACTTGGGATGATGGGTTGTGGTATGGCTACTTGTTTTACTGCATTTGTTGAAGGAATGTCTGGATTCATGTTTGAAGTATTACCTGTCGTGATATTTGAAAATTCTAAATACAAAGCTGATGTTTCGTAATATTTTCTTTCAAAATTATCTATTTCTGTTGTATCAGATTCCTCGCCTTGTAAAGTTTCTATGTCTACTTGAACTTCTATATAATCATCTAATAGTTTTTCAAAATGTTTATATCTAGACTTTATTTCATACAGCTTTTGTTGGTTGTTTATATCGCTGATGAATGTATAATGGCGCGTGAGAATGTCTTTTAGTGCTGTGCGTTTATTAAATAATTTCTTTAAATCGGCCATATTTTTTTAATAATTGAGTATTATCGTATTATAAATATCGTATAGTATAATGTAGGTTACTTACGATTGTGGTGATCTGTTGATCAGGGTTTGTTTTATTCTTCTGTTGATATATTTTTGTAATATTATTTATCCAGCTATCGAAGGACCACTAATATGTTTGTAAAATATGATGATCCTTATTATTATATATGTTATATATTATTATTTATATTATATTATTTATTATATTAGTTGTAAAATAAAATCACCGTCTGTTGACTTGAAGTATATTATATATTTTTTTTGTTCTATTTCAATTGTTTTTTAAATATTCTTTTTTATAAAAAAACACAATTGTCAAAGTATATAAAAAGGTTAATTTTGAACACCACCCATGCGTTGCCATTCCTGAGGACTCAGGTGTTATTCCTCTGTACCCTGTAAATTTACGCGATGTCCCACCCTTCAAACCGAAACACAGCCATGCAAACACAACTGCTTCACGGTAGAAACACGAATGGGACAGAGGTACCCAAGCAATCGACTTTTGTACAAAGTCTCCCTCTGGTAGTAAATAAAGCTAACGTCAAAAGACAGAAGATTAAAATTGCAATTTTAATGAAAACATCTATGGAACGTAAAGAAATATTTGTATTACTTTGTCAACCTGAATCGTGCTATCAAAGTTTTGGCGACACTAAGTATGTATACTCAAAAATCAATATGTATACTCAAGTCCGTTTATACTCAGTACTGCAGTACTGAGAGCGGTGTTGCACAAAGTTCGCTGCAATGGGGTAGAGGTGTTCTCGCAGCACTTACCTTAGTTAGGTATTAAGGAGTCAGGCTATTGGGGGTAATGGTCCTTTCATATCCCAGCCTTGAGCTCTAAGAGATCCTCACGTGCGTGCAAAATGAGTCCTATAGTTCAGCTGGTTAATGGCCAAGCAAAATGGTAACCTAGAAGTGGTGACTTCAGCCCGGAAGACAAATCTGGAAGGGGAAGCCATTGGGTTGCTATGACATCTACAAGCGTATACAGAGGAGAAAACTCGACACCACTGCAGTAGAAAATATGACTCCTTTTTAGTATAATTTATTTTATACTCGTACTTTATGATTTTTTAATATTAGTATAATTTAAATATAATCAAATTGAAGTAAGTAGAACTCGAGTTGCTAAAGTTTTGTCGTAACTTAATGACCACGTCCAATAAGTGTGTATCCTTTACATTAAACTTGATTGACTTAATATGAAGGTAATTAAAAATGGTTTGTTTAAAGCATTTTGGCTTTTTTTGCGCACCATAAAAGATGATAGATAAGATGTATAGGTAATTATTTATATTTAATCCATGTAATTATTTAGGGATGGCTTTTCGAAATTTCCTCGTTGACCGAACTAATTTAAAAGTGCACAATAAAACGTTTCATTTCATTTATAGAAATAGAGGTCCCCATACAACGACGACGGGGGAATTTTAGAAAAAGTTAATGGTGCTTAAAGCTGGACGGCGTCCTGTAATTACGAATTAAAAAGTTCGTCCGCTGGGCTCCGGTTTTTTCTCATTTATTTGGATGTGAAGAAGATAATATTGCACCCTAAATCTATTATTCCACATTGCAATTTTCAATCTTAATCGTAACTTGTTTCGGTTGAAAATCCTTTATCGAATAACTCAATTACTTTTAACGTTATCTTCTCTCATATAGTAACATGTTTGTATTTCTGTCCATTCAGTGCGACAGAAAATTAACTTTTACGATGTATCCATAGATATTTTAAAATGTGCATTGGTTGGGTTGTTATTTTAAATAGAAAAACGTTACTTAAAATAACGTTGTTACAAATTGAATCGAATATATTAAAAAGTTTTAAAGTCTTAATTTTAGCTTAAACAGAATTAGTTACTGCACGCCGTACCAATTTTATGGTTATTCGTTATTGTTGCTATAATTCTATAGATTTGATTCGTAGATATAAAATACAATAATTTCACGAACTTTACGAAGCTATTTAAATATTAAAATGTATACCACTAGATATCTTACACAGCGCCATATAGTCTCAAACTAGGTTAAGCTTGTAGATAGATACCATGTGTACTAGGTGTGGGCAATATATAACAATATCTATATATTTTAGTTATAATACCTATATATTGGCCCAACAACGAATATATTAAGTGTCTGTTATCCAATATTTATCGAAATGTAGAATTCGATCGAACCTATCGGGCCTGCTTCATCCTCACCTATCATTCTTTACTTCATGCCCCGTCGGTGTATGCCAATAGCGCTAAAGGGGATACCATTCCATTATCACCCATTAAAAAAAATATTGCCCATGCCTAATGTGCATTAAACAACTGATAGATTATTATTATTTACAAATATTTATTTTTTTGTAAGGGAATCGAACCCGCGACCATCAGAAGTTAAATTGTTGTTGATCTGTTAAGCTGCTAAAGAACTAACGTCATCGAAAAATGTTTGTTACTAGACTAGTAATCTTGCACGACTAAACTCCTAACAGATTATATCATCATCATCATCATAAGCTTTTAACTGTCCACTGCTGATCATAAGCCTCCCTCTTAGGGGAGTTTGCCAGTAGTTGTCACGCTTGACAGGCGGATTGGCAACCGCAGTTAGGCTTTAGAAATGTTTTAAGACAAACACTGCTGCCCATCCCTTAGTCGCGACACCCGCGGGAAAGAAAGGGATGGCCTATTCTATGCCGGGACCACACGGATTATATATTTAAACAATAATATCATTATGGCATCTATAGGTTACAGTAACTGCTTACCATCAGGTGGGCCGTATCTTTGTTTGCCACATCAGTGGTATAAAAGAAACAATTCTTTATTTGTCTTTTAATTATTAATAACGTAATGTTATTTATAATTGTTCAAATGTCATAGTATAATAATTCACAAAATATAATAAATACGTCGCCTTTGCTAGATATTAAAAGAAATATTATATCCATATGTTATAACTCCAGCCATTACTGTGACAACTTGTAATTATAAATAAAGAAATGCTTTCTTTTCATTCGTGAGAAATGAATGGGAGCCAAGAAAGATGACACAATTGGATCTTTTTGATATCGTTCTTAGGGTTCCCTGAAACAAAACCTTCATTGAGAATGGAGTTTACACTGGTGTATTTTTATAAGGCTGTTTGACTCTGTAACTAATACTGATGTCGTTTTACTATTTAAAATAATTGTAATTTGTATTATTTAAAAGTTAAAATAAGCGTACAGCTTCCTGAATATTTTCTTACTAATATGTTTAGAAAATTTATATCCCTATCAGCATAAACTGTCCAGTGCTGTATATAGACATCTCCTATAAGGAGAATTTTGCCAATAGTTGCCATGTTTAACAAACGGGTTAGCAGTTAGGTTTTGATGGTATTTTAAGAGGAACGCTGCTCTACGCCCCCCGACCATTAAATAAATAGTAGTATGTTTAATAAATGTATTTAAATAATTAAATTTCACATATTTTCTTGTATTTTGTCTTTATTTTATAGCACATATGTATATACACTTAATTGTAATGAGTACCAGCTTTTACCTGCCACTTCGATCGCGTGTCGTGATCGGATAAATTAATTAATTAATTAAAAAGTAGCATATATTCCGCATCGTAATATCAAACTTAGTATTTAATCGATAAAACTTTAAGAATTAACAAACAAACGAACCCACATTCATATTTATAATATTATAGGTAGTATAGTAAGGATAATCATACAGACAATAAAATATTAAATTAATTCCAAAAAAAAACTAGTCCTGGCCAAACTCCTTATATATTGACTTAAAAACTAAACTACTGAATCGATTTTAATAAAATTTCTATAAGACCAATCTTCTTTCATCTGTAAGAATATCTTTGCATCCTTTTAAATGAAAGAATTTTCTAAATCGGCTTACAATTGACGAAGTTATGAGATAACGAACATTATAAAAAAAACATACAACCTCTTTCTATGTATTTATTTTCTCTAAAAAGAAAATAAATAGATAGATGTTACTGAGAGAAATACGAATAAGCAATTACTTTCACATATACGGAACCAACTAGATGCTTAATTTCGACTCGCTAGTGCCGAATTTTTATTATTCGCCCATAAATGCGAGTCGCTTATTATTTTCCCGTCGTAAAACAAGACAATCATACTGTTACAATACGTACCCTCTAAATATAATCTGTACACGCTGGATTCACACAATGACACATTTTATTACTAACACTAAATCATTTTTATTTTATACCACATGCGGTTTTTTTATGGTGAAATGAAAACAAGATAGTGAAAATCGTAAAATTATTATATTTCACTAATATATACAGAATATTTCAGAAGAAATAAGATATTATTCATACAAAGACTGGCCGATATAGTCAGAGGGATATGAAAGCTGAAGTGATTGCAACTTCAGGTTGCATATCTTGCAACTGGCTACCAATCCGTCTGCCAAGCGTGACAATTATGGCAAAACCCCGCAATATAGAGAGGGGGGGGGGGTATTTTATTATATAGTGTCATTTTAAGTAGTGTGCAATTAACGAATAATATAATGATGATAGCGAAAATAATTGTCAAATGTCTTTGATGTACTCGTAGAACTAATTGGGAATTATAGTCGTCGTAGTGAGCATTTTTTTTTATTTTCACACTACACACAATATTTAATCATACAGAGAAAATACAATAACAATAAAAATTAGAAGGATTATATTGCATTTAATCGGTTTTGTGTTTTATACCGTATATGAAATATTCCATCCTATTTATCTTTTAGAGTTCAGACTTCATTTCCATGGTAGCTAGTCAGTCGCGCCGTAGGCGAGCCGATATCGGTAAATTTACAGCGCAGTAAGCTGTAAATACATGGAGTCCACCGTTGGTCGTTGATCTTGCAAATGGTGTCCCTTTGTTTTCCCGGAATTACCAAGTGGAACAACAGCGATACGTTCTTTTACTTTTTTTTTTTTGAACTTATGCACGTTTTAAATGGATCAACGTTATTTTTAACCAACTTCGAATTCTCCAAAGCAAAAAATGTAAATGACTATTTATTATATTACTTAATACGAACTTTTTGCCCTTTAATGATATGAGATGATAACGAGAAAGCAATTATATGTTAGAAACTTAAATAGGATTTTTTTTAATAAAAAGTCCATTTAATAATTATTAATTATATTAATAATTAAACATAATAGGTTTAGAATAACGATACTGAAAAACTGGTGAAAAGTACCATAACTAAAGTCAGTTTCAATTTAAATAAAATGTCCGATAAAAACCTACTTATATAAACCTCTATATTTTTAATGATATTGTTTCTAATATGACATATAAAACAAACCAAAAATATGAAAATTGAACGTAGTACACCTACAAAAAAGGTAACTAAGTTTTGTTAAAATTATTTTAGGAACACTATGTATGAAATTAGTAACATTTATTTTTGTATTGACTTTTGATTCTTTTCTTATAATCGGGTTAAATTATTCGTTTAGATATATTTTTTATTAAGTTCATTGAAATACATCATAGTAACTAGGTACTAGAACTACAGAAAAATGTCGTAGATAATTAGAGTTTCTTTAATGTAATTTTCAATGAATCGGTCATGGGTTGCAAATATTGCATTGTTAATGTAATTTAAAGAAACTTAAACGTTTCCCTTTGTTACTTAAATTAAATTAATTAACAAGGAAATATTTAAATAGAAGAACTTACTTGTAGAAGATTCTCGGGCGTGCAATTGTCAGCAAACCTTACAAGTTACTTTTGTCTAGACTTTAACTAGTCGAGACTTGTTATAATTTTACTTTGTATTGTTTCGCGGCTATATTATTATATCATATTTCTATAATATTATAATTAAATATTTGAAATATAATATAATTAAATAATGAAATTAAATATTCATTGGTTTTAATTCAATTTCATATTTTTCATTATCACCATTGGTCATCATCATGATTGGGGAGTTTTGCCAGTAGTTGCCTTGCTTAGCTGGCGGGTTGGCAATCGTAGTTTGGCTCCTGGTGATGTTTTAAGAGGGACACTGCTACCCATCTCTCGAGCCTTAAGTTCCTACGATGCCCACGGAAAAGCAAAGGGTAGTCAATCTATGGGGAGACCACACGACTTGTTTCTTAAATCATATGATAAGGAGATTCTCAGATAATCTATATGATTATTATCGTATCGTACAACGTGTACGTGATTTCTAGATAAAAACATAGGTAGATATTAAATTATATAAATAGATTGTTTTAACACAAATAAGTTTTTTATTCAGTTATGTACTTGTAACATTTAAAATGTGGCGCCTTTTATTTTGGTTTAAAAATAAATCTTTGCTTGCTTGGGTGCCCTCTGTCCAATTCGTGTTTCAACCATGAAGCAGTTGTATTTGCATGGCTGTGTTTCAGTTCGAAGGGTAGGATATGGCGTGAATTTACTGGGTACAGAGGAATAACACCTGAGTCCTCAGAAATGGCAACGCATGGGGGATATCATGGATGAAACAGTATACTCTGTTATGTCCATGGTACTGCTCATGTCTATAGGTGACGGTTACCACTTTCCATCAGGTGGGCCGTCAGCTTGTTTGCCATTCTAAGTTGTATAAAAAAAAAAAACTGTCAAAAGTGAGTCAGCTAAAGTGACATTTGACTTATTCAATTTTGAGAAGTAAAAATAGAAAGAATATTTCACTTAGGTAGAAATGTATTAACGGTGAATGCTGTCTCTTGGTACTTTCAATTCCTGCAAAGGTCTTTATAAATTACAGATGAAATAATTTTTTCTGCATTTATGAAAAACTAACTGTGACTTATGACTAGGTTGTATGGGCCATAGTCTTTGTCTGCCCAATTTTGGATGAATTTTAAAACAACAACAACATCAATTTTGAGATGTATTGTTGTATATTAAGTATGTATAATCTAACATGTAGATAAATGTTTTAATAGTTACCTGTAAATAAGTAAATTAATAAATTAATTTAGTTAATGATGCTATTACATCCGATAATATTAATGGTGCATGGATGTAGATTACATGTACATTAGCTTCTATTCATATGTATCCATCTATCTACAAAAGCCAATTGTAAATGTCTCGCTAACGTGACATCAAAGTGACGCTAGGCATTGTGGACGTAACGTAGAATGGCGTGGATATTAATAGATTAAAGTGAATTGTGTTCTCTGTATGTTGTATATTTGGGACCTAAGCACAATGTACGCTTTGTTATCTCAACTTTTGTGAAGATTATTTTTATTTATTCAAAACTTATTAAGGATTATTAAGTATTCTGTACTAAAAGTCAAATATGTAAACAATTCTTAGTGGTTAAAAAATAAAGTAGATAGAAGCTTAATTTTTTTATAGTCTAATCAAATTCATAAATGCGCGAGAAATAGTTTTGACTATAAATAGTATATTATACTAGAAATAGTTTGAATAGTATAGAATTTTTTACTCATTTTGTAGTAGTGATAATGAATGAAATCTAACGTATTTAGTATTTAGTGTTCAATTCCCTCTACGTAACCTGTAAGAGACATATCATAATGATAGATACGATTTGAATAATGCCCTTACCATTTTATCATATTCATAGGACGTTTCGAAAACTTATCTTGTTGGCAAAATTTTCTACAACTATAAAAACCTTCAGTCTCGGAGGGCTCTCGCAAATAGAACTAGAAAAACTTTAATTCGTTCCCGGGTCGTTGGGCGTTGAACTTTCCAACAATGTGTAAGGATGGTCACAAACAAAGGACTCCAGCTGATTAGGCATTGCTATCTGATTGTGCACCTGGACAAATTCAGAGATACAATCCAGCTGCTGTCAACTTTTACTGCCACTACAAGAGGCGAATACAAATGGTTTCAGTGAAATCGTAAAATACAAACAACAGGAGGTACACCGTAGTACTTTAGTGGAAGACTGTTGTTTACTCAGTACGGGTTTTAGATGTTGATTTATCTATGGATCTATTCAATGAAGCAGGTGAAATATATACCGTTTTATAGAAATACTATAGTGATTGGAAAAACTTTGGAATTAGATCAAATCTCCGAATCAAGGGTTTATTAAGCAGAAAGCCGTTAGATCTAAAGGTCTATATATAGAAATACTTATATACATACACATACATAAAAAGGAGAATGATCGATTCGTATCGGAGCCTTTGAAAACTTTCTCAAAGGTTTCTGACTGGTTAATACATGACGCCGTGCGTGAACTTAATCCTCGCGCGAACGAATTGCCGAAAAAGAATCTACTAGGTACTATTACTCTTTTGAAAGCGTTCCGGTGTATTTTCGTTGAGCTGCAAACTTTCGCAATACCAGTGCCCGGCTCAAGTTTAAACTCCCGCGGAAAGAGGGGATTCGGCGATCATCTGGCTGTGTCTAATAAAAGGCTCGCGCGTTTGTGAAATATGTTGTCACTGCATAAACTTTATGAGTTTAGTTTTGTGCTCGTCTAGAAATGCGAGAAGTTTACTCGTCGTGATGAAGCCGTTCTCAAGTACTCTTTTTGTCATATGTCACTGGCAGCATAATAAAAGTAATAGATGACGTTCGCGCGGGCGAATAAAGAAGTATTTGCTCGTTTGAAAAAAGAATACGATACTAGAACGCGCCAAAGTTAACGAAACGTCACATTAAATAAGCAATTACGTGAATTTATTTTCCAATCGGAGGATGTTACGTAAATTTTATCGATAGCAATTTCGATAGTGCTCGGAAATATCGCAGTGTGATAAAATACTAACAAAGAGTATAATTTTATTCTGAAATGTATTTCCATAATTCGGCTTACATTTGCCGTGTCGTTTGTCACCCGCCGCCAGAGTACGCCACGCCTACACTGCAATGTTATTATTTCAAGTTATTTAATGCGGAACCTATTCAGTATCGAGATATATTTCCATATTAGTAATTTATCGTGCAGCAATAACGGGTGCATTTGTTAAATTGAAATTTGTATAAAAATTATGTATTACGATTGGGTACGGAATGAAAAATTTTACATTGGAATATTTCCTAAAGAGATTATTTTTACTGCTTTGAATTTTGTATTTAAATAGGCAATTTTCAACCGACTTCGGAAAAAAGAAGATTTCAATTCTTGTTGTTGAAACGGAGAAAATACTTTTAATATGCAATGAAAGGATTATAGAATGGAAAACTACAGAAAAGATGAGGATACAGACATTAGCAAAATGTATTTAAATGTAAAAACAATATGTCAAAAAAATATATAAATTTCGAATGACAATAAGAATATAAAAATGTAGCATGGAGTTCGCTACAGTTGTATTCTTTTATATTTGTTACCTCATAACTCGGTCGGATATAAACCTATTTGGAAAAATCTTTTTTTAGCTAAATTAGTATAATTACGTATTGATCTCGTAGAGATTTTATCAAAATTGGTTTAATAGCTTAGTTTCTAAATCAAAATAACTAATTTGGGCATAATTGAAGACGGTTTTTTATAGAACATGTCTCAAATTATGTATTATTAAAATTATTTATGTTTTGTACAATAGTTTTTCAATGGAATTAATAAAAATGCATAATGTCCTTGTGGTACAATAACAATGTACCAATAATGACGTGTATGTATTATCATTATTGAAAACTGTAGGTATTGTGTTTTGAGCAGTGAAACTTACATTAAAGTCATATTAGTCGTTATTGTTTGAAAGCCATTATAGTAGAATATTTAAGATACGTATTTTATAGACCATTAGCATTAAATTTATTTTTCTTTATTGTAAGAAACTATAGTGAATTTACAAAAAGATAAATAAATGTTATAATAGTAAGTAAATAGAATAAAGCAGTAGATGTAGAATGTTGATTCAGGATGATCGTATAAAACGTTGATTTATATAAGAAAAGCCAGTCTGAGTTATCGATGTATGCTGGCGGGGTACCGTTGAACGATGATAGGCAAGACTAAAGTCAGAACAATTGTCCTACCGTAACATATACATGAATTACTCACCATGGCTTCCAAAAGGAACCGCGTGGAGGTCGACCTGATAAGACATATTGCTAGCAATAGGGTCGCTATTCACCATTACCGACAATCTCCCCCTACCATGCATCGATGTTACCGTAACGAGTATTTTCAATAACAAATCAATAGCAGTGATTTAAGTATTTCCCGTATCATTTGTTCTTCCTCCCGCAATCCAATATCGCGTTTTATATTTTGTTAAATTGCTTTTCTTTGTAACGTCTCCCCGCGTAGGAACACGTGTGCCTATACATTTGTTTTTAGGATTGACGTTTATTTGTTTATAGCTCACGGCGAAATTGCTCATTTTCTTTGAATATCTTTTAAGATTTGTTGAACGTATGAGTTTTTTAGTCGCTCCGGGGTTACGGCTTCACGGGTCTTTAAAAGTAATGTCATGTTTTACTTATACAATGATGCATAATACTAAAATCTATTGTTAAAATATGTTATTAAATTTATATATTTTTTTTTGTTATTTATCAATGATGATTTAAAGGAAATTATACCTAGTGTCCCACTTACAAACGCTTTGCTAAAAACTACAATATTTTATCAATTTATATATAAATACTTTCGACGCCTATTATTCATTAGCTATTATTTTAACTTTAGTTTATAAGTATTTATTTATTTTAGTTATATTTGTCTAATTACATTTGTGTTCGCTATTTTTCACGGGGTAAACACAGGAAATTGTAATTTTACATACTTGTAACGGAAAAATAAAAGTTAAAATAAATTATTTACAATATTTTTTTTACTTAAACTATCATGACTATCATAGTATATATATACCATGCCATAGTATATTAGTCATAGATAGAGACTACTAGTATAGTATATTTATAGTCTAATATTATAATCGTAATCATTCTTATTTCATCTAATTTATGTATTCATATTTGTGCAATAAATGGTTTGAATTTGGATTCTTTTGAGGGAACATTTCATGTTAAACACATACACCATACCTATAAATGTTCTATTGTGCATCGAATACAAAAAAAGTTATATTTTACCTAAATTGGATTTTCAATCAAAACCGCATTAAAATTTAACCCCCAAAACGAAGCAATATTCAATGTAACCCAGTAACAAATTTCATAACACAAATTCATTTTTGATTGCTCGCCGACTTGAAAGCCATTTCACATCCGGGAATTTTTTAACAAGCTCAAATACAGGAAATACTCGTGTCGTCGACGATGCAAAACATCATTCATTACTCTCCTCCCACTGACAATAAATAGATTATGTGACGTCACAAAAAGTGCAGTATACGCGATTTTTCCTGCCCTCGTTTCGGTAATACAATAATCAAAGGGATACGAGGGGATCAAACGTGTACATATGCGAGAAGCGATAAAAGAAAGATTTGAGTGTGATTTGGACTGGAGTACCGCTTAAGATACGGCTGCGTGGGGGGACTACTTAATATTTTCTTATTATGATTAATAATTTATTTTGATTTTTTTTCGACACCATTCTTGTACGTTACTTATAAACTATTTTTTTTTGCACTTACAAGTATTATAATTAAGAAACAATCTTAGTTAAACAATCTTATTTTTTTATCAGATTTTGTACTTTAAAAGTACAATTGGCAAAAATCAATATAAAAACCTTTATGCACCTATTTGTTTATTTTACGAATTAATGTTAATATTCGTCTAAAATAAAAAAAAAATCAGATTAAAGACAATACTAACTATTTTTCGCGGCTTTACTCGTGTAAATTAGTATCTTATGTAGTAAGATAGGATATAATGTATCCGTGTATGGAATTTCGTTTAAATCCGTTCACGATTGATATATTTTATGCTTATAAACTTTCGAATTTATAATATTAATGGGATTTTGACGTAGTACCAGTATATATCTTACTATTTTTCAGCCTAATACCTATATAAACTCCATTGATCATCTCTTGGTACAGGTAAAAATCAAGGTAAGGGCTAGTAGAAAAACACTTGTTAGATAAATAGATATGATCAATATTGATATAGTAAAACTAGTTGCAACAGCATGACTCTCAATAGCCACCATCGTTCTGCCAAGAGTGTAGCAAGAATTAGTATCATTTTAACGTTGATTAAGATATGAAGTAACCCCTTCTACGAAGGTTCAATCTAAAATTAATTATTTTAAATTGAATCTTCTTAATTTTACATTTAATCATACTTTGGAATGTTTGTCAGACGTGAATAAAAAAATGAAACGTTTCTGTATCTATATATTTAAATGCACTCATTTTTTGTTTATATTTGTATTATGATTATTTAAATCATCTTGAGCTTATTATATATATAAATAAATCCTAATGGAATCATAACAATAAAAGGTACCTGTATTAGTGCCCCATTCGCCTCCGTTATGCGAAGCGATAGAGGTAGAGTCGAGCAGCTGTCACGCGTGAGATAATCCAAAGAGCGGAAAGCGCGCCCCAGTATGTGACTTCCAATCCCTCCGCTTAGAGTACCAGGCTCACATGATAATGCGAAAAGTAATTTTTATATTAAACCTCTGCCAAAACATAAAAGAGAGATTTCCTGCAGCGTCTTATTCGACTCGGTGAATGCGCCGCATAAATTAGTTTTGGCCGGAGATTGTTTGTTTAGTCGATGCTTTTTATTTTTTTTTACGTTAACATTTATGAGTTTTTCAATATAAAGAGCGCTGCGCATAAACGTTTGTTTACACTAGACAGTAGTGAGAGAGTAAAAGTGGAAAGTCATTCGGGAATTGTTTAATTATGTTGTTTAAGTTGGAAATGGCTTCTTTTTATTTGCACTATGCAAATGTTACATGGAAAAAGTTTCGTTAATTTTCGTTCATACATTTTAGTAGGGAGAAGTTTTCCGCATCTCTCCAGTAATTAATTAAAAGCTTAGGTGGGTGCCATTATGGGTTTTATGCTAATAGGCGGCGGCTAATATGAGCTGCCTTCAAAGGGCGCTACATGAGCGTAACATTAAATTTCAGCGGAGCGTTCAAAGCTTCGGCTAGCCATACTGCAGTGCATATTATAACTGGATATATTAGATTGCCATATAGAATAATGTTTTGTTTTTGGAAACTGCGCAGCCATTGCAGTGTTAAATCAAATTTTGGTGCTGTGGCATGCAACTATGGGCCAATATTACTTTATGCGGCAAACTAGTTTATTAGGTACCTAATTAACTTTATAGTTACTTTATGTACCGTATTTCTCTATATATTTATATGGAATCTATATATGTATGGAATTTTGTTTGATATTATTGAATTAATATGATTTGAATTTAAATATTATATACTATTCGTGAGTGCTATATGTAGTTGAGGGAAACTATACAAAGTCGAGTACGTAGCTACCTCTGTACCACTTGTATTAATTATTGTTCTATATCCAAGCAGCACTTGTATAATATTGCTTTGCTGTATTATAGTTTAGATAAAGGTATAATACGTTTCAGTTTACAGAGTGTGATATGTTAGTGAATGAAATTAAATTAATGAATTAATGAAATAAGGCTGATGCATAATACCTTAATCCTTAGAATGGCGAATGCATAGCGCCACAATATAATCTATGGTATCCACGTTCCTATTTATATCTATAGGTAACAGTATTATATTCCATTAGGTAGTTAGTTTGTTAGTTTATCACTACAAGTGGTATAAAATTTTTACCACACTTAACGCTTAGAGTCAATACCAAGTTTGTCATTTTTTTATTGGATGACAATGGAATGGTAACCCCGTCTGCGCTCTCGGTATACACCGGTGGGGTACCAGTGAAGGATGATAAGTGAAAATGAAAGAGCAAGTCAGTTAGTTGTTACATCAAATAATATGATTTGGGAAATATGGACAAGTCGAGTTTTATCTATAACTTCAGACTACAACGGTTGCAGAATCACTATCGTCCGTTTAAGTGAATATTTTGTCAGGAAAATTTTTCCTAAAGAAATAACAATGTAACAAATAATAAGGTAACAAAAAAAATTATGAGCAATGATCCTAACATTTTTTTGTAATGTGGTCAATAAAGAATAAATGTTTCTTCAAGGGAAATTTTCAGCTGCGCTAGTATAACACTTCTTTAAAAGATGCTAGTTTAAATAAATGGATAATGTGAATGATCAGTGCATACGAGTAGAATATGTGCTGAAAACCGCAATCGTGAGCGACTATAGCGCATTGCTGGCGTCGACTGGCGCGTACGAGTTAAATTGAGCCCCACTCCGCCCAGACTCTCATTTCCTGCACCCATTGTCCGCCACTCACAATACGAAACATTTTTTTTATAAATTTCGACAAAAAGTGCTTTGAATTTTTTCCAATCTTCGCCTCTATTCAGCTCGTAAAAACTTATTGTCTCGCAAAAGCGTGGGTGTGGCGAGTATCATTGCCCTTTACATTAAAGCGCTTTACACTTGAAAAATATAATTTAGTATCGAGTCATTAAATGGCCAAGTTTCTTAATTTTATTGCCGCGATAATTAGGAGGATAATAACTGTTAAGAACAAACATAAGTCATTCGGCAAACTTTACACAGATTTGTGTTCGAAACTGCCATATTATACTAATTAATTGTCGTAAGAAGACTTTAATGGGGGCTTTACGTCAAGATTTGTTAAAGCCAGTAAAAACTAGCTATCTATGTATCTACTTTGTAAAATACTCAGAAATTAGGTGCAAATAGATAGGAGAATGTAACATCTGAATGAAAATTTAAATAAAGTAGCAAAAGTATAACATATGTACCTACATTTTATTTTATTTTATTATCTCTTTAGTAAGCATGCCCGTATCCAAGTATTATATTTAGTAGTCTACTGTTGTATATTCTTTTTTGCCACACTTGACTCTTAATTTTTTTATTTTGTTTTTAAAAAAATCACAAATCCCATTTATTTAACACGTTTAACTATCGTAATAGAAACTACCCACTGTTAATGTATCTCTCACTTATCATAGAAGGTTTGTAAAATAAAAAGAAAATCTAAGTTTAGTTTTGATTTCTTTTTTTATATAGTAAAATAGATTTTTGAATCATTAGTTTGGATTTTTACGCGTTACCTTTTAGAATTTTTCATAAATAGCTATTATGTGGAGCTTCGGATTTATATCGATATGTGAATTATTTTCTGGTATATTTTTCTGAAATTATAAATTCATTGTTTAACATGTCATTCATTCTAGTTAATGTTTATTATTTTGTAAAGAAAAAAAAAATCTATTATGAAATCAATTATTCCAAAAACACACAACGCATTAATTAGTCGTGGTCTCTCCGGACATAGTATTAACGTTACGAGCTGTTTCAGCTGCGTTATTGCCACGTTGGAGTCGGGATTCACACTAAAAATGACTCGAATTTCCAACGTTCGCTTTGAAAACAATGGATATGTACTATTTTCAAAGCGAAGGTAAAACTAGCCGGAACAAAAATAAAGGAATGACGCTCAATTTTTAAATTTAGAAGATATAAACTTTTATTCGAAAAAAGGTTTGTTATGATCCAAACCGGCCAATTTTTTTAAATGAGATTTGTCTGTTATCTATTTTGAAAGCAAAAGTCATGATGCGAGAATGAAATACGCCACTTTTACACGTATATTAATTGCCTTGTATGTCGGATAAAGGGATAAAACAATGTGTAGTGCAATAAATAAATATATAGACATGAACAACACCATGGATAGAATATACTGTAACTCCCATAGTTCTCCATATGTGTTACCTTATCATTGAACTGAGAAAAATTATTAAGTTATTAAATATGATACGTCAGGAAAAATTGTGTCCTAATTTGATAATTGACTGACAAAAAGTAAGCCCGCTTTTGAGATTCGATGCTCTTTCTATATAATCTAAGGTTCAGACAAATGGTATCTCAGAATAAACCTTATTATACCATAAAAAAAACTATAGACTTGCAAGTGCAAATGACGGGTTCGCTTATGATTTATGGTATGTATGCTTAGATTTGTGGAATGGCTATCATATTACCAATATAATATTTTACTGCAAAATTTAATAAAGCTAAGTGCTTGATCTGACTTTAAGTTTTTGGTCACGTCGTCTGGCTGCCATTTAAATGTTAGTACATACTAGTCCCGATGGTTTATGAGGATCGCAAGACGAAAACTCATACTTTATAGTTAATTCAAACGAATGACTGATGTCAGTACCGGATTACTTATAGATCGGGGCCCCAGTATTAAGGAAATATAGAATTAGAATAATTATGATTAGAGAAAATGTGACTGATATATCACGAAAGATAACCAAGCTATATTAGCAATGAACTGGCCATCGATGGAGAAGAAAGGCTCTTTAGTGACAATCCCGAATGGAGAAACGTATTATAGGACAATCTCTTACTTGATAGAACGATGACCTCAAGAATTTTTTAAGTAGGTCAAATTCGATCTTTATGACAGTTTATGGTTAAGACTTCTATTCAGAAAGTGATAATAATAATTGAAACGTCAACAATAATGTAGCACTATTTTCCTCAATACTTTATTAGCGGAAAAACAAAACCAAAACCTATTATTTCCTTACATTCTTATCTAGTTGTTTTTCCTTATATTCTTATAATATTATAAACATTCAGTATGTAATGATGAGTGTGACGTTTGCAACGATGATAATGACAAATGCATTTATCTACGCTATTGGAGACGTGACTGTGTGTAAATGAGACTGTTATGGTATTTTACAGGAAAAGTAGAATATTTTGCAGGTTTTTGCCTGTATAATAACTATTTTGAATCATAACCTTAATTTATTTGTTTATATCCGCTTTACCGACGTATTAACTTCGGCCATGACGTGCTATGACGTATCGTGACGTCAGCAGCAATGACTTACTGTTTACCATACAACCAAAGAAGGCTATAATTTTGGAATAATAACTTATAAATAGGCTCCTGTTAAGTCTAAGATTAGCTAGGAAACTCCAAAGCTAATAAATTTTAATTATTTATATCCGCTTTACTGACGTATTAACTTCGCCCATGACGTACTGTGACGTAATGTGTCGTTACCACCAATGACGTGCTGTTTACCATACAACCAAATAAGGCTATAATACAGGAATAGTAACTTATGAACGTAGGTCCCTGTTGAGTCTGATTTTGGCTAGGAAACTAAAAGTATATAAATGGGTAAAGATGGTGTAAATAATTATAATAAAGTTTTTTATCTCTTCATAGATGACAATAATTTAAATACTAGAATAAGGATTTCATTTAACAATTGAAACATTATTTTGAATAAAGATTTACTGTTATTTTCATGTTCTGAGAGTAAAAAACTCGTTTATATTTACATTAGTTTCATAGCTTTATTATTATATAATAACAGAGATAGTAAATAACTAGAAGTCCTAGTTATCGCAGAAACATGACGATAAAGAAGTAGTGTTTAAATAGATAGATATATACTCTTTATTGTTTCCTTCAAAAGATTTTAATAGTAAATTTATTATAGATACAAAAACTTACAAGAAATGATCATAGTGACAAAACAATAGGCGGCCTTCACGCTAAAAGCGACCTCTTTCAGGCAAGCTTTGGATGGAGAGGAGTAATTATAAGCAGTTTGATCGGAAGCACGATGAAATGAAGTTATTGCCTAGAACAACAGTTCCAGTTCTCTTTAGTATGACTCACTGTTATTTCAATAATTTGCCCCTGATATAATTTAGTTCGGACCTGTACAGATAACATCAAAGTTAAAGGCAACCTTTACGATTCACGTTGAGTAAGTGAGTTTTAACAGTTCTCGAGGAATAAAAAGCTGACGTAAAATCGTAAGTAACTTCTATGCAAATGGATCTAAAACGAAATCTTTGAAAGATGCCAGAGGTAGAATTCAGACTTATTGGATACCTAAACTGTTTCTAAGAACAACAAAATAGTAGTAAAGATAAAATGCTACGATTACTTCTTTTATTTTAGTATGCGTACTGTGCATCTAAATAACTTCACATCTGTTCTATGAGCAATAAATACATGTATTACTAGCTACTGTATTCTATAGGAGAGGCTAATATGTAATTAAGAACTGTATAATATGCAATTATGAACTATAATAACGATAAGAGATATTACAACCTCTCTTATAGACATTAGTGAGCTTTTAAATATTTTTTTTTTATTTATAAATAGAAAAGATTGAAGTCTCACTTTTTAACTAACAATATATTATAATATTTAAAACTATGTACTTGCTAGCTAACTGCGGTTGCCACCCCGTCTGCCAAGCGTGGCAACTATTGGCAAAACTCCCCTTATGGGTAAAGCTTATGTCCAGCAGTGGACAGTTAACGGATGAAACATTATATGTATATACAACATTAGTAACATGTTTGTTTTCAACTAGTGTGATATGCGATCACACCATCCTGAATGAACACAGGAACAACTAAAAAGAAAGATTATTCTATTCTCAACGGTTTATTTTTTATTTTTTAATAGATGATATCGAAATGGTAACCCCGCCTGCGCTAACTGTAAACACTGGCGAGACATCAGTGGGGGATGATAAGTGAAGTAAAAAGGCAGGTCAGTTGACTCTACGTGATGAATACACCTGGAATTCAGTATGATGGTTTCCAGGTAGAACCACGTGGAGGTTGACCTGACAGGAAATGTTGCTAGCAATGGGACTGATAATTCGCATTACTAACAATCCCTTTCCCTTCCACTCTCAACGATTAGCTACATTAAGCTGACTCACAAATTAACTGATTTTGACACTGGCTTAATATTTTAAACTGTCTACCAAGCTATTGATCAACCAATCATATCTTCAATCTTTTAATTAACACCTCGTAAATATTCCAGGAAAAATGCTTTAAAACTTAAATTAAAGGGTCGCTTATCTCAATGGCAATTTGGTTAATTACTAAGTCGATAGGTAGCAATTTCAACTCTTTACGAGCTCGCTCATAGCTGCGATAACCTCTCTAATTGTCAAATAAAAAAGGATTACAGCTAATCCTTGTTTAATAAAAATGTTAATCATGAGATTTGCCGTCGCAGTATGCTAATTTTATAGCGGCCGTATGCAATTGGCGGTGCCAGTGCGTTTGGGATACTTGATGTGGAGAAGATATGGCTTAATTTAAGTAATTTATAAACATCAACGCTACGCTTGACTTTGTTCTACTAATTGTGTTAACTAAACAAAAAGATGTTTTATGCGACAAATGTATTTACTCGTATTATTTATTTATTTATTTTTTTTACAACACAGGGGGCAAACGAGCATGCGGGTCACCTGATGGTAAGTGACTACCGCCGCCCATGATCACCCACAACACCAGCGGCATTGCAGGTGTGCTGCCGACCTTTTAAAAAGGAATATACTCTTTTGTTGAAGGTTATGTTGTCGTATCGGCTCGGAAATACTGCTCCTGGAAGTTGATTCCAAAGAATGGTTGTGCGTGGAAGAAAGTGCCTTGAAAAACGCACGGTGGAAGATCGCAACTCGTCCAGATGATTGGGATGAAACTTTAGTTTGTGGTGGGTTGTACGGTGGTAAAAATCAGCAGCAGGTATCAATCCGAATAATTCCTCAGAACACTCCCCATGATAAATTCGGTAGAAGATGCACAGAGATGCAATAGAAGATTTATAATCGTAATTATGATACAAAAATCAACTTAAATTAATGTTTAATGTTTAAAATGCAGGGTCATTTTTAATCGAAATAGTACTAGTCAATTTTATAATATATATTATTAGTAACCCCGGAAATAAAAAAATGTGTAAGTTTGACATAAATAAAAAATATTATTGTTAAATAATTTTGACGACCTCTGTAATGCAATTGTAAGCGTGTCTCTTTCGTAAATGCAGTCCCGGATTCCATTCCCGGTTTGACAAATTTACGAAACAAACTTGTCAGGATTAGCTCGGGTCTTGGTGTTCTAGGATGTGCTGGTGGGTCTTCGTTATTTGGTATCTCATAACGCAGGATACCTTAGCTTGGAAACCAAGTAATTGTTGTGACTGTGTGGCACTGTGGTAGTAGTTTAGTAGTTTTTAAATTAAAATAACTAGTTTTGCCACAATTAAAGTTATTTCTTTTTTGTATTCCTTACATTATTTTACGTAAAACAAAGAAAGGTAAATAGTATAAATAAGTAAAAGCAATAATATACATATATCAAGATTATAGAAAAGTAATAAATTTATTTTTGTAATTATCACTTAATCAACTTTTTATAGCTATAATTAGAAACACTGCATATATACAGATTTTTTGTTATTTGTTATGCTAAAATGTATTCATAAAAGACGAGAGGCGAAAACAGTTTGCTGCTCACATACTTGTAAAAATTAATTAACACTTATGAACTCTATTGCATTACAATAAAGTTTGAAAGCAATGGAAATGTGTTCATTTATTTTTGCTGGTTACATGCTTTGAATTTTTACCGCTAGACTGTTCCAGATTAAAATTACCGGGCGCCATGTGCAGACGTTACACGGATCTAATTAGAAAAGTTTAATCGTACAAAGGTTCAGATAAAATAAATATCCGTGAAATATAAATGGTCTCATCATTAGGGAGGGAATTCTTGGGATTATGAAAGGGTTTTGTGGCCCATTCGAACATGCTCCTAATTTTTAAACCGTGGTTTTACAAGGTGCATACGTTACCCACTAGAGTTGGGGGATGTAGGTATAAAATTATCGATATTTCAATATAAAATTATTATTATTAGATATGAATTGAAAATTTTGTTTCGTAAAAACTGTTGTAAATTGGCGAATATATAAAGTGTTTATTTGAAAAAAAAAAAGTATAGAGAATTTAATATTTTTTATTAGAAGACTGAAGTTCAAGAAGACGAAAGGTAACGTCAAACAGTAATTTTAAAATGATGTCAAATCTATATATCAAAACATTTGCAGCCATTATTAACAAAAACTTTACTAAATTAATATGGAAATGAAATGGGTGCGTACTTTCAATTAAAAAAGTAGTTATCAAAATTGGGTTAACACACAAATAGAAGAATTGAAAACCTAATTTCGGAAGTTTAAACGACATCATAAAAAAATGCATTTGCTTTATTTATTATTAATAAAGTATTACTTGATGGTATAAAAATGTACTATGTTAATACCATCAAGTAATATTATACTTCAGAATTAATTTAACGAAATTAACGAAATGCGTCAATGTGATGTAATTTTGTAAAAAAAAAACCATTGATAATAATTAGTACCTGTTATTATCATTATTGCTGTCATGTATCGTTTAGTTAAAACAATATTACATGCATTTGAATGTATTGCATATATTGCAAGTTGTATTTTCCTATGAAGTGACGTCTTCAAAAATGTCGCAGGAAATCCATAAATTTATCAATATTATAAAAGATTGATTGTTAGAAAATGCCTTTAGCATTAAGTCTGCCTTTTGTAGCACATTTTATCTGTCAATAAAGTTTAAATATATAAATAAATTGAGGCAGCTAGGGATAGTTATTATGATGAAATATGAGAGAAAAAAAATTGTGCAGTGGTTTAAGTGATTATAAAATTGTATATAAAAATATATTATTTACTGCGATTTTTAGAAGCTTTGTACTTTAGGATCATGTGTTTATGTAACTTTTAACACAGTTACTGTTATTTGCATTTCTTAAAATTTACTGATTGATGCTAATGACTGCTTGTTTCTGAAATCTTTTTTTACTTATAATAATTTAAATTATTCTATTCGATTCATTTAATCCGTTAACTGTTTACTGCTCAACATAAGACTTCCCCATGGGGAGTTTTGTCAGTAGCTGTCAAGCTTGGCAGACGGATTGGCAGCCGCAGTTAAACTTTTAGAGATAAGATTTTTAAGAGGGACGCTTCTGCTCATCCTTCTACCAGTAAGTTCCTTTAGTCGCCTCTTACGACACTACAGGAAAGGAAGGGGTGACCTATTCTGTGCCACACGGCTATTCTATTTGCATTATTTGATCAATTTACTTTATATTATCCATCATAGTTCAATTTCCCTTTGATTAACAGGTAACTTGAGTAGGTATCGATAAATCTTGCAAAAACATAATCCAGCCCTAGGCTTTGCACGTCTGGAAACAAAATTTATTCTAACAATTCATGCGCTCTCCCGCAACTTGGATTATTGTAAATAAGTATTACGGTCGACACCCGAATTAATCCACGTTGCTTTTTAACGAAATGCGAAAAAGTTGGTTAACTAACTTTCTTTCGCCCCACGTAGACTTTTTGTAAACCTCGAGTGAAATATAGCTTTTGCAAGCTAAATTATTTGTATCAATAGAATGTTTGAAAATTTGCCTGTACAAATAGAGGCAAGTTTGCGGTTGAAAATCCGAGGGTCTGAGTTTTAAAAGGTATATTTGACTTAACTAATAAGTATGCGGGCCTAAGCAAACAGAAATCATATATTTAAAGATACACTTTTATATATAAAACAAGTTTTTCTTGTGAGCATTCTCTCGTAAACACGATTGAGCCCTTACATTTTAATTAGTCAATTCGAACGGAAAATGCCTTTGAACAGGTGCTTACAATTTCAAATAATTTTACACATTTGCTGAGTCAGTAAATTCGACCTATATCGTGGCAAAAGCTATCTCGTTAATTGACTGCTCGAATAATTTAAATATATTGCGGCCAACGGCTATATATCAGCACAGTATTATAAATCAAAGGATTAGGAGCGGGCGAAACTGGGTAAATGGATACTGGCAATACAGATAATACATGTTTTATTCTGCATACGTTATGGGGCGATAACGACAATATAATCGCTGGGGAGCAGCGGGGCGGTCCGGCGCGGCGGGGGGTGTCCGACAAAAAGTACTAAGTGTGAGTTAAATACCCTTTGTGTCGCCTGCTCTCCTGGTTGCCATTCATCCTGTACCGAGGGTCCTCTCATTATTCAGCCGAAATTCGATTATTTTCCCATTTCGCAAAATATCCATATCGTCCCCGGCTTTCAATTTAATTGAAAACGGAGCGGAATTTTGGACGTCGACGTACTGTTATAACGTATTTATGTTTCAGCCACTTCGCATTAAGTTTTTAACAGTACGATTATTAATATCGGAACATTAATTATTTTCTCCGCGTGGATTCTTTCATTAAGAGAGCGCTCGTAGCCGTATATCAGCGGAGCAGACGGAAGCAAATATCCTGTCCGAAAATGATTACTCGGCACGAGCAGTTAACCAACGTTACGACCGGCTTATTCCCCATTCCGGGGGTATTAGTCTCGTGGCCACCAATTTCTGTAATTTATTAAGAGTTTTGGATATACCGGCTGGACTTTAGTGGCTTCTCTTTTTCTCGCTTGCGAGCCGGAAAGAAATATAAGCAGTTAGCCTCACGATCAAAGTCCTTCCCCGGGCGTACTGATCCCTAATATTTCACTCATAATTGGTTTATTCTAAGCTTGCAGCGTTTCCGTATGTGGGCCCTTTGATCCGTCCACTGTATTAAGTTGTAGCGAGAGATGTATGACGTCCATTATTCGTTTAGATCTGAAGCTTTATTCAATGGCGTCATTTGCTATATGAGAGCGAAGGTACTGAGGGCGCTTTGTAGAAATATTGCTGTCTTGTTTACTAGCATTATTTGTGGGATTGAAAATTTACTTCGTTCCTTGAAACATGTGTTTCAATTTTATTCTTATTTCAATTTGAAGCTGTATTCGCGAAATGACTTTAATTACTGTTCATATATTGATTTAAGTTGTATATATTTGCTACTGCAATACATAAGGATTTAGTGGGCCTTATGGTCTGTTAATTAATTAATTAACGGATCATTTATTTTATTTATTTGTTAAAAATACAAACAGCATATTAGATTGTGACATTAATAAAAAACCATTAAATATATTTATGCATATACCTATTAAAGATATTCACAATATTTACTTATATTTATATAAGTTTACCATGCTTTAGAATCGACGACTTTACGATCGATACAACATCGTAACCTTCAAGAAAAAGTGCATTCCTTTTTAAAAGACCGGCAGCGTATCTGCAAGTCCTCCGGTGTTGCGAGTTATCATTAGTGGCGATATTCGCCACCAATTTTAATTGAAATAACATAATTTAAGATTAATTATCAATATCTACATATAATATAACTATTAATTATACGTTTATTAATTTTGAATACGCTAACTATAATTGCCCGCATTAAAACGTAGATTTTAATTTCTTTTAAATCATATTTATACGTAAGCTAAATGTTACAAATGTCTTACGTTATAACATAATACAATTTCACAGTTTACCGATTCATATAATATCATTACATCTATAAAGCTCTCTCTCTTAGAGAACTGTCAATTAGATGAATTGCAAATATAAATCGTTTAAGAACCCTATCACGAATAATAAAAGTGGCCATTTCATGCTCCCTGATCTGAGATTTAGAAAGAAATCAATAGCTATATTATCTTACTAATGTAACAAAGAAAAATCTCCTTTATAAGCCTTTATAAGTATAAATGTATTTTTTTTCACATACATATTACGTTTTTCTTTTTGATTAGATACATATCGATCGATTGGGTAAATGTGAGTTTATCACATTAATATTTTATTATATTTTGATTACATATTAATAGTTTAATATTTTGGAGTGAATATATATTGTCATTTTAAAGTAAAAATTGTGTCAACATTACTATTTAAAGAAATCGAGTGTCTTTCTTCATTCTGTATAGTACGTACATGTATACTTAATTTTAAGGTAATAGGTTAAGCTTTTAAGGCGCTAATAGGTAACTAACTCACTTTCACATTTATAATATTAGTAAGAATATAGCAGGGTTTCTCAAAGTGGGGTACATGCACCACTTGGAGTAACTAGTTGGCGGTAGCGTATTTGATTCGCATGTACGTATAATAACAAGCATGGCGACGCACACATGCAATTAAAATAAAATAAAGCAAAATTTCTCCGAGAACCGATACCATTTACACTAAAAAGCAAACACTCTAATCATACTAAATAATAGAAATTACATGTATCTATTGCTCTTTTGTACTTTTTTTTAATAAATTTTCTTATTTTTCTATATATGTATAGCCAGTTTTTTAATGGGTTCGCCGTGGTTCATAAGTTGGTGAAACTCTGGGACATACGTTATAGTATAAATATTCCTTTACCCGAAAAACAAAAACTCTTAGCGATAAGGTCGCCCATTGTTTTCTCATTGTGATTGTTTCTTGTAATTATTTATATTTAAAATAAGTTTTGTAATCTTTTGGAAGAAACAATAAAGATTATCTATCTATCTATGATAAATATCAAAAGAACAACTTTCTTCTTTTTTCAAGTTGGCTATGAACAAATTGCTGTATAAATGTGCGGTCATAATCAACACAGTTTTCCACTATTGTGATTTACGTATTAATTTCCGCCCACTGGCGCTAGTTTGGGATTGTTTTTGCTTAGTTGTCACAGTCTTCGACCCTCTTCGGTCCGGAAGCTGTCCGTCTGTCTCTCCCACACGACAATGGTGGCCGTCAGACTGTGAAAGTTAGAAATTTATTATTTTTAACGTTAGTTTGTTGAAGTTATTTTGACTAGGTATGTTAGTTTTGTCTATGTGTAATATTTTTTTTAATTTACATAATAATATATCTGATATGTTCTTTAATTTATTATATTTTAATATATTAATTTTACTATTTAATTTTTTAATTTTAAAACTTGAACGTGAATTTTTTTATTTGTTTCTTACCTTCTAGCTAAATAGCTTCTAATAACTAACCTTTATGAACTTTACCAAAATATTTAATACTTTTAAAATATTTGATAATTTCATTGATAACTAAATTGACAATGAAATCATCAAATATATAATATAATGGGTCAATATGGTAATATTTTCTATCAATATTGCTACTCCAAGGTTGTCCTGAAAAGATTGCTTTATTTTTTTAAGACTGCCTTACTGTACTTATATAACTATATTGTTACATTTATTAATTGTCTTGCTTATTCCCTATATTGTATAATACAAATAAAGTATACTCATTCATTCATTCATTTAATATCATCAAAAATAGTTTAAATAAGTTTTCATTTATCATACATATAAAAATATAATCTATAGCTGACTCCTTTTTGAAGACATCACACACACAACAGGCAAGTACACCTGCAACGCCGTTGGTGTTGTGGGTGATCATGGGCGGCGGTAGTCACTTACCATCAGGTGAGCCGCATGCTCGTTTGCCCCCTGTGTTGTAAAAAAAATATATATATTTCAACCTTCACTTTACAAGGAGCACAACTGTAAAAACTATCTAATTTTATAAATTTAATTATAACAGATAAAAGTTTCAAAAAAATATTATTTTAGTTCTGATTTATTATTTCAGTCCTTAACTGTCCACTGCTGAACATAAGCCGTCCCCATGAGAAGAGTTTTGCCAATAGTTGCCACGCTTGGCAGTCGGTTTGGTAACGGCAGTTAGGCTTTTATAGGTGTTTTAAAGGGGACGCTGCTGTCCATCGCCCGACCCCGATGGAAAGGGTGGCCCATTCTATGCCGGGACCACACGGCACGGTTTTAGCTCCGGTTACTAATAATATAATTATTTACTAATATGATTATTAATATAATTAAGCTCACTTATATAATACTTCCTTAAATATCTCCTAAGTACAGACATCGATTACTTATAATTTTATTATATGTACATATAGGTATTTAAATATACCGGAACATAAACTATATTATTCTATAACTCTATAAAGTACCTACACAAGACCATACTAAACAGATGAAGCTCGCCCTCCATCACTTAGTAATAGCGTCTGCTAGCGACTTTACGATAATAGACTAATACCAGAGTAGTTTTAATGGCCCGGTACTTTTCATTAAAGCCTTATTTCGCATTTTATCCCGTCCGTATTGTTAGGAAGGACCGGCGACTCTGATTGGAAGCATTTGTGGGAGGCACGAGTTTGCTGTTCTTTGTACTATGCTTATTGCACTGATTAATGTTTACCAGGGCAGTTACTAGGAGGAAAATGTAGTTGGAATTATGGTCTGTTTTAATACATCTTTTATAGTATTAAGGATTATCTTATATAGTAATTGATATTGATATTTCAATTATTTTACCCCTTCAATTGACATTTTTTAATTCTTTTTTTTTATGCAACTTAGAATAGCAAACAACACTGACGGCCCACCTGATGGAAAGTGGTAACCTGGTGTTGCCTATAGACATTTGATTGTATTTTTTTTTTTTGTTATAGTTAATACCATGGACATAACAGAGTATACTGTTTCGCCCATGATACAAAAAACAACCCATGCGTTGCCATTTCTGAGGACTGGAATAAAATGGAACTATACCCTTCTATATCCCCTATAGTACTTGTATACTAAATTTCATAATAATTGGTTCATCCATTATTGTAATAAACAAACAAAAAAAAATATTTTTCATATTTATAATGTTAAGGACTCATAAGGATTTTACAACGTAATACACTTCATCGCATGATGTTCATTAGGTAACTATCACTATTGTTGAAACACGATCGTATCGGGCACATCATCTCCCCAAATAGAGTTGGCGGAAATAATTATAGACCCCCTGATAATTGGGGTAAAAACCCTTGTTTAAAACGAGATCTGCTGGGGACACCATTGTCACAAGCCACGCCAACTGACCGAGAGAATCTAAAATTGTACATAATAAACTGTTAGCTGATTTGCTCTATTGTCATGTGCAGGAGATTAAATCGGAAACTGATTGTTGTTAGAATTAAGAGAATTGGTGTAGTTTAACGATATGGAGAGAATATTATAAACATGATTTCGTGCCGTAAAAATGGTGGCTTCATTCGTAAATATTTGAATTTAGAACGCGGATTAACGTTGAAAATATTTGAATTTAGAACGCTAACTCGCCTATTTTCAAATAGATATTTTCACTACAAAACAAATATTTTTCTTCCCACAAAGAATAACAACACTTATTATAACATAATCATCATCATTAACTGTTCACTGCTGTATATAGTCCTCCCATATTGGGAGGTTTTGTCAATAGTTGCCACGCTTGGTAGGCGAGTTAGCACCCGCAGATAGGCTGATTTTTTAAAAGGTGATATTTTAAGAGGAACATTGCTGCCAATCCCTCGACTATAAGTTTCTTTAGTCGCCTCTTACTACACCCATAAGAAAGGAAGGGATGGCCTATTCTATACCGGAACCACACGGCAATACAATATACTACGATATTGATATAAAATCCTATAAAACAAATACACATGGAAATAAATTCTTTCGATCATTTGGTTAGTAACAAATTAAATGCAATCCTAATAAATACAACCAAAAACAATCGAGTTGAGAATCTTCACCATTTTGAAGTTTATATAGAATCTAATAGATAACTAATTAAAATCTACAAAGTGGCCTCCACTACTGTATTCAAATTACCCCTCATGGCTACGTTTTAATCTTATTGCATCATGAAAGGTCAATTTTGAGCCAATTTCGTCAGACAGAGATCGCCACCTGTCGTGCTCTCCAGTTACTAATTCACTTAATTTGGGCTTCAAATCCTATATTGCAAAATGAACGCGGGCAATAATTTCGTTTGGTAAACACCACACCGTGCTGAACTGCCGGGCCATCCATTAGGGGCGTCTACCAGCCTTATTGTTGTAATTATATTACCTTTATGAGAACACGGCTTTGTACAACATCGATATGTTTATACATTGGTTAAAATGTCTGCAGTTGCTATACTATAGTTAAGCGACTTCGAAAACATTAAGATTTTTAATTTGATGGTATTTTTTCTATATAATCTGGTCGGCGTAGTATATTTTTAATTGATTTACTATAATGCTTAATAGGAGAGACTAGATTATTTCCCTCTCTTGAGGTATCTCCTCTATTCCATTCGTGTTTCTACCGTGAAGCAGTAGTGTTTGCATAGTTGTGTTTTAGTTTAAAAGATGGGATATGGCAATGAATTTACAGGGTACAGAGGAATAACACCTGAGTCCTCAGGAAAGGCAATGCATGCAGCGTATTATGGGCGAAACAGTATACTCTGTTATGTGCATTGTACTACTCATGTATATAGGTGACGGTTACCACTTTCTATCAGGAGCGCCGTCAATTTCTTTGCCATTCTAAGTTGCATAAAAAATATGTTATGGGTTTAGTATGTAGTACCTACATGCTAAATCTAATAACATACTCAGCTGGGAAAAAGAGAATGTTAGCAATGGATTTTGACAGCCCCATTGCTAGCAATATGCCCTATTAGGTCGACCTCAACGTGGTTCTCCCTGGAAACCTTGTTGAATTCGTCACGATGGGCCAACTGACCTGCTTTAGCAGCTTCTTCACCTATCATCCTTCACTGGTGCCCCGCCGGTGTATACCGTTAGCGCGGGTGGGGTTACAATTTCATTATCACCCATAAAAAAAAATAACATACTCAGCAATATCTCTACATTAAATAATAATTTGTTATATTGCCAATATTACATTTGTTACATAGCCACGTTGTCATAATAATTATTCCCTACAACGACCAAACACTAACAATAAACACAAATACATTTATTACATATTATCAGCACATTAAATACAGGGCTGGGGAATATTATTTTCTGTGCGATTGTCCACACATGTTATTAGATCAAGCGACGTGTAAGCATCATGTTACTATTGTGTTTGGAGTCGTTTCTTTTGGATGTAGTACAGACGAGGACAAAAGATTTGCGAATGAAAATTTCAATCAAACGAAAATGAACTTAATTTCTTATTGCATAAAATTTATTGTAGCTTGGAAGATAATAGTATGGCTATTGTATTATGTTGCTAGTTATAAGCAATAACCGTGAGTTGTGGATACTCAATAATACGGAGGGCGAAGGGTACGTCCGTTCTTCGTCAAGTCGCCCCAAATATTGTACAGAGTGATTTTGTTATATTAATATGCATTTTATTTTTCTGAGTACACTTTTGTGTACTGAAATTTCGTGTTATAGGTATTATAGCTAGTACTGTAGTAAGTCATGCATTTTTATAAGTACTTCACGTAGCAGAGGTCGTTACATTAAGAGCTTTAGTTTATATGAGAAAAAGAAATATAGGGCTTTTACGATTTTTCGGGCAATTTTTTCAAATTTTCTTGTCATAAGAACCTTTCTCGAATTTTAACGAATATTTTGAAAAACAATTAGGTGAATTGGTCGTGCTATTTTCAAATTTTGCACGTAGCATAACTTTTAACGACTTATTTTTATTTACGAATATAGAGATATCATCGTGTACTTAGAAATAAATTTAAAGATATGGCGCTTCAGAATAAATCTCATTGTTAAATATATAATAAGGATTAGTATATAAACTAAAAAACAGTACTATTTTTTAACATAATATTACTGGATAACATATACATAGTCATTCTTTATTAAACAGCCTAACCGATTTGAATGTAGTTTTCACTAATGCGTAGTAGTTTGCTCCACTTAACATTGTTTGTTTCATTTCAATCGGTTTATAAATAAAAAAAATATATCAATGGCTGAATTGGCTGAATTTTTTTTTATTATATGTATAATTTTTCGAAAATTCTGTCCACCCATGCCAAGTCGGGTTACATTGCTTGTAAATATATGTACAAGAAATAATAATAATATAAATAGATGTTTTTACTACTTGTGTTAGTAGTACTAACCAATCTATCAATAAGTATGGTACCATTGATATACAAAATTCCCAAGATGTACAATCAGATACTAAAAAAATACACTGAAAATATAGAGCAATAAATACGTGTAAAATTTGTATCATAACGAAACAATAAACCTATTTAAAAAAGGTCTAGTTTTTTAATCACTCTGTACATTGCAGTTATCAACAATCATATCGGACAATGTCGTATCGTGTCACAGTACATGTGCACGCATTGTAATATTACCAAGCCACTGATTTCAGGAAGCAAGTTAAATACCTATTACCTACTAGCTTATAACTGCGACTCCGTCTGCATTGATTTAATTGTTTGAGTTGACTACTTTTAAAAACACAGAAACTTTCTTTATTGCTCAACCAAATTATAATTTGACTAAATATCACATCATACTGTATTAAGATTATGATTATTATTTTTACTTTGTATAAAACAACAAAGTACGTGTATTATTCTCAAATAAAACACAATCTACAAAATTTTAAACATCACTAAAACACAACTGCGCTTGCCAACTCTCCTGTCAAGTATGGCAACTACCGGCAAATATTCCTTTATGGGAGAGGCCTATGTTCGGCAGCGGACAGTTAACGGCCGTGTTAAAAAACAATCTATTTGAAAACGGGTTAATTTTAGTTAATACTAATAAAAGTAGACAAAACTGATCCCTTGTTACATATAAAAAAAATTATTCTTATCAAATAATTGTCATTATTTTCAGTTTCAAATACATCGAGCAGGAGGAGGGTTCTCGATGACTCTTAACAATGCCAATCAATGAAACATAAAATCCGACTAAACAGATGCAATGATTCTTTTCTAAACAACCTTAGTGGAAGATTTGTTTGCGTCAAACTGATTTACTCCTACTAGCAACGTGTATAAGGCACATTTTCCATCGAAGAGTCCAATTGATACAATCTTATTCTACAAGTTCAAAGGGTATTGTTAAGGATAAGCCGGCCAATCAGACCCATCAGCACTTGAGAAGCCAATGAAGCGTGCCTAATGTTCACGAGGGTTAAGTCTACTCTGGTTTTGTCGTTTTGTCAATAGTCTGGTATCTGTTGCGTTTGTCAGTACTTCATATCTGAATTTGCGATGTAATGCGAATGTTGTGTAAGATAAACCCTGGACATTAGTACCAGATCATATAATACCTATTATCCTAACTAGTATAATAATGCTTATTATGAATATGCAGTATAATATATTATTATTATTATAAATTACTATATATATGTAGGAAATACTTGTAATGTGGCAAATATTTGCTGCAACGAAACGTAGAAGTTGTAGAATGAACGAATGTGCATGATTAACAGATTGAAAAAACAAAGATTAGATTCATTGTACTGCGTTGTGCTTCTTAGATGCATGTTGTAATTTCGAATTGTTATAAATTTTGAAAAAAGGTTTAAATATATAGTAACACGGAACAGCCAATTTTCTTTTTATAAACCTTTGATCCTATATATATATATATATATATATATATATATATATATATATATAGGATATATTGTTTATTTATTACCTCTAATGGCTAAACAGCTTAATAGGTCGTCAAGAATTTTGAAATAAACGTAGTATTTGAAATGAAAAAGGATATAGGTAACTTTTTATTCCAGTAACCCAATATACCCGAGTCATGCAAACGAAGTTGCGGGAAAAACTAATAAATAATACGTTAATAAAAATTAATAGTCTGCCGTCTTCCAGTTTCGTCATGTAACTTAAAAGGTACCACACTCTGAATTTCTATTATTTCAAATTAATTAGTTAACAACAAAACCTATTGACGATGGGCTTAAGAACGGAGATGACGTTATAACGCCAAAAAATACGTAAAAATATCAGAAAGACTGACTGATTGAGAAATAGCCAGCGGATTGATGATTATTAATAAATTAATAAAACGCGGGACTCTTCAATAGTAAAAAAAGTAATAAGTTACAGGAGATAAAGTCGGTATATATTTGTATTCAACCCATCAAGCTCGCTGGATTATCGTGATTGATCGATTTTTAATTATTCCAAGAACAAATTGGTGTAAATCCGGCGAATTTAAAGGATTTAAAACTTACGAATTCACTTTGTTTACAAATAAAGCTGTGTGAAAGGGCTATGTCATACTACTACTAAATAACTACATGCAGCATTTTGTCGATCTGCTAGTGAAAACTGAGTTTATATATATATATATATATGATAATAGCAATTATGCTAGTCCCTTTAAGTTCAATTAAGTTATTTTTCCTTAATTCCATATAATAAGATTTTTTTTTAATTAATTATGTAACCATAATATTATATTAATATACTATTGAAGACACTCAGCCCAAAAACATGTTCTAACAGATTTGACGAACCCATAACATTTTTATTAAAAATTATAATAAAAATATAAACAAATAAATAACATACTAATATACAAATACATAGTCTATCGATGTCCAATAGTTAATACAAACCATAAATCGATTAATTGATTGTATGATTCGATTTCTTACTAATTTTATTTACGGAATGTTTCTGTGATAATTTTAACAACAAATAAATAACCTTTTTGTAAAAGTTTATTTTATTAAAATAGCAGAACGAAGATACGTTATTATAAATAATACACAATATGTCTAAACGTCTTTTATTTCTGTAATTATTTTTTAAATTTATTTATTCATTAGTACATGTATGTGTACAAGACTTAATGCTAAAAGTATTCTCTCCCAGTCAATCTTAGGGAAGTATCAGAATACTCGAATGCGGTATTAGTAATAATTGATACACATACTTACTAAAATTTACATTTTAAACAAATAAATAGATATAAATAACAAACATACTTACATATAGACATACTATATTTATACACGAAGATGAGAATAAAAAAATAAACCTATAAACTATTTTCCCGATTTTAAAAAGATTTTCACCTATAGAAAGTTACATTATGAGTAACATAGGCTATATTTTATTAAAAAAAAAAGAAAATGTGAAGTCAGGGCAGGCCACTAGTTAGATTATAAATGTGTATGCTTAGTTTCAGACCAAAATGCTACTTAGTATATTTGATAGAATAAAATAAAAAGTTTATGTGAGGAGGCAACCTTACGTTAGTCAAGAAGATTACATTTGTGACATTCAATACGCATTATCGGGACTTTGTGACAACTTTTTGGAGATATTTTCTTTCATTCCACTTTATCTTTTTATCCTCTAATATCATTGAAATAGATAGTAACACCTCTGTAGATCTTGCGAAGATACGTTACATTAGTTATTTTTATAGAAAAATTCGTTGAAACTTTCTTTTGTCATCTATTCGAGTAGTGAAGCTTGCTGTTTTCTTTCAAACAAAATAAACAGAATTATTTAGTACTATTGTTACAATTGTATTTAATAATACTAAACTATAGTTGGAAACGTTTATATTTTATTTAATAAATATTTTTTTATACAATGTGTAACACGAGCTGTTCAACTGTCAGGTAAGTATCTTAGATTGTATAGATAAAATATTTTCATATAAACTTTTTGCCAAAAACATACTTTCATTTATACACACACACACACACACATATTTTCAATTCATTTCATTTATATAATCAACCATTGTAATAATCGAAAAATTCACTTTTGTTTGTTTACAAAAACACGTGTAACTGGAACCTAGAAAAACAAAATTACCTTAATTTCACCTTACTTTTTTATCACAGTATTACTGACTAAATTTTTTACATGTTTTTGATAATCAATACTCTATCCATATAATTAAAAGTTAGTATGAAATGTTCATTTCAGCTTACGTATCTTTGGAGAAAAGGTTATCTTCGCAGATGGAAGATTTCCCTGGATTTCAATAAAAAAGTAGGTATGTGCAAAAATTCTTAACACAGCACTTTCAACTCTGCATTGATCAGTCAGTTTCTTCTCATATATAACGACTAACTTTTACCCGCGACTTCGTTCATGTGATATGTTCATTGATTGCGATAAAAAATAGCTTATATCCTTTTCCATTCCATATAGTACATGTACATCAAATTTCGTAATGATAAGGGGGTAACAAACAAACAAAAAACAAACAACTATATATCTCATAATTATAATATCAGTGAGGATACTAGTTGACTTGGAAAACGTTGTTTTACTCCCGTCCACTATCTACCGTTGCAGGTGATTTTTTTTTCATTCCGGATGAAAAACTCCTATCTCCCAAGTAAGTAATATACACTTACAAAATTGATAATAATAATATATTTATTTATTAATTCAGTTTACAGTGAATTGTAAAATTTGTGGTAGGAAGTTACCGTGCATGAACATTGTGACATGAAATTTTTATATACTAATATAGATATAATAAATAATTGTTAACATGTCAAGCTCGTTTCGTAAATAGCAATTTATTATATCTTAGAATCAGGGCAATTACATTCAGTGGATTTAGTTTAGTGGTTAGTTGCTTAGTGACGTCACTGACGAGCGCACCTAATCCGATTAAGGTAATTGCCGAAAATCTTATAGAGTGACGGCTTAGTGCTGACGTGGAATACGGGGTGAGATTGGGGCGGTTGGTACGTTGTATCTAATATTGCTTATTTCCAGCTATGTAATAATATATATGTTACTAGATTTTTGTCTGCTTCTTCGCCTATGCGTGGTATTCAGAGGTACGAAAACCAATGTAATAGATGTTTAATTATTTAATTTAATAAATTGGATAGCATATCAAGATAAAATATACACTGACAATAACTAACACTAATTGTGACAAACCGCTTTCAATTTTGAGCAGTAGTTTATTGCGTGATACTGGAATAAACATACAGACAAACAGATAAAAAGATAGACAGACAAAATTACTAAAAATGACTGTTTTGGCTTCTATTAAGATCCCTTCATATTAATTTCCCTTAAATATTTTCCATGTACAGACATCGTCTAATTACAATTTTATTATATAAATAAGACAATGCTAGCTAGATACTAGTTTTATGTTTTTTTTAATGGGTGATGATGGAATGGTACGCTAAGGCTACGCTAACGGTGTAAACTGGCGGGGCACCAGTGAGAGATGATAGGTGAGGATGAAAAGACAGGTCAAATTTCATAGTGAATACACTTGTAATTCACACGGTGGTTTCCAGGGGAACCACGTGGAAGTCGATCTGGTTGGGTATATTGCTAGAAATAAGGGCTTTAGTTTCCATTATTCACAATCTCTCCCCCCATTAGATTGATGTTAGGTTGTAGCAAGAAGTAGATAAAAATATTTTTCTATTTACATATTTTATACGAGTATCTATTCCATGAGTGGAACTCTAAGTCTCCATAATTATAACACTTATAATTAATTAGTTTTTATGTGAGACGTATATATTATATATTTTCGAAAATTTTAAAAGTCTATTATCTAATATTATTTTTTGGATAACAGACTTTTAACATATTAGTTATTGGATCAGTGTATGGATATTATAACTAAAATATATAAATATTGTTATATATTACCCACACTTACTAGTTTAATAATTGAGTAATTGCTGTGATTATGAAGCAGTTTTTATTATTATTAATATAATATATTATAATTATATGATAAATTAATATAATTATATAAACTACGCTGTGTACATATTATATTTTTTACAGGAGACTAATCAACGATGTTCTGAAATATCCAAAATTAAATAAAAAGCGTGTTCGCTCTGTTATCACAATCAATTAACTTGTCCTTTTTTATTTAGGTAGACGTAGACTAGACTCCCTGATGAGCAAACACGGGTCTCTATGTAAATTTTTATTTTTAAATGAAGTCTGATGTGTACCTACGCAGTAACAATATATCATTTTTAGTTTTTATGCCTTTATATTTTTGTTTTTTTTTTTTTAATAATTTAAAAACGAGGTTTTTATTGCATTTTTTGAGTGTATATTATGCCTATGGCTGCATTCATAATTGATTTTGATAATTAATATTTAATACGTAAGTTTAAATTAAGTTTATTCTCCAGATCTTATATTAATTGTACCTATTACGAATAATAAGTAACTATTATTCGAATCAAAGTCCTGCGTGTTACTATAGATAAAGCAACAAAAACAGGTTAACTTTTTGTCAGCTAATTGTCAATTAGCTGACATTTTATTACGTTTTTTTTATTTTTTTTTTCATCAATATTTGATTATTTAATAAATAAAATGAGTTTTTACACATTAAAAAGGCGCAGAATTTACAAGATAAAAGAAATATAGAAAGTGTAAAGAAATCACTCATAACTATTGTCACGCAAAATTGTGTGAAAAAGTTGACCCGCTCTCGTCGAAGCATTTGTATAGAGACATTATCTATATAATCTAAGGATTTTACAATTATATAATAGATCTATTTCAAAATCTATTAATCCAATGCGACGTTATTTATTATTATATAATATTTTTTATATCTGGAAATCTGTTTTTAAAAACTTTTTCTTCGCTTCCTCGTTGCCTATCTAAATACGTCATTATTATATGTAGGTATATAGTTGCAATTGTGTAAAATCAAAGTCTAAAAATATCAACTAAATAAACGAAAAAGATAAAACACATTTATATTTTTAATACTTTATTTGTATCCAGTTATAATTTTATTTTGAACTTTATCTATTTAAAAGTTTGTTGCCCTGATAGTAAACAAATAAAATAGAGTACAAACACGAACAGAAATGTATCTGGAGCCATATACTTTGCAGACAAGTTTTTAATAGTATTTTTAATCTTCTGAAACTCCATCCCATTCGCGTTTTAAGTCCCAGTAGAATAAATACTTTGTGATGTTACTTACCTACAAAAAGGGTAAAAAAACTTAGAAAAATAATGTTAGCTCCTTTTCTATTTCAGCTGAGATCTTTTAGTGAATGCTGATACCGCATTGCTTTAAGCTCCGTCTTTAATAATCGAATGTATAAAATTTCCAATGTATGTACTATATTCCATATTATTCGATCAAGGTAAAATGAAATAAAATATGTAATGAAAGCAAAATATCTAAATTCTTTATACCATATATAATTTGTTATTGCTATAAAATTTTTTTTAATGTGAATCAGAAATTATTTATGGTAAAAAAATACAATATTTATCTACGATTCAAATATGTAGAATAATTAATAATATTTCTTAAATTCCAAATTTAGTGCAATAATTAAAAAAAACTGAAAAATTTAACTAAAAGTTAATTTTACAAAAAAAAATAGTAATAAAATTATTTCACTTAGAGATAAAATAATTACTCTCAGCAAATTTGATAATCCAGTTCAATTATAACAATAAAAAATCACATATGTAAAGACAAATAGAACCCAGTTCAATGAAATCTAAGCTTAAACCTTAAGAGGATCGGATTGCAGACACCTGGCCAGGGTACTGTCTAATTGCCAATCAGACGGTTGGGTAGCTGACTGGTTGAGCCGGGAGTCAATTGAAGAGCACCAATCAATCGAATTTGTAGTTAGATCAGTAATAGAGATTGTAGTTATATATAGCTATTATATGTTACCTATACAATGACCTTGAGATTTTTTTTTTAAATGAAAACAAAATAGTAACTCTGTCTGGATTTTTTTTTAATGATAAAAATGGAATAGTGTCCATATAGTTTGTGCTTCCGTTTACGCTGGCGGAGTATGGAATGATAGGTGCGGATGAAGTCGGATCAGTTGGCTCATTGTATTGAATTGCACAGGATTTAACCACGTTGGTTTCCAGGAGAGACAACCTAACGACTAATTCCCCTCGATTTATATGTGCGTTATACTTTTAAAGGTGATAAAGATTTTTATTACACGCTTATAAAAAGTTTTTATTAGTTACATTGAAATGAGAAAGATTTAAATAGTATATCTGTCAAACTTTAGATTGTAATATAGGAACCGAATCCTGGAATACAAGATTATTAACTATTATGTATTCCGATGAGGAAGAAAGGTTCTTGGGTTATCGCCCCGTATGGGCAAACACAGTGTAGGACGATCCCCCACTAAATAGAGTGACCTCAAATGCATTGCAGGGAACCAGTGGATGCAGATGGCTCAGGACCGTTCCTTATAGCAGTTTATGGTGGAGGTTTGTGCTCAGCAGTGGACGGATAATGGTTGAAATTATAGTGATACTGATATACTAGCATCTTGAAATAAACATTGTATCAATGTTTATAAATAATAATATTAAATATGACTCATAATTTAATAATTATTATGTCTGTATGTATTAGGCAGTCTATGGGGAAGGCCTATGTCCAGCAGTGGACGGATAATGGCTGAAATGATGTTGATGATGATGATATATTTTGTGCTAGTTAAAACAAAAAGAACTAAGCATCAATTTAGGCAATAATTCAGTATTCATTGAACTAAGTAAATACCTACAAGTACCACGAGCCAATTTAGTACTAATTACTTAAAATTACTTCAAGTGCCTGTAATATTTTGGTACGAGTACAACTATGTATCCAATATTGGGTTTCATCGTCGCATCACGTCTTGTTTGATCTTAATTAAGAGGCACACATCGGCGAAATGAGCGCCGACTGCTTCAGATCAAAGAACCCAGAGCTAATATTTGAGATCGTCTATTGAAAGAAGTCATTGGCACTAAATACACAGAGTATATACATAGTGCATCTCATTTAAAATAATCTAACGCAGTATTACAATGTATAAATAAATTATGCCATACTCTGTACAACAATTAATTATTACAATATACATTGCCATTGCTATTTCACTACAATACCTATGTATATACTGGAGTCAATTTGATTTTACCAATCGCAAAATACGTGTATCTAGTCTTAATAAGGATGCTTTTACTTTTATGACTTTATTTGCTATTTAATTATTCTACTGGTTCAGTTATCTTCATAAAAAGATAAAGAAAAATATAAAAAAATAATGTATAGTAATTTATACACAACCTACATTAAGTTTTTGAATAAAGGCTTGAAAAACTCTTTATAGTTCTATTAAAAAAACTGTTCAACAACATAAAAAAAAAATTACTTCAAAAATAACGTGGAACTGGACGGGAGACTAACAGGGGAATGAACTGTGTATGTATATTATAAAAATAATACTTATATATAATGCGAAATTGATGAATATATTGTAATAATTTCTGAATTCACAAACTTTAGGGCTTCTTCTTTATGTTTTAACAGTAAAATTTTTCACAATCAAACATAAATCGAAAAAAGAAATAAGTTTTAAGCTTCTCATACAAATATGGGCGTGTCTAACTAACATGTTATTACCTATTGGGATTTTTTTGGTCATTTTTCAATAGATATCTTTTGGGAAAAATGTTCATTTTCATTTATAGAACATATTAATAATTACAAAAAATCTATAGATATGTAACTGTATATCATAATAAATAATTTTTATTTTCATTTATATTTGGAATGAAAACATACTACATGTATACCTATATAATATATTCTAAAATTTCTAATTTCCATTGAACCAAGTTTTATCATGGCAAACAATTTCAAACGTAACGCCCGAAATGAAGTACTACAAATCAAACAATTAAATGCAACACGAGTGATTATTTGACTTAGATACTCATAGCAAAGTTTACACTTACTTTGATGTCGGGACCGCAATATATTCCGTCTGGAACTAAGATACATACAAGTTGACGTGCGACCAACGGAATCACATCCTGCATTATGTTGACATAACAACCCTTACTACGAACTTGCGATCCGCCAAATGAGGGTGAAAAGTGTGGACTGATCTTGTAACTGTCTTGTAAAGATTTGAAATTAAACGAATCTTTAAAAATAGTCATACAACTAAAATAGAGTTTAGTAGAAAACATAAGTGTTTTTTGAAGTCGATTGAATATATCGCTAAAGAACCAGAGGGAGACTTTGTACAAAAGTCGTTTGCTTGGGTACCTCTGTCCCATTCATGTTTCAGCCGTAAAGCAGTTGTTTGCATGGCTGTGTTTCAGTTTGAATGGTAGGATATAGCGTAAATTTATAGGGTACAGAGGAATAACATCTGAGTCCTCAAGAATGGCAACGCATGGGGGGTATCATGGGAGAAACAGTACACTCTGTTATGTCTATGGTGCTGCCCATATCTATAGGCGACGGTTACCACTTTCCATTCTAAGTTGCATAAACAAAAAATCTATGCATTAAAGCACAGTGCAGTTACAGGTTATAAAACCATAAAAAATAAGTAAAATGTAACTTACAAAATTTCAATGGATTTAACAAATCATTTGATCATCAGAAGAAAATATCAGTCATGATTGTTTAATTGACTTGACTCTTTTATAGTAAAAACTAACAAAATAGTATTTGTTACGCTAATCATACTACAAGCTACATGGTTCACATATAAAGATTTGCTATTTTTTTTTATAAATTAGTTTTTCATAATTTTGCGCTATGAAGAATATCTACTCATACCAAAAGTCAGTTCAACATCGACGCCCGCACCCTTTTGACATATGTATATATTTCTATCAAGTAACAAGTATAAACTTTTCAAAAATAGCAATTAATTTGAATGGTTTAAAACATACCTTAGATACCATAGACTGATATATTTGAATCGAATCAAATTGTGTAATTTATTTCACAATAAACAGTTACTCGCTTTGTAAAGAAATGTCAACTTCAATACGGAACCAATATAACTGTAATTCTTACTATAAATTCCAGTCAAGATTTACTAAATTGATCACATAAAATAGTCATAAAAAGTTACAGACCAATTGAGAATTTCCAAGAGGTTCTCAATAGGATGTCATTTAAGAATATAACAATACAAATGACTCAATCATACCGGCGTTCGCAGTGATATATTATCGAAACCTGTAACAATGATAACTCCCGCACTGTCAATTCTCTAAATCTCGCAATAAAGCCGAGACGATCCTACAGCCGGCGGCCACAAGTTTCCAATAAGTAATTAAAATCCCCAGACGCGGAGATTACGTCGTCGTATATCACAAAAGGCGAGTATTTGCTCGCTACTTGAAGCTTTCAAAACCGATTTCCTGCTAGTACCGACATTGTTGCCTTCACTGTGCCAAATGTATTTATTGTTTAAGTATCAGAAGGATTTTATACTTAGATAATATACGCTGTCTTCTCTCAAATGAAATGCTCTATTAGATACTTCTTCAATGTATACTTAAATTGAGTACTTTTCGTATCCTTGGAGCATTAACAAGTAAGTAGGGCATCTCTCTGCAAACAAATCGCCAAAAATAGCCCAACTTTTTTATTATAAATCACATGTAAATTTACTGAATAAGGATAAGTACTAAAATATTACAGTTATCACTTGTAACGCTGAAAAATGAGGCACTTTATTAGATAGAAAATACGTATCAGCCAACAGTTGGCTGATTATTTTTAAGACAACTTTTGGCAACTGATACTTCTTTGACATGTATATGATCCAAGTTTGAGATTTGATTATAACATTTGTTTTCTTTATATATATATATATATATATATATATATATATATATATATATATATATATATATATATATATATATTATAGGGACTGATGAACTATTTTTGTATCTATTATTTCTTCAGCAATAAAACATTACAAAGAAAAATTAATTGAAAAGTAAATTAAAACTTTTTGAAAAGAAATATTTTAGAACGTACTTTCGGAGAAAAAGTCTACAAATTACCAATCTAAATTTTTCAAGTCTAATTTATATAAATAATTTTGTAATAAAAATATAATTGTAGTTTCAAAGTTTTAAGAAACTTTCTAGATTATATATCTCCACTTTTAGTAAAAAAATCGCATTAATTTGAATTTGGAATTTCAAGTAAAATAAAATATCTATCGAACTTCAAACTAGCCAGTATTAGAAAATAGCAATTTCATAGGTAAGCACCTATTATTACGAATACATGACTCAACCGAACCTTTAAAGATAGAAGACATTCTAGAATATTTTCAAATTTCATTGCATTGCAAGTCTCTTGAGTTAAGATAAATCAGTTTATAGTCAGACATTGTATTATTTTCTGAGATTGTAGTAAATTTATATGCTTCGCTATACTACAATTCGATTCTTTATTGTATACAATACTATTATATGTACTTTTCTACAGGGACTTGATTCAGTTTTGATAACTACGTATTCATTCCTGAATTCATTATTTTCTACTTTTTATTCAAACAGACAAAAAGTAATCGCACTTTCTATTAATAAATTTAAGAATAATAGTATCTTTAAATATATCATTATATTTTAATATATATATGATTATTTACAAATGTAAGAGGCATAGTATTTTTCCAAAATTATTTTAATGTCTTAAAGTGAGTTTATTAATTTTATTTAATGTGATAGTTAAAATATGAATTTATCATTAATAATATAAAAGTAGGTTAAAATGTTAAAATTGAAATATTTAATTATCAGAAGATGAAATTTCGTAACAAAACCATGCAATTAAATATTTTGCATTTTAATATATAGTCAGTCTTACATAGTAAAGAAAATTTCAGCTTAATGAACTCCAAAGAAGTGGGCCAAATTTTAGTTTTAATATTTGACTAGGTTTATCCCGCGACTTTATGTACTTGCAAATTGCATCCAATTGGATATTTCTCTTTTGTAAGTCTACAAAAAGTCTGCGAAGATATATGTGTATCTTTTAAGGATAGTTTATTATAATACCTATCAAATTAATACTCGACACAACAAGCTGATGCAAAAATATAAGCATATATGCTTTACTTACTATCCATGGGAAGTCGAGGCGAGTCGCCCCGGTTTTAAAGTATATAGGAAGTTTTTTATATATAGATATATATTAAATAAGCTCTAATAAACTTTTCGAGTGAGAGTAAGCCGGATTTGCATTAAGAAAAATATAAGCAAGATAAGCTACGAAAATACGCTGTGAGCTATTAAAACGATGCCCTTATTTATCTGTGGGACTGTTTGGACCATTTTTTATGAAGAAAGCGCAAATAACTCAGTACAAACATTAATCTACTTTGAACAACAGGGAAGATGCAAAGGGACTTTTGAGTCAATATTTTGTTAGGGGACAAAACGGCTCTCCGCCATCTCTCGACGCCAATTAGAGCGTGATATGATTTTTAGATAAACTTCATTTGATACATTTTCCGTGAATGTTATTTTTGTCTAAATTTAATTTGTAATATTGCGTTTGTATTTGTATTTCTATATTAAAAGACTTAATTAATGATTAAGTTATTTAATATATGTCGACGAATTTAATAAGTTATCTATGATTTGACACGAGTGACAACTATAAGCAAAACCTCTCAATAGAGGGAGTTATTATGTTTAGCTGTGGACAATTGACGACTGATATGCTATATTAAATTTTAAACGAAACCGATTTTTTGCCCACTTCGTACGTATGGATTTCAGAAGTAGGAAAACCAATTAAATAAATTACTTCTAGGCAGCGTATTAAGATAAATCACACACCAATTTTTAAATTAAACCTTCACGAATACAACTGTAAATACAGCATTCAATTTAATATAGTAATTTTTTCATTATGCTGTAAAAAACATACAGACAGGTAACATTTCTAAAAAATATTGTTCTTCTATTGCTTTTTACACCTTTTACATATATTTTTCTAAATATCTTCCACGTACAGACATTGTCCAGTTACAATTTTATTGTGTGAGTAAGAAAAGCAATTTTTTACGTATTTCTGTAATTATGAAAAAAGTCTGATATTTATATTTATTTATATAATTTATTTAAATAAAGTAAAGTAAGTTTTTATGAGAGTTAATTATGTAAGTTTGTGTTCCGTAAAAGAATCATACTTTAATTCTGACAAAACCAGTAATTTTAGTTAAAAAACTAAACTATTGAACTGTTTATAAAAATTTCTGTAGGGCCAATTTGTAAGCATATATCCTTTCATACAAAAAAAAATCCAAATCAATTTAGAACTGACGGAATTATGAGGTAATAAACATAAAAATAATAATTGAATTAAGAACCTTTTTTTTTAAATTGGTTAAAAAGTAAGAAAAATTAATTGTACTGCTTTGTTTTCTTCATGACTGTCCAATAAAAAATAATTTATATTATATGTATGAAAATGAATATATAATCACTATAATACGTAATCATTGGTAAGTGCTTTATATTATTCCCAAATTCGTGTATAATATAGTATATATCATATATGTGTAAGTATATTTGTTATTCATATATATTTATTCGTTTATATAAGTAATTTTAGTATGTATGTATATCAATAATTAGTAGTACCGCATTCGATTATTCTGACACTTCCCTATAGTTGACTGGGAGAGAATGCTTTTAGCATTAAGTCCGCCATGTACACATATTTGTACTAATGAATAAATAAATAAAATAAATAAATTGGTGACACAATATCTATTTAAAAGTAAAATTAATAATTTATTAAATACAAAATACTCCGAAACTATATCACGGGATATAATTCCACAAAATGTATATAGGATGATGTAAATCATAGATTAAATTGTTCAACCCTTTAATATATCAAAATGCGTCGCACTTAATTCAATTAAGGGGCCGTTAAACAATCGATGCGTGTCTTCATTATTAAATTCCTGTTTAGTTTAAAATGTGGTATAACTATAATTTAGTGTAGCATGTTGCTTGATTTATTGGCGCTGCGTTAAGGGGTAAGACGTGGTGACTCCACGAATTTGTTGAACCGCAACGAGATTTGAGTTACAGGTTGTTTTTTTTTTATTTGAAAAAGTGACGGCAAGATACTTTCATGTTTTGAAAGTCATGTTGTATGATCGTTAATCTTTATCTAAATATATTTTATGTCGTAAAACGGGAAAAATTGTTATTAAACTTTATTCTTTATTGCATTAAAACGTATAGTAATAATAACAATTAGAAACAGTGTAGGCAGAAATAAGTGGGCAGCAATAATGCAAAACAGAAATCTAAACAACAATAATAAGTATTTACATAATTTAAAAATAATTATATCTACATTTAAAATATACAAAATATATACATATTGCATAAATAAGAACACAACAATGACAATCTTTTAATCAATAATATTAATAATAATCAAGTGACAACGCAAAGATAATGTGACTTATTGTGGATTAAGAATTTAAATGTTAAACTTACAAAGTATAAAAAATACAATCGAATTAAGAACTTACTTCTTTTTGAAATCGGTTGAAAATAGTTACAATGCATGATTTTTTTAAATAGTTTTTAAACAGAAATAATATTTTACAACAAAAATTTCATAAATATATCTAATGATAGATATTCATTAAGTTAATACAAGCAATAACTTATAAAATTTGAAACAGACACATGCTGTATACAGGAGATTCAGCATTACCTCAGAAACCAAAGATTAGAAAGTTGTTATTCATTTAAATTTTGCGGATTATTAATTTTGAATAATGGAGTTTAACATTTTCTTACTTTGGGTGAATTTAATATAAGTTATATACCGATAAATAATTCTTAAGAAGTAAACATATCTTTGCATAAGATTTTAAACATTTTATCACATAATGATATTATTATACTTTTCCTTTTGTAAATCTATGAGAGAGGCCTATGTCCAGCAGTGGACAGATAATGGTTGAAATAATAATGATGATTATACCTTTGCTAATACTATAAACACAAAAGATATTTGAACGTAAGCTGAATGGATTTACAAAAACAGAGTAGGTAAATTTAATTACCATACAGGCTATTAAATTTTTTTCAAATCCATGCGTTCTATGACATAAATTTCGTTATAAATCTGTGGAATATGGTAATTTTAAATAGTAAAAAAAAAGTAAAAATTTTATCAGAACTCATCCAGTTTCATCCTTCTATTATTCTTTAGCCATCGATTGTTTTATTTCTGACCTCAACAGTAATATACTTATTATTATCAACACCACTTTAGACCTTTACCTCAAATTATTACTTTTCAACATTAGCATTTTAATGTAACACCCATTTGCTTATTTAAATTATAGAGCGTGTCGTTCATAGGTTTATTTCAGATTACAGCGGCTCTGGAAAGTGAAGCTAATTGCACTTGTAGGAGTTAGCGAGGGTTGGCGAAGATCTACAAAATCCCAGAATGAGTGTTAAAAGATTTATATCAGTGAGTGAGAACGATTCAGTCGGATAATCCGCGGGCGGCGTCTGCAGGAAATTAAGACATTTACAGTATATTCAAGCGTTTAACTTTACCGATTCGCAAAAATCTTACAGCAATATGACAAACCTTGTTAGACCTTTAATGGCTCGTTGAACATTAATTTTCAATTTATTTACGCTTTACAAAGTTTTATGTTTGTTCGTAATCGAAACGGATTGAGCGTTAAATGAGAAACCTGGACAATTTCACGGGGCGTAAAATATAATATATATATGTGGTGTGGTGTAAAAATATTTAATAAAATAAATACTTTTTTAAATATAACTTGAATAGCAAACAAACTGATATCAACTTTAATCCTCACCTATCATCCCTTACTGGTGCCCCACTAGTGTATAGCGATAGCACTGGCAAGGTCACTATTTCATATTCATCCTTTAAAAAAACTGATATCCAGTTCATTGAATGATAACCGTTACCTATATATATAATAAAATATTGTCAAAATACACTATATTGCCTATATTTATGAACCGTAACATTTTAATGCTATACCTCTATATATAGATACACAGTCATTCAAATCATTCTCTGGATTAACATATAAGATAATTTAAATACAGGTAAAATTAAAATTTTGGGAAATAAGGATATGATAAACTTATTTAATAGTACAAAAATATATACCATATATAAAGCAAATACGTTCAATTGTTTAAATATAAGCATCAAATATTTATATAAACAATGTTTTTATAAAAACTGTTATATTTTACATGTATAGGATATCAAAATATATAAATTAGTATAATATTATTTTTAAAGTTTATGTTTATTTTTATTTAATGTCTATGTAGTGTTCCATTAACGAAATAACAAATTAGTATGCAATCTAATAAACAAGTCACTAAACTAACCACATATTCATAAAATAATTTATAAATAAAAATTTTATTAAAATTAGTCTTTTGTTATATTATTATTAAAATTTATATTAAGATATCATTTGCATCGTCCACAACTGTTGTAAACTCAGTAGACTGTTCATAACTAAATTCAGACGATCCTGTTAGCTAGCAAAATCAATTATTTTGTTTAATAACTTTCAATCCCTCTTAAATATAATATCGATATTTCTACATTAATGTTATTTCACGAATGAATACCTTGAAGTTAAGAGGTTTATGGTTTATATTTTTCTTTGAAAATCTTAGTACTGTTTTTAAAATATATATCTGTCGAATTAAAAGAACTATAAAAATTAATCATATTTTATTATAATAAATTATACTAATTAAAGTGACCATGATAAAATATATTAATAGACAAATAATCACCAAACATGACTGATGCAACTATTAATGCGCTAAGAAATTTAAAAAAGAAAGCAAATTCACTTTTTGTTTTTACTATTATTAACTATACCTGTACTCTGTAATACTGTACATCGTATGGTTCCAGCATAGAATAAGCCACCCCTTCCATTCGCGTGGGTATCGTAAGAAACGACTAAGGGAACTTAATGGTCAAGGGTTGGGCAGCAGCGCCCCTCTTAAAACATCACCAAAGCCTAACTGTGGTTGCCAATCCGCCTACGAAACGTGGTAACTAAACAAATCTCCCTCCTTATGTGGGAGGTTTATGTTCAGCGGAGAACGGCTGATATAATAATGATGATACATTTGAAGATATGTATGTGGGATGATAACCAGAGGGAGACTTTGTACAAAAGTCGATTGCTTGGGTACCTCTGTCCCATTCGTGTTTCAACCTTGAAGCAGTTGTTTGCATGGCTGTGTTTCGGTTTGAAGGGTGGAATATGGCGTGAATTTACTGGGTATAAAGGAATAACACCTGAGTCCTCAGGAATGGCAACGCATGGGAGGTATCATGGGCAAAACAGTATACTCTGTTATGTCCATGGTACTGCTCATGTCTATAGGCGACGGTTACCACTTTCCATCAGGTGGGCCGTCAGCTTGTTTGCCATTCTAAGTTGTATAAAAAAAAGAATGATATATAGTCTTATATCATAACCATGGCCAGATCTTATATTCTTTTATAAAACAAAATGTATATTTATAAAATAATTGCAAATCAATTGTAGCTTTTGTTTAATAGCAAAACTTTAACTAGTTGTGTATCGATTCATACTATCAAAGTAATTACGCTAATTATTTTAACATAGGCACATGCAATTACATAGATGTAATCACTACTACAGACAGCTATACGAAACTACATCTTACAAGGCGTCTCGCTTCGTTACAAACGGAGTGAAACCACTAACGCGAAACACTGATTCGATTTTACGTTAGACGCACATAGTCAGCATCGTAAATCCTCTCTGATGTGATTTACGTTAATTTCATTTCGGCGTTTTCACATCGCGCTAGTCTAAACGCACCTTAATTACAGTAAGATTACACGACACATTATTTATAGCTATTATTGTAAACGTATGGTTCAAAGGCCCAAGTCTTATGCTGTATACATCATTTTTAAATTAACTTTGACATTCAATATTCTAAACTTAAATGTTATTAATTCAATATTTTCAAGATAAATTAATATAATAGAATATAGTAAATAATTAAATTAATAATTATGATTGTGATTGAAATTACTTGTTTAGTTTTTAATTAAATATGAACGTATTATATATAATTCTATGAATAAAAGTCAATTCACAACGAAATAATGTCGACCATGATTGGATATTAAAATATTTATTTAAAACGTAATTAAGTTTAAAACTTAGTGCGCAATAATATTTTCGTATAATTTAATTTTGTTGTAGCCTTTAAAATATTAAATTATATTTAAAGTGAAAGCTAATAATTATTTGCATCTGTATTAATAATAAAAATATTCGTGTCTACTACCACTCGAGTATCTAACAAGTTTAATTAATAAGTGGCATATAAGATATTTCTCATAGTTGCTTTTAAAACTCAAACTAGTATCCAAGGATTCGCTAAGAGCAAGTTTCTTAGCTCCGCCTGAGAGCGAATGCATTTAATATGAGGTCTGAGAACGTTTTAGATTAACTTGCCTTAATTATAGTTTAAGGTAACGATCACGTCACTAGTATTTTTAATGGCATACTCCTTGGTAGTTAAGTATTTACTGTAGTTGCTATATTTTAGTAATTACTGTCTACTTTAAAATTTATAAAGTAATATCGTTGAAAAAGTAAATACACAAATTAAGATTTTTCTTCTCAAAAAAAAATTGTAGTCATACAGAATACAGAATCAACTTATAAATCTATCGACTTAATAAAATATTATAATTATACTTGTCAACACTGTAATGATATTAATCGTGACAAAAATGATGTTACCATACCATCAAGGGAATAAATCTTATAGACTGCAAAAGAATTATGAAAATCAGTCTTATTTTTGTGATTATCCATATATAAATAATTAAATCTGCCGTTTTTTATTTATTTATTTTTTTGTAGATTAGGCGTAGGTAGTCTATATAATCCGATTTCGGTTTTGTTTAAGTAGGATTATACAAAAATTTTCTCTATAATTTTTTTTTTGCTTATTCTACTTTAGTATCTCAAAGTTTTCTGTTGAGAAGAAACTATAAGAAACTCTAAATTCAATTATTTTTGTATCATATAACATCATGCAAATATATAACAAAGCTGCAACAACGATATAAGCATAGCGTTACGCCCCTAAATGTAAACATTCCAATCACAGTTTCTAATTAGAACCATAGAAGGGTATATGATGTTAATCATTACATGCATCTCAAAAGCACATGTTTAAGAAAGTTTGTTAATATTTAACGAGTAGGTGGTGGAAACGCGTTGATTTGTAGGTGCTTTGCGTTTAATTTTCTCTCTAAACCCGCGAGCCGTTATAAACAAACTGTTATAGGTGGTGAGTTACTTCAATGAGGTACGCATAATTATTATTTCATGTAGATATGTGGCTCAGAAATTAGAATTGCATATTAGTATAAATTATTGTAAATGTAAATATGCAACTGTAGTAGAGTAGCGCCAGTAAATATTTTCAAGCGACTTAGCATAAAAAGTAGAATTTATTAATTTAAAAATATAATTTATTAGTTACACAGTATGGCTTTAATTATTTTTTCATTAAAAGTTCTTTATTCGACGTCAATTAATTACAAATATATTTATAAATTCCAGTACATGTTAGCCTAGAATTTACAATCAGCAAGTAAATCGTTTGGCAAGTAAAATGCACTTATTAAAATAGGTTTGTTTGTTTAGTCTTAGCGTCTTATCGGCTCAATCGATCTTCATGAAATTCAATATTGGGGATGCAGAATCAGTCCCGGTGAATGATTATATCCCGGTCACGGCAATAAAAGTTAGTTATTATATATTTCAATCATAAAAACATCTAATCTCTCTCCTAACAATGTTATCTTTAAAGTTATGTCTTCAAAACATTTCACGGTATATTAAAATTTTCTCTTCAATATGTTTATAGTTTAGTAAAAAAATAATGTCATTCAAGTAAACTTAATAAATTAAATAATAAGCATCATTTGAATTGTCCTTTTTTATTAATCTACTAGTAATTTAATAACTAGAAGAAAATACTGCTTTTCTTTCTTTCTTTTTTTGCCTCAATACAGCGTGCCACAAGACGTTTTATGTAATTTTAGTACGTCACTCTTTAGTATGTAAAAACAGAAACCTTAGTGTATAATGTTGGCGGCTCAGAAACTCTTGACAGCACAGACCGAGATTCTTGCATGAGTAATGCCTAGTAGTAGAAGCCGTTTTCGGTGTTCCTTAGTCAAATGGTTGAAATAACATGGAACAGAATAATAGAATTATAATTTATATACATAAAATAAAAAAAAAACAATTATTTCGATCGACACGGAATCAATGAAAATATCGCATAACTTATATTTATACAAAACATACAAGCATATTAAGAAAATATACTCTTTTTGAACACGTTTGAAATTTTAATTCGTTAATTTAAAAATGCAACAGACCCTTATACATATAATTTGCTTTTATATTATTCTAGCTATATCCCGCGGCTCTGCCTGTATGAATCAGAACATAAAATATATTATGTGCTAATTTAGGGTAAAACCTATTCGTGTACCAAGTTTTATTCAAATCCGTTCTTATACCAAAAGTAAGAAATATCCATTCTTACAAACTTTCGTATTTATTATATTAATAGGATTAGCGACTTGGTCGGTTTCACACTGTTATTTACCTACATACATATAAATAGGAACACAAAGTAATATTTAGTACATATAAATAGGTTAAAGAACAGTTTAAGAACTTGCATAAAAAAAATCTAAATGACGGAGAAACCCGTCATTAAATCAAAATCCGTTGCGTAATTTAGAAGCGAATGTAGAAGCAAATAGATGTAGACAGCGATATTGTTTTATGTTATTTATTTCCGATTATACTTCTTTCCATATTTGTTACTTGAGATCTTTTAAAACTAGAGTGAATAGGTATTGAGATTGCATGTAACACCTTAGACCTAATTTTCATTTAATTAATAACATATTATTGCGACCAAACGTTCTCAAATTCAATATAAAGATAATTGTGTTAAAAAAAACCGACTTCAGTTATAGCGAAGCTAGTTATTATGATTCAGTAACTAAACTACTACACATATTTTGATAAAATTTCTATGGAAATAATCTGTAAGTGTATCCTTACAGATAAAAAATAACTTTCTAAATCAGTTTGTAACTGACGGAGTTATTAGATAATAAACATAAAAAAATCAAACCGAATTGATAACTTTCTTTTTGAAGTAGGTTGAAACAAAAAATAGTACAACACAGTTATTATATATACGTCTATTAATCATAAACAACATCCAATCTCCCTCCCTCATCAGACCTTTAATTTATATCTGCAATAGGTACACGAAGGGTTCGCATTTCAAGGTCAAATTAGTCCGTGTATCTCGCTCTAGGCGTAAAATCCCCGAATATATTTGTACTAGATTTTGCCCGCGACTTTGTACGTATTTTTTTTATAGGTTAATATGGTATGATAACCCCGCCTGCGCTAACGGGATACGCTGGCGGAGCACCAGTGAAGGGTGATAGATGAGAATGAAAACAGGCCAGTTAGCCCATCATGATGAATTCATCAGGAATTAACCATGATAGTTTCCAGGGAGAACCGCGAGGAGGTCGACCTGGTTGGGTATATTGCTAGCAATGGGATTCTCAGTCTCCTTTACTAACAATCCCTTTCCCCCCCGAATTTGTACATATTATATCTGCTATAACATACCTTCGTTAACATACGTGTGCATTTTAAAAATAGGATAATTGATAAAGTATAGACCACTTATGGATAGTATATTTTTTATCCGCCGTTAACTGTCCACTGCTAAACATAGCCTCCCCCATAAAGGGGTTTTGCTAGTAGCGGCCATGCTTGGCAGGTAAGTTAGCAATCGCAATTTGGCTTTGGGTGATGTCTTAAGAGGGACGCTGCTGCCCATCCCTTGCGCATTACGTTCCTTAGTCGCCTCATACGACAGCTACAGGAAAGGAAGGAGTGGCCTATTCTATGCCTGGATCTACATAATATTTTAAAATCTAAAACATATCTATAGAATAGCTCTAAAACATATATAATATTTTAAGTTTGACCTTCAAAAACACAGCCGTCAAAACTACATCTAATTTCCTGCAATAATTAAAAACAAATATAAAATAAATAATAATTACAAAAATAATTATACAGCCTTATTATAACTCCTCATTCGTGATTCTTAAATATCATTTATGTATATAAATGTATCCATTGATTACAATTTAGTTTAATTATAAACTAAATTGTAAATAAACGATATAAATGTAACATATAACTGTATTTATATTATACTAGCTGTTTTCTGACTAAACAATTATAAAAAGTATTCTGTGATAATACAGTATATGCTTCATTTATATCAAATTTTATTCAAACCCATTCTAACTGTTTGATTGAGACAAATGTAATTAAGTAACGCACATCTCTAAATATACAAACACATATACAAACTTTCCCATTTATAATATTAGTAGGATTTATAATACTACATAGGTAATATGATTATCAGACTGTCCCCCTAACACAGACAAAATCGATAGCGTCTGCATGAGGGTAGGTATATGCAAAATAACCCGATACGGCGGCGCGCAATGCGGAAAATTTCCACCATTTACATTTCCCTATCATTATTTCTTATCTAAAGTACGTCTAGCTGGCTTCATATACGAGGAATGTTTACTTCCTCAAGTATTTATGGGGATTTAATTGAAAATTAAGTGACTCAGACTTTTTATTAATATATAGTATTATATTTGCAATATAAATTCACGTACTTGACAAACATCCCTGACCGTTTTGAAAATTGCGTGTGCGTGTAAGTATACATTTGCTTGTGTCTGTGTGCGTGTGTGTATGTGCATTTGTGCTGATTGTATACATACTTACTAAAAGTATATAGACATAGTTCATTTTCCTTCTTAAATGAATTAAAAAAATAGTTAAATGTAAATCCGATGATATTTCTAAGTGTTCGGGCGATAATTATATTTTTTAGTTATGCACTATTTTTGACGTTTCTTTTTGCAATCGACAAGATTTATACCCATAATTTCATTAGGATAGATTTTGCTTTTTTATATGAGAATGTAGGTAGGTATTTTTGTAATGGATAATTATTATGAATTACACTAACGGGCATATAATAATACTGACTTTTATTATTTTTACGCTTCTCATATAGAAGCACTTGGTTAATTTTTCCGTCGCGAATACTCATTCACGACTTCTACATATAAATTTCGAAATTTACCGTAATTTCTAAAAATGTTCTGCAAATTTCCTGTTGCTCTTCACAAGAGCTGTGTATATGTGAGTATTTACAGTGATTGTTACGTATTTATGCGCGGCGGCACGCTCCGCCCGTGACCGTGGGGCGGAACGATACTTGTTTGTTTTATGGTGGTTTAAAAAGTTTCCCAATGTGCTACTCGTACGTATATATTGTACAGCTATTGTCCGAAACGTATGAAATATTTTCGAGAATTAATGGAAAGTTTGGTGAATATTACCAGTTTACTGAATATTGACTGTTTCCCGCGGCTTTGCCCGCAGATATGTGTGTACATATAAATAGTAACCAAATTAAGAACAGTTTAAGAACTTTTATAAAATATCTAAATGACGATGAAACCCGTATCAGAATCCGTTGCGTGATTTGGAAGTGAATGGAGAAGCAGAGGAATCATGGACAGCGATTTTGTTTCATATTATTTATTTCCGACCATATCTTTCCATATTTGTAGCATGAGGTGTTTTAAAACTAGAATGAATAGATATTATTTGTGATTATATGTAATACCTTAGACCTCATCGTTATTTAATTAATAACATTTTTTTTTTAAACTTAAAATGGCAAACAAGCTGACGGCCCACCTGATGGAAAGTGGTAACCGTCGCCTATAGACATGAGCAATACCATGGACATAACAGAGTATACTGTTTCGCCCATGATACCCTCCATGCGTTGCCATTCCTGAGGACTCAGGTGTTATTGTATTGATACAAACGCGCTCAAATTCAAAATTAATGAACATGTGTTCCACAAAAAAAAAAAACGGCTTCAACTGTAACATTAGTGTATAAAGTATCCTATGTATTAAGTTAGGATATAACCTATCCGTGTACTATATCCGTGTACATTGAAATCCGATCAGCCATTTAAACGTGATTGTATAATAAATTTTTACATTTACAACATTATTAGGATTAGTCAATTTGATTATTGTACTGAAAGCTACGATTCCAATAGTAATTAAGGCCTACATATTCAACAGACAAATGATTAGCAAACCAAACTCCTTCATATATATATATAATAAACCTACATAAATAAGAATATATATACATACATATATGTTAAATACAACATATAAATATCAAATAAAAGAGAACACAATGATAGCAGTCTTCTAATTTTTTTTTTTATATTTAAACAAAATTGGAATGATAGAATGATTTTAATCTGTTTTTTGAAGGAGCTGCTAGACGTTTTTTATCTTTTTTAATAGAACTAATGTTATAGTTATATTAATATTAATAGTTGCTTTATCTGTTTTAACAGTACTAATGAACATGTAATTTTTTATACTAGGTACATACGGCCCGTCTGGTGGTAAACAGGATTGTCACGCGCGCATTGACGACCCTCGTTGTATCAGCCTTTAACTGTCCACTATTGAACATATTTCCCATAAGGGGTGTTATGCCAGTAGTTGTCACGCTTGGCAAGCGATGACAAATGCATTTTAGCTTTTAGTGATGTTTTAATATAACACCCACGGGAAAAGAATGGGTGGTCTATTCTATGCCGGGACCTACACGGTGCGTTGAACACCCTATAAATTTTTAATATAATTTAAAAATAACCGTGAAATATACTTACCTAGTTATTAATATGACAGAACAAAAAACTAGTTATAGTAATAATTAATTATGTTCTAACTAGGTAACTATTTCGCGGTTATTCTTAATGTACATTTCATTTTGTTTAGCTTATATTAAAGATGATAATTCTTAACTTATATAATAACATCATAAATAGATAATAATTATATTTCATGTTAAAGTTAATACAGTTTTATGTTTTAGTGATCCCAAGATAACTATATCTTTTAAGAAATTATACAACTGAGACAAAGTTCTTTGTGGTTTTATCATACTCGTACTTCTTAATTTATTCCGAGGACTAATTTGAATAACAAACGCAATGAACAATTGTAAATCTAAAACTTAAGTGACAGAATAAATAAACTTAGTATTTTTGTATTATTTCTATTTAGAATTTGATTTTCTATATTTAATTTAGTATTAATATGATATGATTATTTTGTAATATCTATATAAAGTTTGTTGTAGTATATGTATATTACCCTAGGATGTATACAAGTGTTGATTTTAAATAGAATTTTTTTTTTTGTAAAAAAAAAGGTTATAAGTACAAATATATATAATTGTCCTTACAATTTACTGTTTTATTAATATATATATAAATTACTTACAATAAAATATGCAACAGAAACAGTCGATAAATGTCTCTGCTTACACCGCTGAAGATTCTAAATAGTATTGAGTATACGTATTTATTTTTTTAATTTAATATATGTGTATGTTTAAGTTGAGATACTTAACTATATTATTATGTAACACGTGCTTTTGTAATTAAAATCTGTTGCTCAATATAATGGAATTACCTATTAATTAATATTAAAAAACTTCACAATAAATATCGTTTGATTATATTTAGATTATTAGGAATTTCTGTCGTTTCACATTGAATTCTTAATGTTCTAAACTGTTTTTGTATGTGATTTGCATTCAAACGCTCCGAATACTTGCGATACTTATGAAAATGCACAAGTTTTAGCAACCAAAAGTGAAAGTTCTAATGACTTCTATTTAAGCTTAATAGAATTCTAAAGTTAATCTAAATATTTAAATTGGGAAAAATCTCTTTTAGGAATTTAAAGTACCTACACGATTTTAATAAAGTTTTAGTTATTTTAGTATGAAAAATAAATTAACCAGAGAGATTTTAATTTCATAGATCGCCTTAAGGAATAGCCCAGAACTACACTCAAATATTTATATCCCTATGATATGTGAGGAACTGGCAGTTGTTCTGCATTGCGTTTGTCAGTAGAAATTCACCTCTCGAGAAGTTTATTTGAAACTATCTTTTGAACTGCATTCATATCACATTGAATCTTTTCCAGATCTTCTCATTTCAGTTTCTATCATATAGCCTTTTTCATAAGTATTCTCATTCTAGAGCAGTGTACGACCATGTTCAATTCTTAAATCAATACTAGTTAAGAACTTTAGTTTTTAAATAGTATTTTAGACTACAAAAGAATAACTAAATACTTTTAAATGCTATAAATACTCCTTAAATGGTTTGAACACACGCCGTAGTACACTAATTTTAGACTGTTTACATAAGAAAAATTAAATAGTTTTAAACTTATTAGGTCGACCTCCACGTGGTTCCCCCTGGAAAATGAACAATTCTTGTTGAACACACGCCGTACTTCATACACTATCATCTTTACTGGTGCCCCGCGTGTGTATACCGATAGCGCGGGTGGGGTTACCATTCCATTATCATCCATTCAAAAAAAAAACAGATCATAATAAAAAAATAATTATTATAAGGTAAGTTTTGTTAAAATTATTTAAACACTATCTAAATGATATTAGTAACAAAATTAATAATTTAATTAAGAAAATACTCGTATTTTACAGTCGGATTAATTATTAATTTGTTTATATTTTTATTAAGTTTTATTAAAACAGACTTTACATTCTGTCTTTAAAGTATGTTTTAATAAAACTGACTGTCACCGCCTCTTTCTCCGCCGTGTGGTCCCAATATAGTATGGATTACCCCCTCATTTCAAGTGAGAGTCATAAAAAGTAACTAAGGGAACTTAATAGTCGAGGCATGTGCAGTAGCGCCTTTTTTAAAATATCACCAAAGCCTAACTGTGGTTGGCAAATTACTTAGCATACGTGGCAATTATTGGTAAAACCCTCACAATAGGGGGAACTTATGTTCAGCAGTGAACAGTCAGCGGCCGGTAAGATGATACATCTGTCTATACTAAATAATACAATATATAGCGTGATACTAATGCAAGATGAAAGAATGTAGATCCAGTTAAATTTGTTGATTCAAAGTGGCGAATTTAATATAAATTTACAACGTCATTTTTCAGAAGAGACTGCGTAAAAGTCGACATGACAAACTTCATACAGATATATTGCTAACAATAGTATTATTATTACTAACAATCCCTTCTTCCCATTTTAATGCTTCATTTAGTCGACTAGTAGATAACGCGATATGATGTTAAGTCCGTCATTTACTCGTACACTGCCTGGGTATGTTAAAGTTTGATAAATAAATAAATAAATTGCCTGACATGTTATGAACTCGTGTTATTATATTCCGATATTGTACAGTACACACAATGCCTAAAGCAAACTATTTCAACGTATACAATATAAATAAAATCACAAATATAATAAAAATCGCCGCAAACGTGTTCATAAATATAACGTCACACAGAACTGTATTATATTTTGCCTTTAATAATACCGTCGATCCCTTGTTTGAGCCATATTGAGAGGGACGAAAGAGGTTAGTAGGTCATTTTGTTGCGCAAAATAGTACATATAGATGTAATTCTAAATCCTTATAAATTGTGCTTAAAGCGTATTCGCGATTTCTGATGCGTAGTTTAAGATAAATAGTATTTTTAGTATTTATTCAAAATTTTATGTGACATCATTCTTTTAAATTCTTTCAGATGTTTAGTTAAGTATAATAAAACTACTAACATCTAAATATTTAAAATTATTTCTATCAGTTTTCTAGTACCAGCATATAATCTATCGTCATCATCATCATATCAGCCTTTAACTATCCACAGCTGAACATAATTCTTTCCCTTGGGGGGTTTTGCCAGTAAGCGGATTGACTGTCGCAGTTAGAATTTAGAGATGTTTTAAGACGGACGCTGCTGCCCATTCGTCTCCTTCACATGGTCTCCTCTTACGACATCCACGGAAACGACGGGGTAGCCTATTCTATGCCGGGACCATATGGCAATATATGTATATAGATTATTTTATTAATTTAATTATCGTCTTTTTAATTAAACAATAAACATGTGTTGGCACAACATAAAACATTCAGACTCAATGACAGACAGACAGACAGATACGGAAGACAACTATCATTATGTCACAGAGGTACAAGGTCGATTTAGTATATCTATCACCCTCAGCAAACGAATGTATATCATATTCAAACAAAATAATCGCTTAGCGATTCAATTCAAATCGTAACTGGGGCTGTTATAATATCATTCACTCTGCGCTCTTCAAGGCAGCTAATTTATAGCATTTTTATGATCCTCTATTCATTCCTTAGACAATAAAGATAGAACCATTATGCGAAATTGTCGGGACGGTGCGTGGTCATAACACATCGCGTCTGCAGCGTTATAAGACAGGTATAAGCCATTAGGGAATAATAAAATACCGTTATCGGCCCATTAGATACTCGTAAAATAACAGTTAGTCATATAATAATGTGATGGATGTTAATAAACGTGTTTTTTTCGTGGAGATTGCGTTCATACGAGTATCCGTAGTTTATAGCTGTTACGTAGCTCATATCGATTATAGTCCATAGCTACGTTGTAAATATGTAGCTTATTACTTCACTACTACGCTTCAATACGAGAATGACAGACGTATTTTTAATGATAATTATTTCCAATACTGTTGTTGGCTGTTTTAATTATATTTTATTTTATTACTAGCTTTTTCTCTGTTACATCGTACGTATGGTTTTCAGAAGAAAGAAAATCAATAAAATGAACTACTTTTAATTATACAGTACTATCATACCTACTTGTACAATAATTTGTCCATTACCTTAAGGTTCTCTTGAAAAGATTGCACTCAGCAATAAGACCGCCTTACTGTACTTATACAATTGTATCGTCGTGTTTGTAAATTGTCTTGTTTATTTCCTATATTGTATAATGCAAATAAAATATACTCATTCATTCACTTTTAAATGGCATGACAAGATAAATCACACCAGATTTTAATTTAGACTTTTAGGAATACAACTGTGAAAACTGCATTCAATTTGGTGCAGTCGTTTTGTGTGATGTTGGAACAAACAGATAGATAGACAAACAAACAAATATAAAAAAATCAAAAAATTATTGTTCTGGCTTTTATTTATTTTTTTTATTAAGACCCGTCTTATCAATTTCTCTTAAATATCTCCCATGTACAAACAACGTCATGTTATAATTTTTATATATTAGTAAAATAAAATAAGATTTTGTAGAAACAATTATTATTCATGTTATTTTAAACATAGACGTAAAATATTGAGTTTATGTTTATCTGCAGCTTCGTAGCTTGTAGGTAGCATATTTATTTTTTTAAATATTTTTATCATAATATTAAAATTATGCCAGTGTACGAGTATTTTGTTTATATTTTGTGAAAACGCATTCATTGTGTTGACACAAATTTTAAAGTATTAATGAACCTTGAGGTTTATTAATATTTTAAAATTCAATAGTGATCTTATTGCTATTGGATAGCATTTAATTTTCAACGGACTATAAAAAGGAGTTTCTGAATTCAGTTGTATTTTTTTTTATTTTTTACCCCATAACTTCGTCAGTTGTATATCGATTTGGATTTTTTTTTTGTTTTTCTGAAAAGATATACGTATAGATTGGTCTCTTAAGAATTTTATCACCATAGATTTAGCAGTTTTTTTTAATCAAAATAACTGGTTATGTTATAATTTTAAGTTATATATTAATTTGTAATTAAAAGTTTTCCAAATAGGTTTTCAACTGACGGAGTTATGAGGTAACAAACATAAAAAATACAATCTAATTGAGAACCTCCTTTTTGAAGTCGGTTGCAAATATAAACATTTTTATAAATATATTTAAACGAAATAAGCAGCATCAATCACTGTGTCACCTGAATCCCGCGTCAAATAGTTTATTCCCCTCGCTTCACATGAGGCGCGGAATGCAAGGAAAGCATACATCATCCGCACAATGGCCACCATAATAAACTACGCCTACAGGGAGTGCAGTATGGAAATTCATCCGATTTACTCAACTTCCCATCTGTAACAACATACGACCGATATGAGGATCTAATCATATTTTTCTTCTTTGGATATCATATTCTACGGCTTTATGCGTGTGAATAGCGATAAAAAATATCCTATATGATAAACTGCACTTATCTTAAATATAAAAAAAGACTTTAACCGATCTCAAAAAAAGAAGAGTTTCCCAATTCATCGGAATCTCTGATTTTTTTATGTATGCTCCCCAAATACTCGAAGACGCCTAAATTGATTAGAATCTTTTTCTCTGAAAGGATAGACAAATTATCAAAATCGGTGCAGTAGTTTAGTTTTTGAATCAAAATAAACTGGATTTTTTAAATATTTAATTTTGCTACGATTGAACTCGATAGTTTTTCTGGAACAAAATTTTAAATTATTTTTGTTATTTAGTTATTACTTTTTGATGCCTTAATTATGTGAAATTTGTCATGCATGTAATTTATTGTGATTAAGAAGGACATAGACTACTATTTATTCAATTCAAGATCAAACTATTTGTCCTGGTAAAAGAAACAAAATAGAGGACAAAAAAATAGTAAATGAATAAAATTTAAATGGCCTTGGATTTTTTATACAGCCCCATGTAGTTCAAAATCAAGTGAATCTTCTACTACTGAGAGACTTACTCAAATATTACATTAACAAAACAATTTTCAATATATCAAATAGTGACAAATTAAAAAATAATCCCGTTAAAGCAATAAAAGCAATAAATTATATTTGAAACAAATCTAAATATTGTACAAATTAAAGGTCTAGACACTAGTAAAATAAAAGTAATTCAGTACATTTTAGACTCGACGTATTTATCACAACACTGTTATGGATAGAAAATTGAAAATGCAATCAGTACTCAATTTGGACGGTATTCATAAATCACATACAAACAATTTGACTAATGCTCCAATGGTATTTCTGAATAATTTTTCACACTTGAATAGCACTCGATAAGTGAAATATCCTTAGGTATATGCCAATATATTTTACTTTGTTTGTAGATATTGCATTTTGAATTTATATATCCAATCTGTATAATGCGTCTACTTGATTTGCCCACTGAAAATATCATTACCGATTTTCTTTCAAATACATTATTGACAATGAATATAAGTGTTATGCTCGTATTAGGAGTGCGTGCAAATTTTACTAAAGCATATATGTCTCTTTGTCTTTGAAATTTTATAAAACTAGCAGCCTGTCCTAGCTTTGAATGAATAAATGAAAACTCTTTACTCTTCCTTTTAAAGAATGATACAAATTATAAAGATTTACAATATATACCAGAAGGAGACTTTGTACAAAAGTCGATTGCTTGGGTACCTCTGTCCCATTCGTGTTTCAACCGTAAAGCAGTTGTGTTTGCATGGCTGTGTTTCGGTTTGAAGGATAGGATATGGCGTGAATTTACTGGGTACGGAGGAATAACACCTGAGTCCTCAGGAATGACAACGCATGGTGGGTATCATGGGCGAAACAGTATACTCTGTTATGTCCATGGTACTGCTCATGTCTATAGGCGACGGTTACCACTTTCCATCAAAAGGGTCGTTAGCTTGTTTGCCATTCTAATTTGTATAAAAAAAAATGTACACAAACAAAAAAGCTTTGCACGATTTTTTTAAAATACCATAAAATCTCATTTACAATGTAACTTTCTATAGATAAAAGAATATTTTAAGTTTATTAATTAGTTGTAGAAATATATAAATTTCAATTTCATTTAAATTAATATAACATCAACCAAACTACAACCGACAACTTTCAATTAAAAAGAATCAACAAAATCTATTGTTTAACTGAGTATTATTATTTAATCGAAATAGAGTACTCTCGTGTTTATTTTTTATAATTAATTGATGTTGTAAATTTTTGCAGCAAAAATTTTATAATCTTAAAATAATAAGTGATTAATTGAGTTTAAATCATTTAATTTTGTTATTTTAAAGAAAGGTGAGAAAACAAAATAGTTGACTAACTAAATGCGTTATTAATTACCTTCTCTTATCTTATATTTACTATAAATAAAGGTACCTACACACGTCTAAAGTACCAATTGTTAACCCGAATTACAATTACTCCAAGAACGTAACATATATCCAGAGTCTTGATTTGCCAACGACGTGTATATGTACCAAGATGTCAGATAACAGCGGAAGCTTGCAACATAAATCACAGCAGATTATCTAGGATGGTGACTGCGCGCCACCTACGAATGATGTATGAATAATTTATCACGTGCTAGACTTTGCATAGAGAAGGTATGAATATTTTGATATTATTTTATGCATTTTCGATGTGTGTGATGATACCATTAAAGCCAAATAATATAAAAATAACTTTTATTTTTGAGCCAGTTTCACGTTCAACAAGAGATTGAAAAATAGAGAACTTTGATTTGACTTCTGTCTTAGAAGACATAAAATAAATAAATATAAACCTGGTAAAATCATCTATAAAAGTAATAAAGTATTTATTACCTTGAAAAGAGGTTGTTGGTAATGGTCCACATAAATCTGTGTGAATTAATTCTAGAACTGACGTAGCTTTCTTACTTTTCAAAAAATTTAATTGACCAGATAAAAAGACCTTTTCTACCTATGCGACAGAGATGTCCTAATCTCTTATGTGCACATTATTCTCAATCTAAATTGTACATTCCACCACTAAAAGAACCGTGTAAAACAGGGTTATTAGCAAAAGATACATCACAAGATTTATAAAAGTTACAACCATTTTTATCAAAAACAACAGAAAAATCTTTTTCGACAACTTTCTTTACAGAAAGTAAATTACATTTTAAACTAGGAACATATAACATTATTTATATATATATATATACTAAATTATATTGTAATTAGCTTAGCCTTAAAGACACCAAAAGATAACTTAAAAACAAACTTACTTTCTTATTTATAATATTAGTAAAGATAGGTGTACCCCATGACTTTGTTTGTATGAGTTGGGATAAAAAGTAAAAATCTATTTGTTAATCTACGACAGATCTGTCTGTGTACCAAAAGTCATTTAAATTTTTTCATCCATGAATGTATCTCTAATTTGCGGGTTTAGTTACAATTTTAAATTTGGTGTTTAAAGGGAGTGATAATACAACTAACACTACAATACCTTCAACACTACCTCATTTTTCCCTTAACAATCCTGTAAAATATAACTACTGGGTATGAGTTTCATTTCATTATAAGTGCATATTATTTTATTATAGAATAATATAGGATAATAACTTTCTATTAATCTGTTACTGAAGCGACATATTATATAATTTTATTTCGAATTTTCTACTTGCAGTTGTGTACAGTGCTCTGTACTGTAGTTGTCTCTCGCGCCACTCCGCAGATAAAATGAACTCGCATATCTAACATTACGCTTCCAATTAAGTGTCACAGTCTAAAATAATTCTTCCTTATGCACTGTAATAATACAAATATTGTTAATATAGAGGAGAAAGTAAAAAGAGATTAAATATAAATTGCTAGTGGTTGCAATGTAAGCAAAAATATAGAAATATTTTCTAGGCAGCTTTAATAATATTTTTTTAATAAAAAAATATAAAGTAACAAATTTGTGTTCTTAATTTGAAAGTTGCGAATGTTTGATGTTTTAGAAATTTTATTAAAATACAGTCTGTAATCAGTGGCGATTCAAAAGTTTTTATCACAAATTCAACATGATTAGTTCACTAAAAGTTTGATAAAGTTATTAAGCATTTTTTTTATATATATTTTACGCTTTACATAAATTTACTTAAATTAGATTATTAAACATCTTTAGCTTTAAACTAAGATAAATATTACTTCGATGATACCTGAGACTTTGCCAACGTAACATTTGCATTCCATTTTTCACTCAAAAGTGAAGGATGAGGACTGAAAATAAGCAAAGCCTGTCATTTACAAATGAATCTATTGATAGAATAGTTATCGCTACTGAGTTCATGATATACAATGAGATAGCAATATACGCTGTCCTATTATTTATTCTATTTAATCTTCTTTAATAACTTTTATAGTTTTATAGATCGAATGGAAATAAATTTAAATTATAATGAAAAGTATATAGTAAACGTTTGGATAGAAAAGAAGGAATTTAAAATTATACTTTTGATAGATACTCATCGACTAATTGTGATGCAATTTTTATAGTATATTAAGCTAAGTATCAAGTACTGGTCCATATATAGGCTTTTACCCCAGGAGTTAAATTGTTAATTTTTCAAATCCATATATTGTAGATTTAACTCTCTACTTGATATTAAGTAAAGAAATTATTAATTATAGTGAAAATTTATTATAGTTCACGCGAACAAAGTCAGCTGCTCACAGCTACTATTTAGTGATATTATATCTTTTTACATTACTTAATGAGATCTCTTCTTGTGGTATATCCAAAGATCTGTACATGATGAGTATAAAATTAAGAGGAATACCATTTCATTTAAAAAAAAAAACCCATTTCAAAGGCCAAACATAAAGTGATAGCATCATAACATCCGCAAATGCTTTCAATGAAGTATTACGTGAATACGACCGTTTGTATTCGAGCCGAGTGCCGCCCCTTCATTGACGGTATTGAGTTATTCAGTGTGACCCTATTTGTTTGCTGAAGAGGGACAGTATATTCCACATTTTAAAATAATGTATAAGAAATATTCTAACGTCTATAATCCCTAATGAGGTAGTCAGACATAGATATTGACGATTATCGTAGCTTGTACAAATAAGGTCCCGGGTTCGAGTATCAAGCGGTCCAGTTTAAAAATTATACTTTTCTGAATATGGCTCGGGTCCAAGGCTTCTGGGCTGTGTCTTTAGATGTTAGTTATCTGGTTTCTTGTATCATAACATAGTGTATACTAACTTGAGAAGTAGCCGATTAAGGTGATTTTGTGGTACATATTGTTATTATTTTGTCGAGTGTTACGTTCACCATAATGGCAAGCACCATAACAGCAAACGAAGTACTCGTACTTGCACTTGTACATGCCCATATTTCATCAAACATATCAGTATTTAGTGTGACAGAGCTGAGTTTGTTAATATATACTTAGTTTTATCTGGTAGGCTCACTACCTTCTTTATTGTGTTTAATATGATTTTAATGTTTTTTTTTAGGATCGGCAATCTTCAATCGTTTTCTGTTTCTACCATTCTGATTAGGTAGTAAAGAATGCCATAAAGCACTGAGCTCGCCAATTGTATACGTTTTGTAGTACAATAAATAAATAGGTACTTATCTAAAATAATAAAATAAAATTAAATGTAACTTCATAACAAATATGCCTACATTCATGATAGTAATACAGTCGGGTTTAATAGTAACATAAAGTAACTTTTATAACATGCATGTGATTTTCAGACAAAATTACATGTTTTACAGCTACAAGGTAACAATTTATATAAAAAGATTGTAAAACTTGTCATCGGAATATCATGTGATAAAACTTTATTTTTGTTTTTACCTGCGTCTCGACAGAATATATAAAACCGAGAGAGTCTCAATTCGAATGAAAAATAGAGACACCCTAGCCATAGATAATGTATATAGACGTGATCTCGACCGACATTTTTAAATTAAACCCCCTGCTTTATGGCGGTTACATGTGTTTCCATATCTTGTAATTTACATTTTCGTAATATAATATGAATAATGGTTGTCGAGTAATAACATGAATTTATATAGTTTTGTTTATATAAATATCTAAAAATTGGTCTTTTTTATAAAAAAATATTAAATAAATCCAATCAAATTGAGAATGGGAATCGAAAAGTTATATTTATTAAACCACAAATGTTTATATCTTTAAATTCTAACTCTCAAATTAACTAAAACAAACCTATTTTAACTATTTATGTTTTATCACTTTCTGTTAAATCAAGAGTTTATCTCTAAGAAAAATATATCAAAAACAATATTACAGATGTTTAACATTTATAAACATTCTTTAAAAAGTAGTGTTAGAGAAGGATAGAGAAATGAGCTGGAAAGATCAAAAATATAGAAAAAAATATATATAATAGTGGCAATTAAGTATGCAGTCCTATGTTATCACAGCTCTCGGACACTTGTAACACTAGAGACATAATTCTCGCATTGCTGATTCCTTGTAACATGAAGATTTTACGTCAGGGTTTCCAGTAATGTGTTACAATAACAATACTTTCAATTTAACAAATAACTGCAAATCATATGACAGTGTAATGAAAACCATATTGTTTAACCTTATTCTGTGTATCTAGCGAGTAAATAAATAATATAATATAAAGTGGCTATATTTTAAAAAAACTAAAAACACCCGAGGGGATGCCCGAGAAAATATTATTTTAAAATGAAATATAATATTTTCGTATGCGGTCATATTCATAAAATTAGAAGGTTATGATTTAACCATGCACTCGCTTTGGGGGTTATTCTGTTTATTTTATACTATTTTATTGATACCGATAGGAATAAAGCCGGGATAAAATTTCAATTGCCAGTCCTGCAGACAGCAGCGGCTTGTCGCCGCAGTTTATTTATTGTTGAACCCTAGAGTAATGGAAATAAAATATAAATATAGAAACTAGAAGTGACACAAATATAAAAATATGTACTAGCTTTTATCTGGGACTCTGTCTGTGTGATCAGGATAAAAATAGCCTTTTTTCTTTATTCCAAATAGTACGAGTGTATGTAATTTCATGACAATTGGTTGGATCGTTAAAGTCACATTCAAATTTATAACATTAGTAAGAATCGGTTAGTATACATTTTGCTAATGATCTATAATTAACTTATAGATAAAATGGACAACTTATTTTTATTAACATATACTTATTTTAATATAAATGTGTTACTAGACCCATTTGTACGCGTATAAGACGAGTTATAAAATTGGTTGATACAAGAAATATAAGAAAGAATAAAGGTCTCTTGCATTCAGTTTTGTTTGAGCATGCATCATTAATCATGTTTTATCATCATTATCATCATATGAGCCTTTAACTGTCCATTGCTGAACATAAGCCTCCTCCTTGGGGGGTTTAGCCAGTAGTTGCCATGCTTAGCAAGCGGATTGGCAACCGCAGTTAGGCTTTAGAGATGTTTTAAGAGGGATGCTGCTGCCCATCCCTCGCCCTCTCTTAGTCGCCTCTTACGACACCCACGGGAAAGAAAGGGACGGCTCATTCTATGCCGGTACCATACTGACACAAACCTCAAAACCAATAATGCAAAAAATATTACCTTTCTACAATCGGTGAATATTTATACTAATATAATAAAGCAGAAGTTTGTTTGTTTGAACGCACTAATCTCTGAAACCACTATTTCTGATATGTTTAATTTTATAATAGCTATTTTTTTAAAACGATTATAACCTACATAACAATATAAATTGCTCATGGACGAAGCTGTGGGACACAAGTAATATAATATATAGATATAATTATTGTTGTATGCAGAAACCCACAGTAAAGAGTCATAATTAATAGTCTATAAGTAGAAGATAATACTTTTGCATGGGAATATCGCTACATCAAGCAGCTGATGTAACCTGGCCTGTTCAAAATGTCAAGGTAACCTTGGATAAAGTAGATATTTTACCTAAATAACGCCATTAATTGCCATCTCTTAGAAACAATAATATATTGTGATATTATTGATCTGAGAATTATAAATTATATTACAATTATAATAACCGTCTCTTCCAGTACAACGAGCATCAGTGGTTTAAAGTAAACCCTGTCGTTTCCACTCGAAAAATTTCAATCGTGCTCGTACCTCACCGCAGTCAGTGAGAGGCCGCAATGAAAATCCCTTGAAAACCTGAAAATGCTCCTAAAACTCGTATGGAGAGAGCAGATAGCTACCAATAGTGCTTCTAATTAATTTTGTTATACGACGTATTTGCTTTCGGGGCTAATAGCCTGCTCGTAGATTTGAGATTAATTCGAGGTTTGAAATTAAAATTAAACCGGGATTAAGAATGTTTGCTGGAAAAATTACAAGTTATTGGGCAATTTTAAATTTAAATTATTACTACGGTCGCATTTTTCTTTAACCTGCTCCGAGTAAAGTACATTTTTGGTGCTAGTGAATATAAATAAAATGGAAACATAAAATTGAAAAAATATTAATATTTGTAACAGTACTTTATGTTTATAAGTCTATATAATATATGATTTAAGAATAAACTATATTATCTGTATGTAGAGTACAAAGTTATGGGTTTAAGGGTCTTACGACATTGAATGCATTAATTTTTCTGTAATTTTTACAATTTGAACGTCTTTTTTATTCGACTAACCAAGACAGTGGGGTCATGTAATATTTATGTGTAAACAAAATTTGTTATGTGATAAAAATTAATTTCAAAGAGCCACTACATCACTAGCAATACTGTTATTGTATGATTTATTGTAATTGAATTTATAAATTAATTATAAATTTTCTTAGTTAGTAAAAAGAACAAAAACTTAAACAGAAATCTCAGAAATCAGTACGCAGTTGTCGATAGAATTAAATATTATTTAATACCAAGGGCAGCTATTAAATAATATAATCACATTATAGAAAAAAAAACTCTTAAAGTCTATATTGATAACAAATAAACAACGTTATAAGATCTGAAAAATATAAAAGACAACAAAAATAGCGGTTATAACACGATAAATAAACCGGAGGGCAATACAATTTTTATCAGAACGGCGGTGTTCATAAATTTGGGTTTACATCCTAAAATCGCTATTTGAGCAAACGATCCCCGCACGCGTTCGCAAATAAATCTTATTTTGTACTCGTTCATCGTTTTTATTAATAAAAAATAAGAAGGCAACAAAAAAGTAATTGAAATATATCAAATTCGCTATAAACTTGAATGCTTCTAAAATTGTTTCCAAAATATGTTGTTATGAATAAAAAAGTAAATTATGTACTGTAAAAAATAGGGACATCAAATGTAGCAAAAATAATGCAGATGGATTAATAGACTAGAAGTTTCGTGTCCACATTCCATTTTATATCAGTTACAATTAATTGCTAATATAACGTTAACGATCAATATTAAGGTTGCTTTGTTATTTATAAAAATATTATTATAAAATAGTATGAAATAAACAATCAAAGAATACACCCAGACATTTGTGCTGTTATTGTAACAAATATACATAATTCACGATAAGGTACCACAATATAAATTATTCATGTACAGACCAAATATGCAGAGAAGACGCATCCAAAGATAATCTCGCATGATTTACGATGGGAACTCGTGCATTTACACTCAACATCTATTTATACCAACTTTATGAGAACTAACACGTATATCAGACATGCAAAAGTTGTGAATAAATCTTGCTTATTATGTTTAAGAAAGGATAATCCTAAAAGTAGAAAGAGGTTTATCGGTTACTACATTTTTTATTAATTTACCAAGAAAGATTTTGTACAGACAAATATCTCCGCTTTACTCATATTTCTGCTACCAAGTAATTATGTTTGCGTGGTTGTGTTTCGATATGGAAATAATACTATTAAAATCATCGTCATTATTATCACTCAGGTGGGCATAAGCTTATATTAATCCATGGCCACTGAGTGAAATCCTTGGATCATCACTTCTAATTATATCCAACCGTTCTACATAAGTAATTGTTTCACCAAATCTCTTATTGTCACATACTATATGTACCAATTTATAATCTTCAATTCAAAATTCGTGTACTCTAACGTATATCAGTTCTATGACAGATATTACCAGAGGGAGACTTTGTACAAAAGTCGATTCCTTGGGTACCTCTGTCCCATTCGTGTTTCTACCGTGAAGCAGTTGTGTTTGCATGGCTGTGTTTCGGTTTGAAGGGTAAGATATGGCGTGAATTTACTGGGTACAGAGGAATAACATCTGAGTTCTCAGGAATGGCAACGCATGGGGGGTATCATGGGCGAAACAGTATACTCTGTTATGTCCATGGTACTGCTCATGTCTACGACTAACGACGGTTACCACTTTCTATCAGGTGGGCCGTTAGCTTGTTTGCCATTCTAAGTTGTATAAAAAAAAAACACTATTATTTGAGCCTTAAAATGACAACGCATAGTTTATTTTTTTATTATTATTATATCTACCGTTAACTGTCCACTACTGGATGTAAGCCTTCCTTATAAGGAGTGCTTTGCTAGTAGTTGCCATGCTTGGCAAGCGGGCTGGCAACCGTAGTTAGGCTTTTAGAGACATTTTAAGAAGGACGCTGCTGCCCATCCCTCGCTCTCCGTTAGTCGACTCTTAAAACACTTACGAGAATAAAGTGGTGGCCTATTCTACGTCGGGACCACACGGCGTAGGTTAATGCAAGTTTATAATTCACTTGCACGTTTAGCAATGCATGCTGTTAAGTCCATAGTGTTATTCATGTCGACTGTTAGGTGACGGTTATTAATTTCCGTTAGGTGGAATACCAGCTATTTTGCCATTAAACATCGAATAAAAAATAAAATAAAATTATATATACAATATATAATAATAAAAATGTGGTCTACATGAGTTCAGATTTCAAATTATTTTAAGAATATCCACAAAATCTTTGAATGCAGTATACAGCCAAATAAATTTAGGAGTAGCTAGGTAGTAAATGCGATGGAAGTGTGTTGTAGCGAGACAGTAAGAAGTTCGGGTCCGTTTTTATGGTAGTCTATGGAACCTGTATTTAACAGTGGGTAATTAATAGCTAAAATAATAGTGGTCGTAGGTACTCGCTATAAAATAAAGGAGAATATTGCTGTTAAAATTTGAATGTAGCAAAACACTGATGCAGAAAATTAATTATCACTGAAACATAATGATATTCGCTAGTCAACCGCAAGCCTACTATAAATTATAATTAATAATTATTATTATCAAACTATAGCTAGCTTTATCTAAATGAACTAGTCTGCCTTTATATTATGCTTATGTTAGTGAAATTCATATAGAAATTGTATTAAGCTGCGATTTATTAGACGTGTTCAAACGAACGTATGCCAGACGACAGAGATCGAGTACATTTCTCCCTTGGGGAGCTTTTGGCGTGTTAAATTATGTATACAACCAAAAATTACGTTACTTTTGGATATTATATAAAAATTTAAATAGTTTTAAATTAAATATAATACATATAAAATTAAAAAAAATATGTTACTAGACTTTTCCTATGAACACGTAGTTTAAGTACGATCTATTATCAACATTTATTTTCGTTACCAGGATATCATTAATGCTAAATAATAGAACAATACTCTATCTCAAGAGAAAAAATCTAGAAACAAAACTATATGAAGCCACCTAGCCAATATAATAGTGACCAATAGTGGGTGTTAAAGGACTTTTATGGCATGGGAGTTGGAATATAAGTGATAAGTAATTTAGATGTTGCAGTATGTAATTTTTGTTATCAATAAATACTTTTGAATATATTATTCCATCTAGTCCCAAAATTTATTATGTATAGAAAGCATCCAGAACAATACTTAAGTACATACTCATAATTCAAGTTCGGGAATCGAAACTGAGATCATTAATTTTTTTTATGATTTAAGATGGCATATATAACACATATGTCACAACATCATTAATCTTACTAATTTTATATTTAAAACGTAATAAGGAAAGTAATGCTTCTAAAGAAAATGTTTTTATATTTAAAACAGATTTGCAAACCTTAATAACCATCTATATGTAGGAAGGTGACTGTAATCCCTCAGCACTTTCCATTGGATTTTGTATAGCAAATCGTATTTACGTCACAAAGAAATGTCTACGAGATTGTGTGATGGCGAGCGGAACGATCCGATAAGCGAAACTACGGATCTCTATCGTGTCGGTCAAAATTAAATCTGTAAATCGTTTCCAGTATATAAAAGGTGAATATATTTTTAAACTAGCTTTTTGTCCGCTACTTCGTACGCACGAATTTCAGATGTAGAAAAACCAATGAACTTTTACTAGATGGCATATCAAAATATATCTGATATGTGTTTTATTCTAATGCACTAAAAAAACTGATAAAACGGACCACTTCTGAATGTCTTATCAATATGAAACTTACGCCAGTTTTTAAGTTAGACCTTCGAGAATACAAATATGGAAACCGCATCTAATTTGGTGCAGTAGTTTTTGCGTAATACCGGAATAAATATACAAACAGACAAGCACACATATATTTCCTATTGGTCTTGTTAAAACCCCTTATATAAAATTTCCTTCAATATTTTCCATGTACAGACATCTAGTTACAATTTTATTATATTAGTTAAATAAGATATAAAATACAAGTGAGTCTGAAAATTGTACACGGATTTCTAGACACTGTTAAATGGATTTTATTTTTCATATTCCTTTTAAATGTTTAATAAAGATTTGTTGAAGTTTAGGGAAATATAAATAAAGACTACTTCAACAGAACTGAATGAAAAGATAGTCGAGTTTTATTAAAATTATCATAAAAACATCCTAAATGAAATTAGATGAGTCAATGATTCATTAATTTATATTTTCATTGAAATATATCGTGACATATTATAGATATATATATTATATCTGTTGTAATACCTTTTTAGTAATCTAGAATAAAAGTATAAATAAAAAAAAAAACAAGTTGACGGCCTATCCAACGGAAAATGGTAACCGTCCACAGAACAGCTCAATGAATATCATATAACAAAAATTCCATGTTGTAGTCTCTTGGAAAAACCTCAATTTTCTCATGGTTTGATCATTCTCATGGAACTTATTCCATAACCTGAACATTTGTGGGAGAAAGCATCTCAGAAATCGCGCTGTACGCGACAATACAGGCTCTAAGATATATAAAGTGTGTAAGGGGTGAATTACCTATCGGTAACGAACTGTACGACGGTAGAAAGTGGCCGTAGGTATTGTATTAAACAACTCCTCCGAGTACAGTCCATTGTACAAGTGATAGAACAAACAGCATTGAGAAAAATCTCTTCTAAAACTTAAAGATTCAATACTGCTAGTGAGCTTGTGATCATCAACAATTCTCATAGCACGTTGTTGTACTGAGAAACAGTAGAAATGCCCTTTCGAACAAAACTCATGAATGAATGAAATAAAATTCCCATTCTTCTACACGTATTTAAAATAGATATAATTTGAACCTCAATAATAATTTAAAAGGTTATTTTGAGTTATTATAATTTATAAAATATTGCAATCTCACTGAATGAAGATACATAATAGGGATTACTTCCAAATCATATATTTCAATTTAAGTTAATATTAATTTACATTTAGAATTCTTATAGCTTCGATGAGGTCCTTAAAATTTGATGAATCACTGAATTCGAGATTAACATTAAATGTGTATCGATCATACATTTTGCACGGGTCACAGGATTTTACAAGGTCATAACCGATGTACCTAAACGAATGTTTGATATAAGATCTCGATAATAAATATGATTTCTTTATACATTTATGACTTTCTACGACGATTTCATATGGCGCATAAAATTCAACCCTATAATATAGGTTTATAGCTCAATATGACTATTTCTTTTAATATAATCTAACATACAAGATTCACTTTTGATTGAATTAGAATAAATGTTTGGCAATAAATTTCCAATTAGATATGTACATAACTATAATCATTAAAAGACCAGTCAGAAACATTTAATGACTGTTGCCGTTGTAGTGACCATGCTCGTAATAACATGCCCACATTTCGCCCAGTATATTACAATCTATCATGTCATTTGGCAAACCTACCACCGTCATTCAATAAAACCAATAACATTTAGATTTCTAAAAATAAAAATGTGTGACATGAGAGTAGAATTCACGACTCAGACGGTATCCGTGGAAAAATTAGTGATTTATTTGCAAAATACTGGCAGGTACATTAAAATATATGTATTATTTTTTGCGAAAACGTGAGTTATTTTCTGTAGATAAAAGAAAAGACATTTATTATATAAGTACTCAAAACATTCTTTCGTCGCCTCGAACTTTATATATGAGTTTATATATGAGTATAACTTTTTTAAACTTTGAGGTCGGTCGATGATAATAATATATTCTGTAGTGACTTGTTGAGTCGCATTCATGTAGAAACTAGCAATCCGTAACCAATAAACAGGTATAAAAATCTAATACAATTGGATATACTGAAAATATAAACAGACATTTGTTTGTCAATTATTTAATTTACTTGACCATAAAACAGTCTGCTGTAGGGCAATAATAGTACAAATAAAAAGTCGATCAATTGATTGAACGTCTAGATTTGTTACTAAATACATTTAGAGAGTTTTTCTGTGATAATTTAAAAAAAAACTTGATTACCTTTTTATTAATTTTTTGAAACAAATTATAGGTAGAGCTTATTGATTTAACAACAGCGAATAATCTATACTTATAATAAATCTGTAGAGAGGTCAATTCTGTACATGAAATATATTTCCAAAATAACTATCAGGGGATGATTAGTGATCGATACTGATGCCAAAAATGCAATCAGTAAAATTTTTGTTCGTCTGTCTGTATATCTGTATGTTCGTTATAGAAACAAAAACTACTCGACGGATTTTAACGAAACTTGGTACAATTTTTCTTCATACTCCTGGGCAGGTTGTAGTATACTTTTCATCACGCTACGATCAATAGGAGCAGAGCAGTGAAGGGAAATGTTGAGAAAACGGAAGAAGTTACTCCATTTTTAAGCTTCCGTCACGTGTGTAGCCCTAATGGCCACTTTTTAAAATGTAAAAATGTCCACCCGTGCGAAGCCGAGATGAGCCGCTAGTGCATAATATAATTCCTAAAAATACCTATATTCAATTTAAACCTACAAATTAAATTATATTATACACTTATAATCACGTAACTAGCTAGTACCAACTTATAGACATCATAAGAAACAATTTGTGTATAGTAAAATTTCACCTATGAAATAAGACTTCACAACTGTATTCGATCATTACATATTTCTTCTTCTTTTTTAATTTACTGTAGCTGCTAGACGAGGAAAAGGCATCCACAACGATCTTCCATTGTCGTCTATTTTGTGCTATTCGTCTCAGCTTGCTCCATATTTTATCGATGCTGTTCCTTTCTGCCAAAACCGTGCGCCGCCAAGTTTGTTTGGAGCGGCCACGTTTTCGTTGCATATTTACATATTTTTGATTCACTGTTTATTTCTATTCTTGTTTAGTATACACATTAACTCATTCACTTTTTACAAATATTGTTAGATACCAATTAGAATTTTGTAATTTTTTTACACTAACACAAAAAAGGTGGCCTTTCCATATCTACTGATCTATCACCCAACAACTCCATCTGTTATCACACCAAACAATGCGACATTCACGGAGCAAACACAATGAGAGCAAGTAATCGTTTTTTAATTAGCTTTCTTTGCTAATTATGTTTTTTTTTTACATTTCACACTCATTCACACTCATTTTTTTTATGAATGCAGTATACTCGTACGACGTGAACTGCAAGAGGCACGGGATGGACTATGGCTGCAAATGCTCCAGTGGCCTAGTGCAACCGCGCGCATCTGACCCCGGACGATAGTGAAAGTGAATCAATACGGCTCTTCTTGATGTCCCTCGTCTTATAGTGTCCTGGTATTAATTACAGGGCCCAATCAAGTGCGAACGCTGGGCATTTTTCTGAAACGGCAAAAATAGCTTAACAGTCGTCATTATTAATATCAGTCTAAAGAACTAATCTTTATACCTTATTAATATTATAAACTAGTTGATGCCTGCGACTTTGTCCGTGTCATATTTGTTATTCCTTCGATCAACATTTTTAACCTCCTTGTACTAGTGATCTATGTCTGGGAATATTGGACCAAAATTAACAAATGAAGTGTCGTTCTCTCTCTTTGCCTTATGTTAAAATGACTTTCCTTAAGTAGGTTGTGTACTAAGCTGAATAAGTTACTATAGTTTTTTAACTATTTCACGGGAACTGTTTAATTTTCCGTTATTAAAAGTATCTAAAATGTTGACCGGGGGTGTAAAGTACCACAATGCAAACAGATCCATATAAACAGATGTACATGAAATTTGGCGTATATATATTATTTGAGATGAATTATGACATATGTGTCTTTTTATTTCGTTCACGTACACGAAATCGTTGGTATTGCTAGTTTATTATAAAGAGCGACAAATATTTATTTTTACTCGTAGCAGCAATAGATAGAACAGACAATGATTAATTAATAAATCCTGATAAAGCGTTATTAATTAACACTAAGGTTTCGGGGCTTATAAAATGCTTATTTGCCAAGCCAGTGAATATACTGATTACGATTATTGAAGGCATATTGATTTTAAATTAGCAGTGTATTGATATGAAAAACTTAATAATTTATGTTTCTGTTCGACGAAACAACATTAAATATATTTTATTACTGTATTTGAAACTTCCACTAATTTTATAGTAATAGTAAATACTGAGAAAAGTTTAGTCACTTGAAATGTTAGAATATCATATAAAAATAAAAAACTAGTAGGTACAGGTGCACTCAAACACTAGCTTCAGAACTTGTTAAGTCCTACTATTTTTCCCTTTAAATACTGTCATCCTGTGTTCTTTTCTTATCTTCCTCTTTCATTCTCTCCTATTATTTATATGTTTATGTATATGTATGTTTAAGTATATATACATTAAGAAAAAAACAAAATGTAGATGACGCAAGAGATGGGCAGCATCGTTCCTTTTAAAATATCTCTAAAGGACGATTGGCTTGACAACTCATTTGGCAAAATTCCCCAAATGGAGGCAGACAAAAATCTGTTATGATGATGATGATTGATCATATAAATACAGCTGTTTCATAGCAGAAATTTAAAACTGGACACACTGTTGTTTGCCTCCCTTTAAAAATACCACCCTTAAATGAATAACAAATATCTAAATATATGAAACAACAGTGCAAGAAATGGAAAAAAGTGTCTTAGGCCATCTAAAAAGTTTTTAAACAACAAGGCTGAAGGACGGGCTAAACTCATTTACAATGGAGGCAGACAACAATCAAAATTTATCATATTAGGTACTTTAACTGGACACATGCCACTAAGGCATATACTATAAAAATTGGTCTGCCTTCAGATATACAATGCAGATTGTGCAGTGAGGAATCGGAATATATGGAACACCTGATATACAACTGTGATTCGTTACCAAATATGCATACTACTACTGGGAAGAGCTTATCCATAGCTCGGAGACTATACATATCTTAAATCACGGAATAATGTACAAGTAATACATAAGACTCATAAAATAATAGTATAAGGTAGGGAAAGCACAAAAGATATCAATTGGTCGACCTGCAACTTTTTAGCTGACCCCATACATAAATAAAAGTTAAGATAAATATATTAAAATCTAAACATCTCTTTAAATTTTTAAATCCATAATCTTTCTAGAAAAAATATAACAGCTTTCTGAGTAGGTAAACTCACCATAGAATTTGAGTTACCTCTCTAAGATTTTGTCACTTTTACAGTCCAACGATTATAAATACCAATTCTAATTAAAGACCATGAGATAATCTCGTTATCAGTGCCTACCAATTCTTAATTAACAACAATAAAATTCTCTCGGTAGAGGGCAGTGAAGTGTGATCGGGATTTGGTGGGGTGAAAATGGTTCAATACCCTTCTTTGTTAAATCTGGCGTTTATAACAAAGAAATTATAGCCTTAAGAAGCTTTTCCGAACTTGACTGATATGATATTTTGGAGTTTGATCTTTATTTTTTTCCCAATTGCTTACTTTTACTTTTTTTATGACATACTTTTAATAAATAATATTTATAAATGATTATTATTGATCAACTGAATTTTATTTACCAATTTTTATGATTAATTCACACAAGTTATTTTGTAAAAAGAAATATCACATTACGTAATTATGTTTAATAAAACAATTATTTTTTACTTATTAAATAAAGACTGACTTTTTACTGCAGCTTCGCTCTTATGCAGTATAAAGTATCCTAAGTTTTATGTTAAAATCTAAGGTTAAAATATAACTTACCAACTAGACATTTGTAACATATATATGTTTATTTAGAAACTTTTACATTCATTGTATTACTAGCTTTTACCTTTGACTTCATTGGCCTGTTTGGGATATGTTTACTGACCGTGATAAAAAGCCTATATCTTTCTCCATCCCATGTAGTACATATATATCAAATTTCATAGCGATTGATTAAGCATTAAGGCACTGTAAGGTAACAAACAAAGTAATTTCTAATTTAGGTATAACATTAATAAGGAATCCTTACCTTATCCTTACTAAGGATATTAGTAGGAAACTAAAGTAATTTGTTATTTTTTGACTTCTTAATAACTCAATGTATCAACAAGAAATTTGGCATATATATATATTTCTTTGGAATAAATGTCTAATTTGTCTGATAGAATATTACCATAAAAGGTTACTAATGATTTTGACCTCACTCTGAATATAAGCTATATTATATTCTTTTAATATTTATTATTCTACAAATACTTTCTACACCCATTTCTAAAACATCAATAACTACGTTCCTCTAAGTTAAACCCATACACAATCGTTTTAAAGTTCACTCTGTGTGCAGAAACATTCAAACTTTGCAGACGTATTCGATCTGTACAATTCGAACTGATGCATCGAACTATTTGCATACGAATATATACTTTATTACAAAGCAACAACATACATAATGTAATTATATTAATATGTGTGTGTTACTATAACTGAGTTTATAAAAAAATACAGCATTTACAGATTTACAGCAACCTGCAGATTTGCTTGCACGTACAAAAAGTATTCTGTATATTATTTAAATTATGGTCAACTAAATGTTTATGTGCTTGTACCATGGACATATACTATATGTGGGTACCCACATGTTTCGCCCATGATAGATAGCATTGTCATTCCTGATAACAAATAAACAAAACTGCATTCCATAATTTTAATAAATATTTTAATACCATAATAAATACTCAATTAAGAGCCTATAACACAGCTATAAATACAACTGCTATATCATATTGAAATCACGAATGGGACAAATTACATAAAGTTTATTATTATCTCTGTCCCATTCTGGTGAAGCATTGCATTTACAGATTTACAGCAACCTGCAGATTTGCTCGCATGTACAAAAAGTATTCTGTATATTATTTAAATTATGGTCAACTAAATGTTTATGTGCTTGTCCCTTAAGCAAATACTATATGTGGGTACCCACATAGCTTTTTACCATGATTAGATAGGTTGTCAAGGTGATAAGTGATAACAAATAAACAAAACTGCATTCACATAATTTTAATAAATATTTTAATACCATAATAAATACTCAATTAAGAGCCTATAACATACCTATAAATACGTCCTATATAATATTGAAATCTCGCTTTGAGTGAAATTACATAAAGTTTATTATTATCTCTGTCCCATTCGTGTTTCTACCGTGAAGCAGTTGTGTTTGCATGTACTGTGTTTCGGTTTGAATGTATAGTGTTATGGCTATGAATTTACAGGGTACAGAGGAATAACACCTGAAGACTCAGGAATAGCAATTCGTTGACGCCCATCATGGGCGAAACAGTATACTCTATTATGTCCATGGTCCTGCTCAAGTCAATAGGCGACGGTTACCACTTTCCATCAGGTGGGCCGTCAGCTTGTTTGCCATTTTAAGTTGCATAAAAAATACTTTCTAAAAGTGAAAAAAATATTAAGAACTATTATTATTTTTTTATTTACCTATTACAAACAAAAAAAAAATTCTTTTTATAATATTAGTTTAGAAATATTTTTATTTTATAAAAAGAAATCCAATCATTGTATCTGTATTCACTTTCATATGGCTAAAAATAATTCTTTTTATGTTGTCACATGATTATAATAGAACTGTCATCTAAACATTTCTCGCGAATTCGCAGGTGGCAGCGTCCATCAACGTATGAACCCCGGAACGGCACAGACTGTACTGTATTTTTACTTTAAATGTATAGTGTTACAGGTCTATCAAAATTGGACTTGCTGCACTAGAAGCGAACCCGTCAACCGCAGGTGTAACTGGATCGAGTAATTAGAATCTGACATCTTTGTTAATAACAGAAGTAAGTTTTGACAGTCGTTCGTAGACTACTCAAAGGGTTGATGGAGATGAACATTTTCTACGTTACAGTTTTATTAGATATTATTATTTATTTATTTATTAGTGTTTATTTTTATATCTTTTTTGGTTCAAAGTATAATAATGCACAATTTTTTTTATAGGTATTATGTATTTATTTTTATTACTTTATTATAATTAAGAATTATAATAAAGTAATAAAGCCAAGCGTGGTAACTACTGGCAAAACCCCCTAAGGTCCCCCTTAGGGGGCTCCCGCCTTATATTTAACTGTGACAGTTAAAGGCTAATATGATGATGATGATTGTTTTTAAGTAATAATATATTTATTTAATTATATGTTGTGCAATTTACTATATTATATAAAAACTTTATAAGAAAGTTGTTACATAATTTACCAAAAATGTATGTGATTATCTTCCATGTTGAGACGGATTAAGAATAATTTGTAAATTTTATGTTTAGTCATTGTGATTGATTGATGACTTCAATTGCTAGTGTTCATTGTTGGTATATTTTTATTAACTTTAATAACATTTCATGTAAGGAACATTTTTTGTTTGGTAAAGAACGTAATATTTCCACGATGTTTTTTTTTAAATCCCACACAGTCATATCAATGGTTGTCACTAGAATACCATGTGTTATTAGTTATACGACAACAAACAGCTAGTGAATAATCTAAAAAAACCCAGACTCTAATCAATATAGAAAAGTTCGTTTTTGATTTACTTATAATAAAAATCGGGTTCTCATTTAGTTAAACAGAATTTTCCAAATCTGTATGTAACTGACAGAGTTAGTTAACAAATACACAATAATACAACCGAATGTAAAACCTTATTTTTGAAGTCGGTTGGAAACAAACCGCTACAGAGTGTCGGATATCTTCAAATATTAATCTACATAATTAGATTACACTTTAATGCGTTCGCGGTTCCAATAGGTACATAAAATGAAGATATATTTCCGCGCCGTCAAACAATCTGTTCAGATGCTAAGTTATGCCGCGTGTCTTGTTAAAATTAAGGATTTAAATTCAAATTTGCGAAGCGTCCCGGAGCGGATAGGTGAAACGAAATAAATATGAATGGCGAATCAGACAAGCACTGCAACGGGTTTCGAATTATTAACTTTTGAAGTGGGGTACCGTCAGAAGAGAAGCCGAGCGGTACCTCGAGTGCGTCTGGCGGAGTTGTCATTCTGTGAATTTACCTTCCAGACTAGAATTATTACTTTGATTTCAAATATAAGCTCGTTATAAGCAATTCTTTAATTATACAGTTTGAAATCCAAGTCATTAGTGTTATTTTAAAGTTTTAATGTTTTTATTTTTTTCTAATGAATCTAACCGTGTTTTACAGTCGTAAAACGACAATGTTTTTTATCAACTTTGAGGAGTTTAACACGATTCGTTTAATTGATATGTTACTGTATTTTTTTATTATTACTGCTGAACATAGGCCTCTCCCATAAAGGGGGTTCTGCCAATAGTTCGCATGCTTGGCAGGCGGGTTCGCAACTGCAGTTAGGTTTTTGTGACGTTATTTTAGGAGGCTTAACATTTTATCAATTTTCAATATATGTTTCTTTGAAAATGTATTCAGTTCCACTGATTTCTCATTTTATTACTTCGTATTAATTTATCCGCAGTCGTAGTTGACTTACTCGTCTGGAATTACAGTTTAGATATTTATTTAGCTTCGCTTACGTGAATTGAGATAAGAATGTCCAAACCTTTTTACAAACCTTCATATTTCATTCAAATATAAAAAAAAAACTATTCAATTATTTATTAATTGACCTATGATATCCCACTGCTGGGACTATAATAAAAAAGGAATTAAACATCTTTTATAAATTATTGTTTTTTCTAGAAAGAAATCTTATAACAGGGATATAAATACTCATAGAAAATATAATCTATGATCAATGCCTTCATCAGTGCAGAGCTCATCATTTCCACGATCTTATTAGAATTCTTTTAAGAAACCTATAGTGTGGTATTAGTGGATGAATTTTTAAATCTGTACAGTAGTTCAAGAAAAAAAAATCGTTTGATGTGCTTGTTTTTCCTCTGACTGTACAAAGAGCAGACATCTCGAATCGAGGTACATAGGCCAACGGAGACAATTTGGTTCCAACGTATAATTTGGGCGGCAGGAGGACCCAAGGCACGAGGGCCCAGTTGACCGAGGCGCGGCACGAATCACAAGTAGGAAACTTTGTGTAGTTACGTGAATAAGAGTTATGTATACACAAGTATTGTATGTAGTATGTAGTATTGTACCTGGAATATTCTGGAAGGTATTCGAACATATTGCTGTAAAATTTTTGCATTCAAATAATATTTTTCATCCCAATACTGACATCATAAAACAAATTATGTAAATATCGTCCCGCTTTCGATTTTCATTTGTGACCATTAAAAATGAACTTTTCTCAATTGACACATATCTGGGTAAATTTTGTCGAATAAAAAACTGTCTGACTTTTTTTCTACCGGTCACAATAAATGCCATTAAAATGACAATGAACAAAAAGTATTCGAAATTTGAACTCGTTTATTCTTTTTAATTGCAGACAAATAACAAAGGCTGCAGATCGAATGGAAATTTACATTTGAGAGGGAAAATGGAAATTTAAGCACTATTGAAACTATTTGGAAAAAAATCTCGTATAGTTCGATCATTCTAACGGAAAGACAAAGGCTTTAAAATCTTTTGATTTTAATCAAATATACAATGAGGACTTTTGTTCTCCTAATGAAAGTTACAATTTTTATAATTTTCATGTGAAAAAAATAATATTAAAAATCAGGAATTTATATTCTTACATTAAATTAATTAACACATACGTTTGAGAGTTACTAATTAATTCTTAGTCCACGTACTGTATAAAACCATTCTGCTACTAGGGCGTCATGACTAAGCAGCAGTATAGTTAGCAACAGCTGCCAGCTTCACTACCTTCGTATTACGTGGTCCGAAGTTAATTAGAAGACTTAGGGCTGACTGCGGTTTTAATATAAACGGTCCGACGCCTTGAGTCGACAAATGATATTGATATAAATGATTAGAATAGACTACACTAATTTGCAGACCTAAACTAAATCCCTTAGGTATCAGACTAAATGGTCATTTATTTCTTAGGTACGGTCTAAAACTTACGTAAGAAGTATTTTATTATTTTCTAAAAATGCGTTAATATTTTTTTATACAACTTAGAATGGCAAACAAGCCGACAGCCAACCTGATGGAAAGTGGTAACCGTCTCCTATAGACATGAGCAGTACCATGAACATAACAGAGTATACTATTTCGCCCATGATACCCCCCATGCGTTGCCATTCCTGAGGACTCAGGTGTTATTCCTCTGTACCCAGTGAATTTAAGCCATATCCCAACCTTCAAACCGAAACACAGCCATGCAAACACAACTGTTTCACGGAAACACGAATTCGGTGAAACACGAATGGGACAGAGGTACCCAAGCAATCGACTTTTGTACAAAGTCTCCCTCTAGTTTGTTATTAACCATATCTTGAACCACCAAAATAACCTCTAAAATTCTCTTATTTCGGTAATAAAACGTTCTTTTACAATGCTTACAGAGTTAATGGCGATAAGTCTAGATTTAAGTGCAGAATTAACACTGAATTTATTACTAACAAGTATAACATCTTATACACAAGTCGTAAAACAGTCTACAATGGAATATTAGAAGCATTGTGAAATGTATGAGAAACGCGATGCTTTTATGCTATTAAGATTATTAGATAAGAATACAAAAATAAGTAAATAATATAGATATATTATTTATATATTTCATTTGAGTCAAGAGCCTCCAGAATCGGTATGTATGCAATTATAAAAATTCATGAACTAAGAGATGAAGCAGTTGTGTTTGCATGGCTGTGTTTCAGTTTGAAGGGTGGGATATGTCGTGAATTTACTGGGTACAGAGAAATAACACCTGAGTCCTCAGGAATGGCAACGCATGGGGGGTATCATGCCATCATCATCAATTCCATTACACATAATCTTCGATCTTCCTACCATCTCTATGCAGACGATCTCCAAATTTACTCTCAAGCCAGTTTTAGTAATATCACTGATGCAATTTGTATCATTAATGAAGACCTTTCCCGTATATCAGACTGGAGCAAAGCTTACGGCCTCACCGTAAATCCATCAAAAACGCAATGTATTATTATCGGTAGCCCTCATTATATATCTAAATTAAATTCAATTAATCTTCCACCAGTAGTTTTTAACGGTCAAGTAATTAAATATAGTACTAGTGTGAAAAATCTCGGAATACATTTTGATCAAACACTGACCTGGTCTTATCAAATATCTCAGTTAAGCCGTAAAATATTTGCTTCAATAGGTAGTCTCAATCGGCTGCGAAACTTTCTACCAGTCGGTACCAAGACTGCATTGGCACACTGTCTACTACTTCCTATTCTAGATTACGCTGATTCCTGTTATGTTAATCTTACAGAAGATCAATTAAATAAACTTGAGCGACTTCAGAACATATGTATACGGTTTATATTTAATCTTCGCAAATATGACCACATTTCTGATTTCCGCAATCAACTCAAGTGGCTTTCAATTCGCCTTCGCAGGAACTGGCACATCCTATCTCTTCTTTACACTATTCTTTTTCATCCTTCAACTCCCGATTACCTCAAAATGTGCTTTGAGTTTCATGTCGATTCTCAGGGTCGTACATTGCGCAGCGCGAGATCCCTTCGTTTAGTAACTCCTATTCATTCTTCTAAATTCTATTCCTATTCTTTCACTATAAAAGCTATCCGTCTCTGGAACTCCTTACCTCTTTCTATTAGATCAGCGCAATCTCTTGCCTCGTTCAAGAGGCAGGTAAAATCTCATTTCCTATCTCTCTAATTTGCTTTGACGTTTACTATGTGTGAATTATCTTGATCTATTTAGTATATTTATGTTTATGTATTATTATTTGTATTATATATATGTATGTTTATGTATTATTATTTATATTATATATGTATGTTTATTTAGGTTATGTAATCTTATTTTTATATTTAGAATTTTTTGCATTTTGTCTGATTCCTTTTATGCATTTACTGTGTCTGATTTGCGCCATCTACCTTTCTCTCTGTACTTATCCATTCTTTATGCCAGGTTGTCTGTAAGAGATTGCTTGTAGCGATAAGGCCGCCTTTTGTATATGCACGTTCTGTATAAATACTCCTTGTATACATCTTTACTGTGCGCAATAAAGAGTTTATTATTATTATTATTATTATTATCATGGGCGAAACTCTGTTATGTCCATGGTACTGCTCATGTCTATAGGCGACGGTTACCACTTTCCATCAGGTGGGCCGTGAGCTTGTTTGCCATTCTAAGTTGTAAAAAAAAAACTAAGAGATGGGTATAGTATTATAACGGAATAAGAATAGAATAGTTTATCCCTCTTTTTCATCTACAGAATATAATAAGAGGCAACTAGGCTAAAGATACGAATACAGAAAGAGATTGTGTACAAAAATCGTCAGCATAAGCATTTCTGTCCCACTCGTGGTCTTGTCGTGATGCAGCTATGCTTGCATAGCTGTGTTTCAGTTAGAAGGTTATGGCAGTAAAATTGTAGGATATAGAATAATAATACTTTAGTTTACAGACAAAGGCCACGCATAAAATTTATTATGGGCACTACAGTATACTCTATGACGTTCATATCAATAGGCGACGGTTACCGTTTTCCACCTGATGAGTCGTCAGCTAGTTTACTAATCTGTTGCATTAAAAAACACAAATGTAAGAGAAAACAAAACATGGACTAAAAGTATAAAATTTTACCTATGTATATCCAAGTCATCTAAAACCTAATATAATTCAAAAATTATATTTACTAAATATTCGGTTTATTTATTTATTGATACACAGACAGTGTTACATATAATTCATTAAAATACATCACTTGATACAAACATGGTAGTATTATTAGTAACACCAGAATTAGAGGAACAATTAATCTATCAAATTTAATACACCACTAAGCAGAGTTACGTTAATTTATGAAGTGCAATATCTGAGAACCTCTACGGCAAGAATGCAATCACCATTCGGTTAATTAATAATTCTAGACCAGTCTGAGGACATAAAGTCTGCGGTCCACACCCTCCCTATTAGTACCCCGTTTTAATACAGCTCACATTAAACAAGAACCACTCCTTACATATTAATTTTCAGACTAGCTTCTAGACTGTTGTTATATTGAAATTACTCTCTTTGTTAAAATACGCCTTTAAATTGACTTCGACTGTTAGTAGCTGCTTTGCAAAGATTGGATTTTCTTTCCATTAGTAGAAAGATTAAAATATCGTCGCTGAATAGCATAGTGATGTAGCTAGAAAATTGCTTTTTTAAAATAAACGATTTGTTATTACTTAAATAAAAATATGCTCATTACTGCAATCTCTAATGGGTGCAATCAGAGTCGCATGCCACCTGTTGTCATTGTGGTAAACATGAAACTATATTTCCACATTTTCCTGCTCACTACTTTATAAAAATATTTTATTTGAAATCCAGCAGTCGTGATGTTTTTTATAATTACATAAGCATTTTAAAATTAATTGAAAACATTCTAATAATTTTACTTTTATGATTTATAACTTAAACAAATGTGTACGTAACTAAAATTATAAAGGTAATTTTTACCGACTTCAAAAAAGAAGGTTCTCAACTCAGTTGTAATTTTTATGTTTGGTATCTTATAGCTTAGTTAACTAGGCCGCACTTGTCCATAATTTTAATAATGAATTCCTATATCGGCGTTAATAAAAATGTGAAAACATTTTGTTTAAAAAATGAAGCAAAATAAATTATAAGTAAAGTAATACACGATAATTTCAAAGACAACTATATTTATTAAATTATTATTTATTATTTTTGAAGTTGTAATTAATTACAACATCAAAATAAAAAAAATATAATATTATTTTATTTTTATACTAGTTAGAATGGCAAACAAGCTGACCGCTCACCTAATGGAAAGTGGTAACCATCGCCTATAGACATGAGTAGTACCATGGACATAGCAGAGTATATGAAAGCCAAAAGAAATAAAAACAAAACACCAAAGCCACGAGGACAAATATGACGCTGGTCGCCGACCACTGGTCAAAGATATTACTGAAAGATATGACAAAGATAAACATTCATTTACCCCGATATATTGTGCAATCTTAATTCTGAACTTTGAGATTTTAGATCAAGTGGAAGAACAAAAAGCATCAAATGTAAACAATAAGAATTTCATGAACATTAGCGTTTGAAGCCGTTCTAAAACTCACATTAAACTTAAATTGTCTTTACACATTTACTTTCTAGAACATTAATGTCTGAATAATACCTTCTATGCAATCCACAGATACAAATGTATATAGACGGCGCATATAATCCAGTTTGTATGAAAAATAAGCAGGACAGAATTTTTTCTACATATTATAATGTTACAAAATCAATTTATTGATCACAAACTACTAAAGAGTAGCATCAAAACATCACATTTAATGCAATTTTTGTCAATCGTCTAAACTATTTTTCTATATGTATTTCATGTAAGAACTTTAATTCAAAAATCTATTCAAGAAATAAAAGAAATTTTAAAATTGTAGTCCTCAGAAATGGGAACGTATTAGTACTTGTATTCTGTGATGTTCATGTTGTAATTTATGTTTATATACTTGTTTTTTTTTGACATACTATGTTTGCAACTTCAATTTGCGATATAAAATTTATGTATTATTAAAAATATTATTAAAAATACTGACTAAGAAAATTGCATATGATATCTATTTCAATTAATGTCTATGTTAAAACCATACAAATAAGAAATAGTTATTATAGTAAAAAGCAAAGCTATGCGCACAAAGGTCGGATGCAGTCTCGCCAGACATTTTCCTATGGCTTTAATGAAACCACATGGCAACGTATCGTATTATGTTGTTATGGAGGGAGGAATTTGAGCTTGCTTTTGCAGGAAACTTGGATGTACCTCCCAGATACGTTAGAAGTTAGGTAATTATATTTTAGATTATGTGGCGGCAAAGGTAAATAGGAAAAGCTGTTGTATAGTGTTATAAGTTTAAACGAGTAGTTAAGAGGAAACTTCCCATCTTATGAGATTGTAATAACATGGATTTTAATACTATACTTTATATACTTATTAAAATTATTACTGAGCCTTTTTTGTTTGTTATCTCTTGATGCTTGTCATAAAAAATAAAAGGAAGTTGTATAATATACTATTGAAACTCCTTCACATATTTTTAATCCCATTCGAAAATATCTAATACCTCTTTTGCCACTAAGAAAATAAAAAATATTTTTAACATAATTGATATAATTAAATATAATATGTACATTAACAGACAGACGCACGAAATTGCATTACTATTGTCACAATTTTTGTGTATGTATTGATGCAACTAAAAAAATTATCTATCTCTATACTCGTAACGGTACACTTTGTACCGCTTTGATACAGAATCATAAAAAGCAAACTAACCAAATACTTTCCTTTTGCAAGTCCCCTAGATATATATATATATATATATATATATATATATATATATATATATATATATATATATATATATATATATATATATATATATATATATATATATATATAATTTTACCTTCGTATTTCCTACTAGGTAGCAATACTTCTACCAATCCGATACGAGAATAAATAATCAAATATGATGAAAATGGAGATGGTTTATGTATACAATACCATATAGCGTGAAAAATTGGCATGCGTATCAGGAGCAATAATCTCTAAAAATAGGGAATCTGTTAGTAGTTCCCTATAGATGTAATGTTGTGCGTGACAGCTCCCGAACTGAGATTGCGACTGTGTCGTGCGTGCGACGGAAGCGAACGCCAGTCGTGCGATAAACGCTCGCGGCGGTATTCCATTGTGACGCTTATAGGCCGAGAAATGTAATCTTTTCTACTGAAATTAGATATTGCCGTACATTGGACCAGAAAATATTGATATTTTATTGGAAAACATTGGTATAATACCTATTATTTAATTACACAAATGTGAAACCCATTTTTTTTGTGTGCTTCGGGTATAGAATAGGCCGCCCCTTCCTTTCCCGCGGGTATAATAAAAGGCGACTAAGAGAGAGTGAGAGATGGACAGCAGCGATCATCTTTAAACTTCTTCAGAGCCTAACTACGGTTGCCAAACGTGGCAACTGCTGGCAAAAGCCTCAAGGGGGAGGCTTACGTTCAACAGTGGACAGTTAAAGTCTGATATGATGATTATGACGAAAACTATTTATGTCTTCATAATTTTAGCTTTAATTATATATATAAAATATAATTAACATTATCTTAGCCACATATCTTTAAATAAAATTAAGTTGTAGGTATATTTTCCGAAGTATAATAAATAAATTGTCTTAAATTACATTATGATAACAAAATAAAAAACAATGTGCGAGTAAATTCAGCTCACTTACAGCTCTTTAACCATCGTTTTAAAGAAAGTAAAAAATACGAATACCTAATTTAAAGATTAAGAGATTGTATTTCTTGCTTCTATATTACATATCCCTTTCAGACCTGAACGATACGGGCGTGAGTTGTAACTTTAACAAATTCTAAAACCGCGCGCAATTCATTTTTACGCACGAAGCTGAAATAACATGATAGTGAGATTCTAAACCAGCCAATAAGAAATCATTCTAGCGGTTAGGTGGTGCAGTAGTCTCGTGCGTGCCGGCAAGATGGCTTGGCTCCAAAACACGAAAATATATTTAATCTGAAAGAAAAAAAATCTTGGGTCTGAAAGGGATATAATAAAATACTAGTAAATAATGATATTTCCCATAGGTATCGTAAGAAGTGACTAAGGGTGGGCAAGAGATGGGCAGATGTGTCCCTCTTAAAATATCTTTAAAGCCTTAACTACGGTGGCCAATTCGCCTGCCAAGCGTTTTACGTAATTAAGGTTCCGGGTTTGATTCCCAGTCGGACCTATCCAAGAAACGAACATTTCTGTTGGATTTTTTGGCTCGGATATGGGTGTTCTCTTTCTTAAAATCTTCTTATAATATTGCAGTATTACAAGATGTATGACGATAATATTTTTAGTATAATAAAGTAGTGGCACGATAAGGTTCGTCCCACGAACAGGACTTTCCATGTAAGAGAATTACACTAACCTACCTTTATAGGGGGGAAAGGGATTGTCAGTAATGGGGTTAAATAGCCCCATTACTAGCAATATATCGTGTTTCCCCCTGGAAACCAGTGGTGCTCCGCTTTTTTTTTATTTATTTACTCTTTGTTGCATTTAATGCATAATAAGTAAAATGTACGAAGATATGTAAATTACAAACAAAATTTTTATTATAGATACCGTATGTGTCAATACATTATTGATATGACAGGACGTTGATTAAACCTTTAAAACAAATGAAATAGTGAACCAAAAATATTAATTTAATTAAATTTTCATTGAAGATCTTGTTAGTCAATACGAAAGTGAAACTCTCTCTCTGGGTTCGCATTTGAACAACCGCAACGAAGTATTTCAAACGTCTTGTGCTAATTAAACGGGAACAGAACTGTAAGAAATAGGAATTGTCGGGTGGAAGTGACACTCTCGCAAAATGAATAATAATGCTATGTAACATAAGTTGCCTATATGTGTAACCAAAACATGAGTTGGACATAACGTTCCTAAACAGTCGAGGTCGGATATTCCAGAATGACAAATCTAGGTTGCTTTGTTTGATTGAAGAATTTTGTTAACTGAATTAAGAGTTTTTTATTTTATTAAAAAAATGATTAATGGAAGCCTAAAATCACAGTGAGAATACAGGTCACAGTTACATATGCGGTCACAAATATTATATTATTATATTATCCAGTAATATTAGGTTGCAAAATTAGAAAAGCTTATTAGTTTATATACTAACCCTTATTATATATGTAACAATAGGGTTTATTCTGCAGCACCATTTCTCTAAACCTATATATTTTTAATTTCTAAAATTATATATATAATATACATGGTGTGAATTTATAGGGTACAGAGGAATAACACCTGAGTCCTCAAGAATGGGGGGTATCATGGGCGAAACAGTATGTTATGTCCATGGTACTGCTTATGTCTATAGGCGACGGTTACCACTTTCCATCAGGTGAGCCGTCAGCTTGTTTGCCATTCTAAGTTGTATAAAAAAAAAACATATATGGCATCTCAGAATCGCCCCCATTGTGTATTATTAGTTTTTATATAAAAGCCAGTTGTTTTCCCGTACTCCTCCCACGTGCATCCAAAAGCATCCTATGTTGAATATAACCTAACCTTATTCAAATCCATTTAGCTATTTAAACGCGATGGAGTAACAAACATACCAGTATATAAAAAAAAGAACAAATATTTATTTATACAAACAAAAAAAAAATTCAAAATAAAAACCTGAATTAAATAAGAATAGATTTCGATGGCAATGCCTTACTCATAAAATGTATTTGTCACTTCTACCTGGATATTTATTCTTGTGACAAAACTTTAAAAGAGTAGTGACTTGATTGCCTGGACCTCATATCCACAGTTGTGTTAAGAATAATGAAACTCCTTTTACCATAGAATACTGCCAATTCAATCAACATTTTGACTAAAAATAAACTAAAATATAATTTTTGTATTGTAAAATAGTTACAAAAATAAATCCGCCGCCTTTAAGGAGTAGTTTGAAAAAAGTAATATGTACTCGTATGATTGAATTACGAATTATAAACCTTAGTTTAAAGCCAATAGCGCAATAAAGTTTCATGTAATAATTACTGTACCTTCACTGCACTCCTTATAAGTTTTTTTACAAGAAAACATAGCTTAAAACCACATTTATCTCTATACAAACATTCATCGTAATCGATTTAGTAGTTTTATCGTGAAAGTGTAATAAACAAATAAACTCTCTTTCGTATTTATAATATTAGTTAGGATAAGTTGAAATTATTTTGGAATACAAATAAAAGCAACACAATACTACATTAAAGTTGAAAATAGGCAATTTAAAACTTTAATTTAATTTGCAAGTTGTGGTATTTATGAACATCTTTATTATACCTTTAATTCGCACTCAAACTTTAACGATCCCTGTTTAAACATCTTAGAAGTGATAAATCGGTGGGACAGAGCATTATTGAAATACCGCATACATAGATCAACAAAATCTAGATAGAGTGGCACCTTAGAAGTACTTCGACGAAAGAAAAACGACTACTTTTTTTATTTGTCATTTAAACATAATTTATTGACTCTAAATTAAGAAATGATTCGTTAAGATAATTCAATAAATAAAAATTATTCGATTACTTTTTTAAATGGCACCATTCAGAATGTAGGAAGTTTCAGAAATTATTATTATGCAAACCGTTATTTTATTTGCTTATATTTATGTCAATATATAAAAATCGCGTAACACGATGTTGTTCACACTAATATCTGAAAACTGTTAAATCGATTTTATGAAAATTCTGTAAATGTATATTGTTTGCTCCAATTTGAGAAATAGGATACTTCTTAACCAAATAAAGAAAAATAGACCCAGTAAGTGGCAGTAGGAGATAAAACTGCGTTTATTGCGTCAGATAGATAATACCATATTTTCAGACTATCATACAAAATAAATATAAAAAAATTACGTGAAATATATCCGAATTAGTTGGCCTACTGTTTTCTCGAACGTTTTTTTAATACTCGACACCCCATCTAGATGTGTGTAATCTATGACCGCATAGCAATTGTACTGACACGTTCCTAATTAAATTTCACACAAGAGAGTTTGGTTGCTCATAAAATTTTATAACCCTTTCAGTTTCATTGGTGATGTTATTGCCGATTTATTGTGGGTTGAATAATAGCTTTGTATCAACCTTAGATTTATCAAAATTTTGGGTAAATAATATAATTAATGCTATGTATATATACCAATCAATTGTGCTACTGGTAGCTATCCCTGTGGTACAACTTTATATAGTTATATATAAAAATATAAAATGAAGGATATATTAGACCAAAGGGAGACTTGGTACAAAAGTAATCTGCCTGGGTACCTTTATCCCATTTGTGTTTCTGTTGTAAAACGATTGTGTTTGCTTTACTCTATTTTGGTTTAAAAGATGGGATACAGCAATGAAATTACAAGGTACTGGAGACTTTAGTTCTCAGGGATGGTAACGCATGAACCATCGGCGGCATAGTTTACTTTGTTGTGTCCATGTTACTGTTAACATTTTCATCAAATGGTCCGTTTGTTTGCCTTTCTATGTTGTATAAAAAATATATAAGATTTTCATTTAGGGTTCTAAGAAACCAATGAGCCTTTATAAAATGTACTATATAAAGTATAAATATTTATTTAATGTATTTTCCATTTATTTAAGTATATATATATATATATATACTTTCAATATAATAAGCTTTCGAGAGGTTTCGAAACACAAAATTTGTATTCATTCACTCAATTAGTAGTGTCTAGTATAAAATTAATAGATTTATCTAATTATTTACTTAGGATAAATTTAGGTAAAAGCCATTTATAATTATTCTTATAATCCAGATCTTACAATTATAAATATATAAAATTATAACTACACGATGTTTTAGTAATAGGATTACTAGTAATGGTAATTAGCAACCGCATTGCTAGTAATATATCCTATCACATCGACCTCCTCGCAGTTCCCCCTGGAAACTATCGTGATAGATTTATTGTTGAATTCGTCACGATTGGCCAACTGGCCTGCTTCATTGTCACCTGTCATCCCTCATTGACGCCCCGCTAGTATACCAATAGCACAGGTGAGGTTACCATTCAATTATCATCCATAAATAAAATACGACGATATCTGTACATGAGACATATTTAAGAAAAATGTACATCAGGGGTCTCAATAAGAGCAATAGAAGGCAAAATAATCATTTGCAGAATTTTTATCTGTCTGTCTGTATGTTCGTTGCGGAATCTCTCAAAAACAACTACACCAAATTGAATTCAGTTAATCTAATTAATTATTAATTAATTATTTAATTATATTGATGAAAGTTTAACTTAAAATCCGGTTTTATATTTTATCTTGATACGCTATATATAAATGGTTATTCTATTTTCAAAATTTACGCATATGAAGTTGCGGGTAAAGTTAATTATGTTGATAAAATTATTTAAGTAATAAATATTTACATCATCTCCGCTCTCCGCCAGAATGAATTTTATTAGAATTTCACTTCACCACTAAGTAAATACTTACTGAGATATGTATTTGCTACATTTTACATCCTTATTGGAATCTCCAGGTACTTCAAAATGTATACAGAAGTACGAGTAATGAATACTCTGGAGAATAATAAGCCAACAAGAGAAAATCGTTATTTATTTTTCGTATTTCTATCCCTCGGCGGCGGATCACATCATTATTCCTCGGATCGTTCGGTTTTAGGATGTTCGAACACGGTACGATTAAAAAATACAACTATTATTGAGCAACAGTTTTTTTTTTTTTATGAAACTGAGCTATAACTGATAAGACAACGATTCAATGGATGGTACGGCCTTATGAGAACAGCTGCTTTGCGGTGAAAACAGAAGGGGGATAGAGGTACCCATATATTGATAATAATGAAACAAGAATATATGTACCGACAGAAATCTTTCATACTTGATTCACTCTAAGTACTTTAAACAGGATCTGGTGGTAAGGAGAATAATTTAAAAATCGAATTACTTTTATATCATCATCATATCAGCTGTTAACCATCCACTGCTAATAAGCCTTCCCCATACGCGAAACATCGCCAGTAGTTGCCACGCTTGGCAGGCGGGTTGGCAACCGCAGTTAGGCTTTTAGAGATGTATTAAGAGGGACGCTGATACCCATCTTTCTACTACATATTGAGTTCTTTTAGTGGCCTCTTACGACGCCTATAGGAAAGAAAGGGGCGACCTATTATATTCCGGGATCACACGGCCAACTTACTTTTATATGCTTACAAATAAATAGCTATTATTGAAAAACCCTGTCAAAAAAAAAACAAATCAACGTCTCAATCAATTAATAAAACTCCAGTAATTTAATTACTCAATCCGTGAAATTCAAATAAAAGCAGTACAACATTATTTCATCCGTACAATGCAACCCTAATTCTTTTTTCCCGTCCCACTCCGGTGTAGTAATTAAAGATAAATATAATATAAAACGCTCCAATTCACCGGTATCGTCTCCACGTCGCCTTTTGTCTACCTAAATGGACTCCTGTTGATAGATTGTCATCCATTGTTTTCTTAATCTGAGCGACGCCGGAGGAAAGAATAAATGATTTATAAGTTGCACTGAGCTGTGTCCGCTTAGCGAAACAATGGGTGGGTAATTCATAGTACAAGGTAAATGTTGTCTTGTTAAAAATATAAAAAAGCTTTTATTAATTTTTATAAATAAAAAATTGCGCCATCTTGTTATTGCATACATACGAGTATTAATGATGTATTTTAATTTTACCGACGTACTCTTCAATCCCTTTTATCTGATGTCTATATTAACAGGATTGACAGAACACACGTCGTCCACCATTTTGTGGCGGCGGCCATTTTTACAATAAAAAAATATTTTATTACAAATTGCTTCGTCCGCGTAGTCAGGATATGTTTACAAACGGGATTAAAATAGCTTAAATAAGGAGCTTATATCCTTCTCCATCCTATGTAGTACGTGCATACTAAATTTCACAATGAATGGTTAAGCTGTTAAGGCACTATAAAATTACAAACAAACAAATTTACTTTCGTATTTATAATATTAGTAAGGCTTTCATATTCTATTGTCACTAGAATTAAATTTGTACGCAAAGCTTCAGCATAATCGAATATCAAAAAGTATTTCTATTTGAGATTTTTTTATACTACTATGGTGGCAAACAAGCATACGGTATGTCTGATGGTAAACGAGGTTATCGTAGCGTATGGATATCTGTAACACTGGGGATGTCATACGCACGTTGCCGACCCTTAAGAAATAAGAAATCTTAATACGCCTTTTTTGAAGAACCTCATGCTGTAGTCTCTAGGGAAAGCCTTTTTATCTAAACAAAGAAGCTAAAGTATATAACAAGTTGACTTAATGCTTGTAAAATATTTTTTAATACACTACAGATACTAAAAATACTAATATAACTTTATTATGGATGAATATGGAAAAATACATCAGCTTATGCTAAAGGAATACAAAAACAAGCTACGACAAGCTAGGATGAAATAAATGGTAAGGACAAAGACGGCTCATCGTGGGTAATGGTTACCTGAGTAACCCCGTGGAAATCGATCTCATCGGTTAAGTAAGCTTCAAGATGTAGTAGAATATTTATCATTATCATCAGATCCGCCATTATCTGTCTACTGTCGAACGTAGGCCTCTCCCATAGACTGACATAAGGAACGATCCCAAGCCACCTGCATCAATTGGCACCCCGCAATGCACTTGACGTCGTAGTTCCATCTAGTGGGGGTCGTCCTACATTGCGTTTGCCTGGTACTGGGATTGTAACTCAAGAACTTTCCTTCTCCATCGGTTATGAGTTCTTCGAGCTATGTGACGAGCCCATTGCTATTTCAACTTGCTTATCCTTGGGGCTATATTGGAGTAGGTGCTACATAGACATTGGATCTGATTTTAATCTTATCCATGGTCATCGTAAGATCTATCAGTGGAAAATCACTATTTATTTATTTATTTAATAAGGTTCACATACAACTTTTACATTTTACATGCAACTTAATAACACAAAAAATAATTTTGCCTAATGTAAAAATCTTTTATACGCGAACACCACATGCACTATTATAATATTTAATAAATCATTAACAATAACAATAAGATTATCTGGATAATAAGTAGATTAAGAACTTATGTCTAAGATTTTCCGCAATAAGCTATATCTGCTGTTGAGATCATTGGCCATAATATTTATTAAATTACATTCTAAATCATAAAATGGAATTCATACTTTTTATACTATACCACAGATAATATAATACTATACTAGACTATACTCTGTAGTACTATAGTCTGTGTTATCCTGTGGACCCGGAATAGAATGGGCCACCCCTTCCATTAACGTGAGTGTCGAAAGAGGCGACTAAGGGAACTTACTGGTCAAGGGACGGGCAGCAGCGTCCTTCTTAAAACATCGCCAAGGCTTAATTGCAGTTGCCAAGCATGGCAACTACTGGCAAAACCCTCCAATAAGGGAAGAATTTGTTCAGCAGTGGACAGTTAATGGCTGAAATGATGAGGATGATGATATAATACTATTGTATTTTATTACATTTTTATATCAAGGTAAAAATAGTGCATCCATAATTCATGAGGAACTACAACTAAATATACAAACTCAAATAATAAAAATATAAGTAACAATGTAACAGAAGGAACGAAACAAAGTTTTCCTAACAAGGTTTCGTATATCAACAAAGTTATTAATGTTACAGTAACCAGACTCCACGTGGCTACTTCTCACGGTCGTTCAGGTAGTACACTTGAGTACATAGAGGTGAAAGACGACACAGTATTACTATCGGCAGATTTATTGCACACACCTGTAAGTATCTCTTATATTTCTTAATACATATCCGTATGTAACCTCATAATTTGTTTATTGCGATATAATATAAATATAAATTTCTTATCTTACTAATAATAAAATTGTAACTAGAGGGTATCTGTACATGACAGATTTTTTTTATGGATGAAAATGGTATGGTAACTCCGCCTGCGCTAACGGGATATGCTGGCGGAGCACCAGTAAAGGGTGATAGATGAGAATGAAAACAGGCCAGTTAGCCCATCATGATGAATTCATCAGGAATTAACCATGATAGTTTCCAGGGAGAACCGCGAGGAGGTCGACCTGGTTGGGTATATTGCTAGCAATAGGATTCTCAGTCTCCATTACTAACAATCCCTTTCCCCCCATGAGAGATATTTAAGACAAAATAAAATGTGGGATCTTAGTAAAACCAATAGAGGACAAAACAATAACTTTTAAAAATTTTGTCTATAAGTATATTTTTATCCGATATTTCGCAAAAATCACTAAACCAAATTGGATACGGTTTTCACAGCAGTATTCCTGAAAGTCTACCTGAAAAGTTTGCTTTCAGCAATAAAACCACCTTACTGTATTTATACAACTGTATCGTTACATTTATTAATTGTCATGCTTACTCCCTATATTGTAAAATGCAAATAAAGTATACTCATTCATTTACCCATTAAAACCAGGTGTATATTTTAATACGAAATCTAAAACAAATATACTTATTGGTTTCCCTACTTTTGAAATACAAGCATACGAAGTAGCGGGAAAATAGCTAGTTATTAATATTATTATTATTTTCTATTGACAATTAAAATTGTATTTATACTATAACTAGTGCCAGGCAAAAGTTATTTAGTTTACTTTAAACTTTTTTTTCTTATTTGAATAAAAACTGTCCTATTTCTCAAGTTGGAACTAATAGTACATATTCACAAAATTTCAATAAAATTGATTTAGCAGTTCCGGAAATGGAAGTGAACGAACTTCGTGATATGTGATTAAGATTTTTAAAGAAAATTAAATCATTTGTATTCTCTTAAGGAATTCCATCAATTCTACCAATGAAATTTAACATTTTTATCATGGATATAAATAAAAAAAACGAAAAACAAAAATTTAAACTTCCAACAGCAACTTGGTAGAAGGACAGACTACCTTAGTATGGAGTTTCAAAATGTTTAATGTTTACCGACATACGTTCACTACTAACACATTCTCTTAAATGTATACTAATAAAACTACCTTACATTAAATCTATTAACCAAACACTAATTAAAATATATTATAAAACTTACTACCATCTAAGAAAGTGCATATAGAAATATTTAATATTACAAGTTTATGCAAGTTTGAAATATTAACATAATAGCCACGTTCTTGATCGTAAAAGTGTTTATTCTCAAACGGATAATAAGTGAAGGTGAAATAACGGCGAGTGCAACGTAAAATAAGCAATTTCCTTTGTATCAAGTAAGGTGTTCGTTTATGATCGCAGTTTACGATTTGTTTGTGCCCCGTGGAGGGCCGATTTTAAAATCGAATTTTAAAACTAGTATCAATTTACGTTGTGTCGTAAAAGTCTGACACTTTCTCTAGGAAAACAATGGAGCGTATGTTTGTATTTGGACTTAGGATTTTATTTTTAAAAATCTCAATATCAGGAAAAGGAGCAGTTTTATTAGACTTTACTTAAAAAGATTCATCAATAATTCAACATCAAAAGAGTATTTTTGTAAGAAAAAAGTAATCCTCATATTAATTTTGTCATATGATGTCACCGTTTTTCTTTGTGAAGCAAAGTCTAATTGTAGATGTACAATTGCGCATTCTAAATTCAAATATGAAGCATCTTGTCATTCGTTTTAAAATAAGAATAATGGGATTAAAAATTAATCTTCTCTAAATCTTGAATAATTACTTAATTTTGTTCAAAAACGTTTGTAACTATGGCAATATCGTAATTCCATTTTACAAAAACAATTAAATATTTTTTAATAACAGAAACAGAATTATTGAAAAATGCAAATTTGTTTTTGTAAATTGACAGATAACTACGACATTGCAACACTCGAACTATTACAATAAGCAAAAGTAAAGAACGCTCTTAATAATTATTATAAAATTAATAGGCCATTTTTTACTTGATTTATCACCAGACAACGGCAAGAGACCTAAATATAGAACACTTTTAAAATGCCAACGTTAACAATAAATACGTCATTTCTATTTCCATTTTCGCTCTTAACAAGTGTAGTATTGGTAATATCGCGGTGCAGAATAGCTAAATCAAAATTTAGCAACCGACCAAAAGACTGCAATTTCAGTCCGAGCACATTCACTTGCGCCCGGTAAAGAAAAAAAGAAACGTCGCTGTACGTGACAGGAATAAACAAATTCGAGACTGGACGAACGGACAATGTACACTAAATATTTGTATCTGTACCGTAAATGTCCCTAAAATGAAACCAACATAAATATTTAATTGTTTTTAATTAAAATGTATAAAAGAAAATTGGATTAGAAAAACAATACAATGTAAGTAATAAATTTGTATTAATAGAAATACAAGTTGTATTCTTATTGATATTTATTTATTGAATTTAATAAAATAAATAAAATCATTAATTAATTAATCATAGTTATAATTAATAACATTTTATTACCAATTTATCACCGGTGGACAAATAATGGCTGAAATGATTATGATGATATATTTATTTATCGCCATGTACTCTTGGAATAGAATGGGCCACCCTTTCCATTACCGTGGATATCGTAAGAGGCGACTAAGAGAACTTAACAGTCGAGAGATGGGCAGAAGCGTCCCAAAATATCAGCGAAGCCTAATTGCGGTTACCAACCTGCTAGCCAAGCGTGGTTAAGTATTGGCAAAACCCCCTTTACAGGAGAAGTCTATGTTCTGCAGTGAACAGTCAACAACTAATATGACATAATGATATATTTATTTATGTAGTTAAATACTATGTATTTAAATAATTAATTTATAGCTATTAACTGATAAACGATCGTCGCGTCGTTTATATTCTTGAAGGGATATTATTGTTCATATGTATTGTTGGAAGTCAATAGTTACAAGTAGACCAAAAATCAAAACTACTCCTCATGGCAATCTATGTATATTGAAGCTTTATAATACGAAAATGTATAATATTTTTTTTATACAACTTAGAATGGCAAACAAGCTGACGGCCCACCTGATGGAAAGTGGTAACCATCGCCTATAGACATGAGCAGTACCATGGACATAACAGAGTATACTGTTTCGCCCATGATACCCCCATTCGTTGCCATTCCTGAGGAATCAGGTGTTATTCCTCTGTACCCTGTAAATTCACGCCATATCCCACCCATCAAACCGAAACACAGCCATGCAAACACAACTGCTTCACGGTTGAAACACGAATGGGATAGAGGTACCCAAGCAATCGACATTTGTACAAAGTCTCCCTCTGGTTACTATGTTACTGTAGAGATATAAATAAATAATATAAAATACGAAATAATTTCATATTCGACTAAAAATTTCGGTCTTAATTTCGTTTTCAAAAGTTTAGAATTATAAATAAAGTTGAATGTAAATGAAAATTCAGAATTATCCTGTTGTTTAACTTATTTGGCTCTACACAGCAATTAAAATACACATTTAGTGAATTTTATTGCGGGATTTCTGTTTAAAGTGAATTGTGATTGTGAGTATATTTAATTTTCCTTTTGGCGAGAAAACGTCTTCGTTTATTTTAGAAAAATGAAAATAGTGACTGTGCTGGTTTGTGAGTACATAAAACACAGATTAGAGAAACATAGTTGGTTAATTACAAGTAATTGATTAAAAGCATAGTTTTTTTTTTATAAATAATTTAGCCTTTTATTCAGAATTATAAATTTCGACTATTTATTTATTAATTTTATTTCTTTATTTGAACTTTGATCAATAAAAAGTGGTACAATTTAATTAGTATAGAGTAAAATATTGTAACGGCTTTTATTTATGCATTGTAGTGTAAATTAAGCTTATAACATTACTATTATATTTTGCATAATGGATATTAAAAAGTTTACTTATACTTACACGTAGAGTAGGAACGTAATACTTGTTTACTACTTTTCATCTTACTATCGCAAAGTAACTTTGTATTAAGATTTTCATTACCTATAAAATGTATAATGGCATCATCTTTCCCGCACTTTGACTGATGATATAACTATAATTTGTTATTGTACAACATTTTAGTGAAAATATTTTAGTATTCATAAACACTGACGCAGATACGCAGACAAAAATATTCGACACTTAAGTACACGGAACATTACTAATTTAGTAATAATAAACATTTTTAATATTTTTAATGTTTAACTAATACAATTTGCGCCGAGAAAAAGCGATTTGAATCATAGACAAAAATTTGTGTAAAGGAGATGTTTCGTGTCTATGAATGTGTTTACATTAGATTGAAAATATTAGAATTTAGATCATGAAATCGTATGAACAAGTAAATTTTTCTTTGCGATAAGCAGTTTCACGCTACATAAAAAAAGAAATCAACTGCGTTCGTCATAAAATTAATAACCAAGACATTTAAAAAAATTAATAACAATCAATTTTAGAAAAAAAAATATGTAAATAGATTTAGAATAGGTGATGTAACTGCAAAATATAACTACAAAAACTCAGACAAACTAAGATAATTCTTTACTTCTGAAAAGACTTAAAACGCGATATTATTTACCACGGAATAAACATATGACAGTACCGCGTGTTTTTACACTGTGGCGCGGGTCAACATCGAATCTTTTGTGATGTACAGGCAGGCTTTGGCACTATTCACGGGACATTAGCTTCATGAAATAAGATTTCGATTAACGTCCTTATAGTTTAAAGACTCGACCAAGATATAAATCGAAATTCGATAGAGGTTTTTCATTGTTCCCGAGATATTTATCTGCAAAACGTGTTTTGGTTTCGTCCACAAATTTTATATCCATAGTTAAAATTTTATGACAGATAATAAGGAGAGGAATAAAATTATGGCTAAATGAGTGGGTACTTAAGTCATATAATTTTAATCTTTGGAAGTTTTATAAATTTTATTTTAAATCGTACCTTCTTCATTCGTAACCATATCAATCAACCAACTATTAATTTATAACTGTCTTACTATTAATTGCTAATATTTTTTATTTATAAAACAGATAGTCCGGTTATGAAGAATGTATTATTTAACAGTTCCAGTCATAAATAATGTAACTCATAATTGTTTATTGGTATATTTGTAATCTCAAAATTCATAACTTCAATCTACCCGGCTTAAGCGGTTAATTTATTTCACATAAATTTTTATGTGAAATAAATTATTTATTTGCTTATCTGAATAACATACTCCAGTCACAATTCCGCTGTTCATATATATATATATATATATATATATATATATATATATATATATATATATATATATATATATATATATATATATATATATATATATATATATATATATATATATTGAAGAAAATTATCTATGTCGTTAATTCCTGAGCCTTGTGTATAATTATAAAAAAAGTAATTAAAAACTTTTCTTTCAAACAAAACTTCTAGATTTTATGTTTATAGATAAGTTTATACTCTACATTACGTTCGCTGCGATGTCTAGCTGAAAATGCAATCCAATTGCGTGGCTTCGCAGTTTCCAATCTCTACCTTTGATCAAATTACTAAGAGCCGAGCTAAGAATAAAAATCTATATGAAACCTTTTAGTATTCATAGGGCGGTACACCTTCGGGCTTTTCCGCAGTTGCTCGTACCAAATGGTTATCGGCAATTATTAACACTGTCAATATCTTTTAATAATAACACGTGACTCGTATATGGAATATGAATTTTGGTATATTGATTTGCGTTTATATTATTATTATTATTATATATTGTATTAGAAGTTAACGTATACAAGGTAAAATTCAAATCATTAGCGTCCATTTAAAAAAATATTCTAACATTCAAATTGAATATTTTCAGTAATATATAATTGTTGAAAAATTATAAAACTTTTTGAGCATCCTGTACAAATATGACGAATATTGAGCAATCAATTTAAATTATCAAGCTAATTTAAAATTATTTTATTAATTTTCAATTATATTATAGTAACAAACATAACTCTATAAATGTGGTGTTCTTTTATTCTTTATATTTATGCACCTAATAATGGTGTTTGCCATTCAGCTGTTGGCCTAGCTGATGGAAAATGGTAACTGTCTCCTATAGTCGTGAACAGTACTATGGTCATAATATAGTATACTGATAAGATACCTCTTATGCGTTACCATGCATGAGGTTTAAGATGTTATGCCTCTGTACGCTGTAATTTCATTGCCATATCCTACCCATCAAACCGAAACACAGTCATGTAAACACAACTGCTTCACGGTAGAAACACGAATGGGACAGAGATACCCAAGCAATCGACTTTTGTACAAAATCTTCCTCTGATACTATATACCTATATAGCTGTATTGCAGGTTGTAAATGCCAAAATGTTTTGTACATTTGAAAATGTCCTCTGACAATTACCGACGCCAACCAATAATATAGAAAAGCACCTAGATATACGGAACCTAAAAAATAGCATTGAAAATAAAGTGAGCATATTCAAATAAATCATGCATTTATTTCTAACCAGCCTATGATTTTAGCAGTCAAATATGCCAAAATGTTCTTACAACTTTTAAAAAATAAACAGTTCCGTTATACAATATTTTACACATAATTTAATCCAATCATGGCTTATCTTACGACAACCTCTTTTCGGATTTTTATTCGGAATATTTTTAAGTATAACTATGAAAGTGAATCTTGAATTTTTTGTATATCAATGCAACAAACACTGTAATTTGTCGAAATTCAAGCGGGCATTTTTCTTTACACTGCAGTGTCACCGAGTAATTTATGAGGGGGTCCGCTTGTTTTAATACCTTTTCATTAACAATTTTAAGGTTCACTTTATTGAACTCGTAAATAACTCTCACAATCACCCACTGGACTGTCACACAGGAAAAAAGCTAAATTACAATTGCACGAGTGATATTAACAACAATTTTTATTGTATTGTTCTTTCTTGTTTTATTTTTTTAATTGAACAATAAATATTTACTTATAATATATTGTAAGCAATAACATGTCTATTATTGCTTACAATTTATAATGTTTGTTATTAAATTTAAATGCATTTTTATATAAATATTCATTTTTGATTAAATATATTTATAGCAATTTTTTTATTGTAAATTGTACCTAATAGTAATATGACTAATGAATTGAAATCACAGTTAAAATCATATGTTTTACTTTACAATTGAAAAAAATTTGGTGGGATTTAATTTACAAATGCTGAGTATAAATTTCTTTTTTTATTAATAAATATTTTTTTAAGTAAAAAATAATGCAACTCTATCGAAACGAATATTAAAATTTGTAGAAATTAATTTCACATTTATGCTTTCCCAGCGGTTGATACAGAGATAATTTAAAAACACAAAAATAGCATTCATTCCGCCTTTTTAACCATACGCATATTTCTGTAAAATACATCAAAACAATAGTAAAATAAATCACATAGATTGTCTTAAATTTTCTTAATTTTAAATTATTAAACTATCTATTTGCAACTTCTATATATCTACAAACAAATCTATTTTATTAAAAAATAAATCTCGTCAGATTCTAAAATTGAAATATCACATAGCCCTAGCCTATTAGCTGATATATCTCGTTTTGCACTGCCGCAATTGCGTCGTGTCTTTAAATTATTAATTAACTCGCCACCGACGCATTGGGATTTATTGGATTGCGAAGGGAGATGAAAAAAAAACGTAATGAAATCAGCACCGCCATCCCACATCGGGAAAAAGCGTAGATATCTGAAAATGTTCAATTGGGCGTAAAAATCCTCCCTTTTATATATATTATAATAAAACCTAGAAATCTATAATCCTAATTTCTACTAATAATATAATTGTATAAGTTTATAAAAATATTTGGATGTTCATATATTACACAAACATGTTTAATTGGCTGAATAGATTTAAATGAAATTTGGTACATGAGTAGGTTATATCTTAATTTAATACATATAATATTCTATTTCACATGGGCTAAGCTACGAATGAATAAATTGAAATAATTACATTTATTAACATAAATGTAGTGCATTACAAAGGTGGTAGAATAGTTTCAAAAATCGTTATACATTTCATAATCTCATCATCCTTTCAGATGTTCGGCATCCACTGCTGAACATAACCCTTTCCCATAAGGGGAGTTTTGCCGGTTGTAGCCACATTTGGCAGGCAGGTTGGCAACTGTAGTTAGGCTTTTAGAGATGTTTTTAGACGGTTATGCTGCCCATCTCTCTACTATTATAATCCATTAGTCGCCTCTTACGACACCCATTCCTTACACTTCATTTCCTAATGAAGGGGGGGCCTATTCTATACCGGGACTACAAGGAACCTACATTTACTGACATGCAATAGACAAATAGTAGATATTACAATTTAAGTAGGTAGATGAAACAGGTTAAAAAGTCGTTGCATTTTCTAAAACCTCGTAGAGAATTTCTTTTAGTAAAATATGGAAATCCTGCTCATAAACTCCTGGATGGATTTGAGTGAATTTGACACGTAAATAAATTACTTTCTAGATTGACAATTTTTATTCTAATTCTCGTCGTCAAATCCGTGGGAAACAGCCAATACATGTATTTATATCACACCAGTCTCTCATGGAATAGGCAGTAATATGTATATAAAATTATTACGTATATATTACTGCCGGAAAATGTTTACTTTCATACAACGAGAAGTATTATAAATAAATTAAGTAATTGATAGTAACAGTGCAGTAGCCTTTGTTATCTGTCTCGTTATAGTTCATTGATTTGAATGAATCGTGTAAAATAACGTGGGCGGTTCAGTAACGAATATCGTTTCTCTTTCCAGTCTGATTACTCGATAAATTTACATTTAATTAAATCAATTAATTGGATTTATTTAATTTTTTTAAATCTATTAATTACAATTCTCTTTTAAAAAATTACAAACACGGTATGAAATTTAGGATAAAATGTTATACCAATAAAAGGTCCAAAATATGTCCATAGCTTTATTTTCATTATTTTATAAATTACAGAATTTTTTGTTCTAAGTAATTCATTAATAATGCACTCTATGTAATGTATTATCGTTATTTTTAAACTTTATTATTCTTCTACAATTTTCAAAGTTTTATATCTTTTTATTTAATTAATGCTTATTTTAAATACTAAAAAGTTATGTTACATTTTGATAAAGAAAAAAATATATTGTGTGATATATTTTAAAGATTTATTGTGCTTATTTTCACTATTAAAATAATATAATAATAATATTGATTTTAAAATATTTTTATTATTTACACGCGAGACCTGTTTCGAAACGTTTTCCTTAGGTGTATTTTAAAAATTGAATAAAAAAATTATAATAAAATAGTGCAAAAAGTTCCTATTTGATTTCTCTCGAACTGATTAATGAAGTGGCATTTATTTAGCTGTTTGCCCTTCTTGTCGACTTTATAAAAACGAAACGCCATGACTTTGATTAAATAAAAGCAGAACCCCATTAGTCCCACATCACTGTCACATTCATATTCGCTATAAACGTGGCAACACGAATCGATTACAATGTACTCGCAGACCTCCCCACAATAATTCGATATTCTGTAGGTGTATGTATAAAATCTTTGACCTTGGGGATAGGTCCCCCGTAACCTAGCAACGCCAGTATTGTACTCAGATCCCCTAGTCAGTCTAATCTGCAGATAATCATACCTATAGTATGCCTATAGAACTGGGCTGTCGATGGTCGTGAAGTTAGAAATGTGGCGAAAATGAGTACGCACTTTTTTATATATTTTTTTTTAAATATTTAAGTTCGTCTTTTCAACGCTTGTAAACTAAAGATTTTTTGTAAAACGTTAGTATACTAATTTTATTACTATTATTAATTCATTGTTTAATATACAGTCGCTAAGACAAATATCATAATTTACTAATATTATATTTAAATTATATATTTATTTGTTAAACCGTCGACTTCGTATATCGGTTTTTCCTAATAAGTTCTATGCAAATACTAAATTAAAAATTACTATTTAATTCGTTGAAACGCGAGAAAATAATAACTCAAAACAAATTCACTTTTACATTTATAACAGTAAAAACTAAATTTATTGCAAACAAGGATTTGTTGTTTAATTATATAAATATACATGTTTAAAATGTATTTGTCATTAAAGCAAACATTAAAAAAGTTTCCTGAGAAGTCACTCTCTTTATTACAAGTTTCATTACAAATTATATTTATAATAAAAGTTATCATCAAAAAGTCATATCCAAATCATCATTTAGGTATTTCCTAGTGCGTCACCGGCGCCCCCTAGCAACAGGGTTGCGTCACCTCCCTCGCCGACCCCAGTTACAATCGGACTGATGAATACTTTCACACATAAATATATGTATTTGATCCACATTTTGTTTAACGATTCCATAGATGAAGTACATCATAGTGTAATTATTTGCCCTTTTTTTAATAGACATTAATTATTAGAATTTCGCTTATTAATCATGTTCTTGTATCTTCTGCGTTAATATTAATAAATATCCTAAATATTAAATAAATATCTCTCATAAAAAGCATCAGCTGTAAAAATAAAATGTCAAGAAAATAATATACAGAAAAAAATATATGTATATTTAATTTGTTCTACAAAGACAAATTTTACGAAATATGATCAGTTAGAATTACTTGAATGACATATTTAATAACGTAAATGATAAATATTTAATTAAGATTAAATACTTGGCAATTATTTTTATAAATTTTAATATACTATTTTAATTTATAATTCATTATTAATACATAATAGTAAAATGTACTAATGCCTATATCTGTTTAAATTATTTATTTGATATTAAAAACAATAGTGTCTTTATTTTACAAATAATTATTTACATAATCAAATTAGTATAGTTACGAAGATATTTATTATAATTTATAGTAAATATTACACAGCTAAATTACTGTAAACTATTACCATAAACCCATAAATAAATAATCTAACAATTTGAATAATCTACAATTTGTCTATTTCGTAAAGGATCCGGCGTAAAAATTTTTACTAATATTAGATATAAATGTGAAAATGTTTGTTTTTTTATAGCGTATTAATGGTTTAACCAATTATTATGAAATTTGGTATACACGTTTTATATTAGACGGAGAAGCTTATAGGCTACTTTTTATCCTGATCACGCGGGCATAGTCGCGGGTAAAAGCTAGTATAATAATAGTTTTCACATAGCTTCTTTATTTGCTATCATTTCTGCATTCACTCCTATTCTGGCCATACCATCTTTAACACAATTATAATTTCCACATCATCTGTAAAAATTGGCATTTATTAAAGATATTGATCCCCCTAAACAACAAGCGCGTACACATCTTGGAAAGATCATCAGTGACACAGTGAACTGACGCGTATCGACACACTTACCGCCACTGCATTCTCCCCTCGTATTTTTGTCCTTACAACACACTCTCCCTGTGACACACTTGATGTTTCCCCCCAGTAATTACTTCCCCTTCCTCACTGTACGCCCCAAACCATAATGCCTAGGTTCCATCTGAACCTAGATGTAGATGTATGAGAGGGATTTGCGGAGGGGAACGCTAAAGGGCTCAGCGTCCCTATGCTCGTATTTTGTGTCGTAGTTATATTTTACTGTCGGGGGAGTATGGTACTGTCTGATGTATTTTATAATTAAAACAAGTACGTATAAAAAACATCAAATGTAATTTGATATTTTATAAGAATACTTCTGAAGACGAGATCAAAAAAGACCATATCGTATCAGGTATACATACTGAGAATTTTGTACAGAGATATTAATTTGTTCAAAGTACCGATGCCCATAAACCAATACGAATATAATGAATATCTGAATAAACCGCACAAATTGGGAGTCACCTAAAGAGTGTCCATTAAAAGGAATCTAACGTTTATGCCCAAATTAACTCAGGCAAAAGTTTACCCTCAAAATAATTAAGGATTCGCCGCAATTATCACCACAAAATCAAACTTCCCTTTGATCGTTATCGAAGAAAACATAAATATAATATCGATCTTAACATCTACAGCTTATAGTACAATTTTGGTCATGTTCCAATCATTCGAACACGGAGAAAATTTTAATAAGCAGGGAGGGCTACCCAAAGTTGTACTTTGCCTTTTTGTGAGATCACCAAAGGGACCCGCGGTGATAATTATAATTATTTGTCGATTGTGAACAAAGTTTTACAAGTAACTTGGAGTAATTTCGACTCGTTTAAAGTACCATTTAAATGAATAATATCCTGCTTTCTAAAGGGACCATTCCAGCCACTGCGTAGTCAAAAGTATTATCGAAGAGTGGAAGAGAATTTTTAATTCTTGTCAAAGACTCATCGCGACGTACTTATTTTGCATGACGGAATTCTTTAGGGATTCCGCTTAAATATATTGCGAAATCGCATTTAATATAACTAAATCTTGTGCGGCTACTAATTTCCGTTTCACTGCCAACTCCAGTGGGTTAATGCAATTTGTGTCACTTCCTGCTTGTTTCCTCATCAAATTCCAATTTGTGTGCAGTTTACGGTTTAATAAAGTAAGTGAATTGTACGAATATTTGTTAAGAAAAATATTATTTAACAAGTATCAAAACAAATCCTTATTAATATTGTAAAGAGAAAATTTTGATTGACTGTTTATTTGTATTAGATTAACTCGAAAACTACTCAGTCGATTTAAAACATTCTTTTATAGAAAGCTACCACCACGTTTATGTTACAGCCAGTAACACGAACTGTATATTGTTTTCCAAAATCCTATCTATCCTTTCGAAGTCAGGCCGGATCGTTAGCAAGTTTTAAAGTATGTTTATTTGTTTTTTTTTTTTTACTTTTGACACTTAAACTGCTCAAAAAATCATTACAAAATGTAATGTATACCTAGACAATATTTATGATGGCGAAGGGTACTTTTTATTCTAATCAACATATTTCAGTCATTTATACAAAGTCATGGTTCAAATGCCCCACTCAGAGAAATTAATTAATTTAATACTAATAAGATATTAGTTAATGTAAATTAAAATTAATAATTGCCGTTAATAGCCTCTCATGAATCATTAATTGACTCAGAGAGAGCCTTTTTTTTAAATCTGTATTAAGGAGTTACTTAAGTAATAATTAAATGACTCTGAGCTGAGCACGGCAGTAAATTTATTATTGAGTAAAATACTTTAGAGATGTAGACAATGTTTCTGGTGATCGTCCAAAACATTTTTTACCTTCCTATATTCATTTTATAATATAAAAATATCCCTTTTTCTGACGATACAAATTTAACCCGAACCAACGTTGACATCGTATTTGACTTTCCAAGTATGTATAAATCGCGAGATTATCAAACGACAATCCATCATCTCGTCCCACGGTTGTCATGCATGACTTTATACAGTGAAAGCCCTGAAACGAAGACATCACCGGAGGTTTTCGACAGCTCCATCAATCTAACCTTGTCAAATCTTATCTCTGGACCGACGGAGCGAGTAATAGCTATTTACCTGCCAAGCCGTATTGGTAGGATTATCTCGTCATTCGATTCTTTTTTTGGCAAAAGATTAGCGAGGGTCGGTCGTTTGTCGTGATTTAAACGTATCAAATGTAATGGCGTATTTGCAGTTATTTGTTAGAATTGTATGTTGACATTCACTCTCTTATTCATTTCAGAAAAAAAATTCATGTTTATTTGATAGAATCAATATAATACATAAAACGAAGGAATTGTTTTAATACGCTAGTCAATGGAACTATTAGTCGAATTTGAAAAATTTAAATTTGAATGATTATTTTTTGGGTAAGTTTATTATAGACTAATAAACATCACGATATGACCATACAGCTAGTAGTTCAATATAACGAAAGAAAAGTACTTGTATTTATCATATTATTATGACTCTAGTAGTTTTTATGTTTATTTGTCTTAACTTCTTTTTTATTACGAATAAAAATTGAAATTCGATTTCAATTCCTGCCCTTATCCTATTTCTGTTTAAAATCAAAGCTCTTCTTCTCTTCATATTAGTATTCGCTCCATTTTTAATCATATAATGTTTTATAAAATTATATGTTTGCAGTATTAAATCGAATAAAAATAGAAAATAAGTTCTATTTTAATCATCTAATGAGACAATTTCTAGAATGGTAATATAATTGGATACTGCACCCTCATTAAATATTCGAGCAACATATCGCATGCATCAGGAAAACCATTACCCGGGTCCTCTGATTAACACTAATTCTCACCCGGATAAAATACAACGGTGTAAAGTTATCAACAAGACTGGACGCGCAACTCTAATGGGTCACAAGGGACCTCTCCTTTAATGGCCACTCGTAAATTGAACGAAAATAATTAAAATCGCGCGTCCACAGCCTCCCGGACCAAAACATGGCCATTAAGAGTGGCTCGGATAAAATGAAAGGGTTTTCCGTTCAATAAACTATACTCGCTTAGATGCGAGCGTACAATATCTACAAGTGCAGTTACTAATGGATTTGAGTAATAAAATAGTGATAAAATGGTTATTTGGTAGGAAAGTAAATTAGTTTTTTTATAATTCTAAAGAACAAAATTTTAGATTTAGCTCCACTGAATAATATTTATTTCACTCATGTCAAAAGTAATATAGGACTGTTAGATTTTACATTTGTAAATTATAATTTTGAATAAATAATAGTTTTATACGAAAGTTTTTGTTTAATACAAAACTACTAAAAGGATTTAAATGAATTTTGGTACACGGATAGGTTCCTAATTTAGCACTTAGGATACTTTATATATTGATTAATACAGGCGAAGCTGTAGGATACCGCTAGTATGAAATATCTGTAATCGGTAACCCTTAAGTTATTATATGAAGTAAATAGAAACAGATTTTATTTAATTTTATTGTTAAAACATTATAAGTACACATTAGGTATACTTACATTTTAAAATGAACGAGATTTACTTATGTGTATTTTTATTAAGAACATTTCACTATTAACTTTTAGACTTTCGCGTAGTATACAGTTGATAAAAACATTGTATAAAGACCCGGTCAATGTCCTACATAGTAACTTCAATATAGTGACACAATTTATGTGATGTGGGACTATGAGTGGGTAGAAGAAAAGCCTCACAAGCGCAGACATGGTAGCGCTGCATCAGTCTTCTCGTGACCACGGCTAGTGTAACCATGTCAAAACGTCAAGATCACCATCATCATCATCATCATATCAGTCTTTAACTGTCCACTGCTTAACATAAGCTTCCCACTTGGGGGGCTTTGCCAGTAGTTGCCACGCTTGTCAGGCGGACTGGCATCCGCAGTTAGACTTTAGAGGTGTTTTAATAGGGACGCTGCTGCCCGTGCCTCGACCTCCCTTAGTCACTTATGGGAAAAGAAGCCCTTCTTTTTCTATTTTATACCTATCCTATGCCGGGACCACATGGCACGACAAACGTCGAGATAATTCACGTAAATTTACATAATTTACCTAAATGACCGTGCTAATTCCCATTTCTTATGAACCATAATACTCCACGAGTTTCGAGACAATACGGGACCTTTATTTATGAGAGTCCATACACAAACGCTAAAGTAAAACGTGTGCTTATAACACTATCAACAATAAAATAGCTTTTCAAGCCGTCGTGTAACTGACAACCACGATCAATAAATTTAAGTAATTTACAGATGGCCACGAACTAACTGCTTTTAGCTTTCAATTATATTATATTCTTGCCCTTTTCAAGTGTTAGATATATTTGCACGAATGTTATTTGGGACTGGACTAAAAGAGTGAGATGTTTGGGCTGTTAGGGGCGTTTAATAAATACACTCGAGTGGATGGTCCGCTCTCGTAAAGTATCGTCAATCACCAACGCACTTTGTCGGATTAAATTTGTGTGCAGTTACCGAAATATATGTAGAATTATAAATGAAAAAAAAATTATAAAACATTTTAATCCTTACTAACTGAATAAATATTGCAGCTATTCTCAGAGAAATAGAACCAGATGCTGCAAGTATATTAATGTATATACATGTATAAAACAAAAACTAATAGTGTTACAACAAAATTACTGAATTAAAGAAAAACAAAATTATATTAAATCTAATTTAATTCAGATAGTAAAAATTATAATATAGAATTCCTATATCTGATTTTAATTAAGATTACTGCCCAGTTCAAGAGTGAATGTTTTAAGTCGTTACATAGGCCAGTCTCGTGATGCTGCGACAGCAGTTACTTGTAGTTAGACATTTACATCATCTACATGTGTTTCAAATAATAATAATAATAAATATATTGCCATTCTTTACAAGTACTGTACAAAAATTATAATGTTAGTTATATTAATACATAAATATATCTTGAAGTACCCGTATGCCTGGCAATAGGTACAAACCCAGCTTTTGCTGAACTGATGTTTTTTTTTTTACAACACAGGGGGCAAACGAGCATGCGGCTCACCTGATGGTAAGTGACTACCGCCGCCCATGATCACCCACAACACCAGCGGCATTGCAGGTGTGCTGCCGGCGTTCAGATGCGATGTGGCATCAGCGGTTTCGATAGTGGCTTGCTATATAACTCACTAAAACACTGAAAGAAGATCGTAGTGATATTTTTTACATCACTGAGTCAGCAAACAAGCATACGGCTCGCCTGATTGTAAGCGATTACCGTAGCCTATGAACGCCTGCAATACCATGTAATACACGCACGTTGTCGACTCTGTAGGAATCTGTTAACCTTTTTTTGAAGAATATTATTTTATTTATGATAACTCTAGAACTAATATTATGTTTTATTAAGTAGTTATAATAGTTCTAACCATACTTGGGTGTAGAAACAGTTACATATATATGATGACGTCATTACATCTTCATGTCTTATCTAAGCTATAAAATACTCTAAAAATATAATTTTGAAGCTAAAAGTTATCAAAGTAAATTTCTATAAATTTTAGCCACATATATTACTAACGTTATGAGTAAAGTATATGTAAATTAAAATATTGTAGACATAAATATTCATACAATGAGAATTCATACATTTTACTATAATAACTCACTATTGAAATTCCCCGACCACAATAAATCTTTTGAATGAACTAATTTTAAATTCCATTCAGCACTTTTATGAACACAAATATATATAGAAGCAGTTAGCTAGAAAACAAAACAAAAAAGAATAAAATATTTTCCAATGGCACCTAGGTAAACTGAAATTAACTAACAATTTCGCTTTTTCTAATATTTAACATTGCTATATTTCAAAAGAGCTCGTAAATTCAACGCAGAGTAGTTTTCGACTGGCCGTGCTATGCGAGGGAATTAATTTGTTTTTCTTACAATGGGTCGTCTAGACAATCGCATATAATTCAAGTTTCACTTAGTACCTCGTAGACACTAATGGCTAAGAGGCGTATATTACAGAAATAAAGCTTGTATATCATTTTATAGGCTCCTTAAAAAGAAGATTTACGAAATAAAGATATAAGTGTAGATAAATACGCTAAAAATAAATTCTCCATTCTTGATAATTTTAACATTAATAATGCTAACTTTAGAATATTCGATATTAAAATTATATCTTGATTTATTTTATTTCAGTTTTGATAAGTAGATACGTAGATAATATTAAATATAACATATAATAAAATGATATTAAATAGGTATTAAACACATACAACCACATACGTAAATAAGCGCGCTCGTGAAAAATTCCGCACGCATGCACGCACCCACGCGCGCACGCACGCACGCATGCACGCACGCACACACGTACGCACGCACACACGCACACACGCACGCATGCACGCATGTAGGTATTAATAGTAATCTTCTCTTAATATAAAGAGAGCGTAGTAGTGACCCGTTCTACAGCCTCTTCAAACCTCATGTAAATAAAAAATGTTAATTTTGATAAAGATAGATCTAAATTTTTGATGGAACATCTAAACTTAGATTAAATATAAAACTCACGTGACTTGAATTCGAGTTTTATTCCTAAATATCGAACGTAACCATAAAGATTTTAATAAAATTGCCTTTATAATTATATAGTAAAGTTTATAAACTTACAAATACGTTTGCACGACGTAGATAGGTAACTGATATTTGTGTGATACGGCAGAATATTTTCTACCTTCCTCAGCTTATAAACTGCAATGGTCTTAAGTTCGTAACTGGATGACACCAAAACTTTGTATATCAATTTAAATTTCACATTAATTGCCATTACAAGAGACGTTGCGTTCTAAAAAATTTTTATTTTTTTTTATTACAAAAGTGACAAACGAGCCTTTCTGATGTCAAACGGTCACTGTAGCCTATAGACGCCTACAACACTAGGGGTGTCACGTGTGCGTTGCCGACCCTTAACCCTTATGTAATCGTTCGAGATATGCTGAAGGCGTTGGACTACTGAATATTCCTTATACTATGCCAATATTATATAAATGAACTGTTTCATTTCAAAACAACGAACAAGTAATAAAAATAATTGATTAGTAAGTCAGTCATGTAGTATCTAATTGCGAAATTACAGTACTGTAAGTAAAACATTTTTTATAAAGTTCGCTCAACTGAATATGACGTCAAGTAGATATCGATTAAATTAGTTATTATTAATGTTAATAAAATGCAATAAAAGTAGATAGTTTATTTGCCTTTCAAACAACCATTAATGACACTCTTTTCACAGTTTCGAGTACGACTTTGTCGCCTAATGTTTTATCTGTAACCGCTTCGGTGATTTTACGGCTGAACTTTGTAGTGCTTTACAGGGAGACATAAAAAAACCTTTTTTTATAGTCTACTACTTACACTGGCCTTTGTCCCTGTATTTTAAGAGAATACATCAATGTTATAGCACATAAATAAAACTAGATATTTTTGAATAATGACTATAGTGAGTCATACTGCGTTACTATTATTTATATTAGTTTTATTCACATTTTAATTCGAGAATGCCCGATTAGTATAGAGTCTGAAATTAGACAACCCCGAATTAAGTACATATTTTTACATTTTATTTGATAGGTGTTATGATATTTGTTACATGCAAATATTAGTGAAATTATTAACATATATACGGCATAACGTACATATATATTAAACACTTTATGAGTATTAAGTTGTATTAGTTTGGTATATCTAAATTATGATACCCGATTATATAGAACATAAAGGGCTGAATTTATCCACTCGTGTCTATAGGCGATGGTTACTACTTTCCATAAGGTGGGCCGCCAGCTTGTTTGCCTTTCTAAGTCGCATAAAAAAACTTTCAGTTTCTGACCTTGAAGAAACCTAGAAATGTAAAAAGATTCGTTTCTGGATCATGTCAATTTTACAAACGATGTTATTTACAAAAGTTTATACTACTACTGCTACTCACTATAATAGTGCTCGTTATCCGATTTCTTATAAGTAAGAGCATTGTTTCATCATCTCTTTCCAAAAGACGAGAATATTAGCAGAAAATAACAGTATATATTTTTATGTAAGTTAGAATAACAAACAAGTTAGCAGCCTACCTGATTGAAAGTGGTAATTGTCGCCTACCAAGGTGAACAGCACCATGAGCAACACACAGTGAAAGGCCAAAGGGAAAGAAGGTCTCTTAAAAGGTCGGAATTTTGATGATTATTATTTATTATGTTTATGTTGTTTGTGTTGATTATTATGATCATAATTAAAATAAAAAGGCAAATTTCTTGTCTGAAAATGATGTCCGTCTTCTTAGTCAATCTTTGTCGTATTCATTTAGTCTTGTAAAAGACTGTAATTTTTTGTCTGTCGAATGTCTTAATGACCAATGAGAAAACCGATGAAAAGGGCCGCAATACATTGTATACGCAGTATATTGGTTTGTTCATGATATACTTCATGTGCTACCATTCCTGAAGACTATACTACTAAGCTGTTATGTCTACTTAATAAGTATAACTGCTTTACGGCAAAAACATGAGTGAGACAGCGATTCCCAATTAGACGACTTTTGAACAAAGTCTCCCCTCGGGGAGAACAAAACTTAGATTATCAAATTAAATTCTCATTATTCTAGAATACTAGTATTTTTTTCATATAAATTATATTTCTCTTTAGAATATGGTAACACCGATTAAAATTATATTTAATATTAACATGTTATGTTTCGCAATTAATTCCAAATCGTTTAACTTCTAACATTAGCACGTATTCATTATATGTCCAACATTACAATCAAAATAAATGATACAACCATTAATTTCAACGGCTAACCACGCTACCATTCCATTTTCAAAATACGTTGTGGTTGTACAATCATTAATATTCGTAGTTATATCCGAAGCTTAATAGAAGTTTTATGTCTTATTAAAGGGTTATAAAATTTTATATGACGCTAAAACTTGCCTCCGCTTGTTTAATTAAAAACGCCTTCTGAATAATCAAGATGCTTATAATATGTTTTCTGCGAGACATTATTATTAATGTCTATAATTTATGAACAGTCTGTGAAATTGTAAATTTTTATTTTCTTCATGTTAAAATTAGATCCAACTCCTTGTACGAAGTTAAAGCCAAGCATAATTGGAATATTAGTACTTATATATTATGTGTAAAAAGTTAATTAATTTTATTATGACTTCGGTTTTTGGTGTGTTTGATTTAATGCTTTAATTCTCTTTAATAGTGTTTCTTTTTGTGTATTTCCTTCATGTGTGTAAACTTTTTTGGCTACCGTATTATTTAATTGTATCATTGTCTTATGTATTTTTTAAAGCTATATGTTTGCCTTAAATAAACATATAAATACATAATAATTATATTCCATATTAACTACGTTTGGAATTTCATTAATTAATGCAATGAATACGAATATGTTCTTCTTCATCCCCAATACTATATTAAAGACAAATTTTATAAGTATTGGTAAAGCCATAAAAATGCTAAGTGGTAACAGACAAATAAACGAATGTTCAGTAAAGAAATAACTATATAAGCAAAATATAATTGTTATTTATGATTTGCTACACTATCGATGGTTTCATGTACATGCTGAGGGTAATGGAAACCTCATGACCGTAACGCGGGGCAATATTTAAAAAGTAATAAAAAAAGTCTAACCAAATAAAAAACTAAACTCATTTTTGTATTCTACGACAATAATAACTAATAAGACTATATATATATATATATATATATATATATATATATATATATATATATATATATATATATATATATATATATATATATATTATAATTCACTTCTTTACATGACTCGTAGTTTTCCAATAATGAATAATTTTTACTTTACCGATGCCAATTTTGTGATAGAATTAAATTATTTTGTTTTTTAACAATTCACATTATTTATTTCTATTATTTTTAACTTCTATTTTGATAATTTCAAAATAAATTGTATACACAGTAACTAAAATAATATACAAAATGTCGACTATAGCAGTTTTGCAACCGGCAGCTGTTCACAAATCTCTTTCGTACGTGCTCAAGTTGCTAGCTATGTTTAGCCTTTAATGAACTCTTTGCCCGCTTGGAGAGTTAAATGAGTTATTTCTATTTATGTTATTTAGTTCCAAAATATTAGCTTTACCTACATCTTCGTATGCATGGATTTTGGAAATAGGTTAATAATATATCATCATTTATAGATTTTAAGTTATATCATGCATAGTTATAACTGTGAATAACTCATTCAATATAATGTAGCATTCTTACATTATGGATCAAATATAATCGTAGAGAGAGACAGAAACAGACTGACAAACAGACAGACAGACAAAAAATAAAAAAAAAATTGTTTTGACTTCTATTGTTCTTATTCAAATTTCTTAGGCATCTATTATGTACAGACATCCCTTTGTTCCAAATTTATAATACTGATAAGACATAGAATACATATAAAATGATATGAAGATTAGCCTATGTCCTTCTCCATATTAAATACTACATGTATACCAAGTTTCGAGACTATTCGTTAAGTCGTTTAAGTGCCAAGTAGTGCAAATAAACAATCATACTAATAATAATATCAGTAAAGATACCATTTGACTAAAAAAGATGAAATCTAAGACAAGTAATGTAAGAAATTAAAAACAATAAAAGGAGATATCCTTCTTTTAGTGATGGAGCAATGAAACATTTCTGATTTTACCACCTGACAAATTAATCTCCAGTTATCACAAAAGCGTAACGGGCACTATTGCGACATCGCTCGAAACTGCCGGATGCCATCTCACAAAGTATCGTTTGATGGTCGTAAAAACATCCCATAACGACCGTCCGATCTCTCGCCCTTAGCCCCGCCCACCCTCTGTACTACAGCTTTTATGCCCTGTTCCAACCGTCTTAACCCCAATAATAAAATGCGGGTTGTAAATAGATAATAAGGGTGAAATATACGGCAGGCGCCATTAAGGGCGCCGTCAATGTAGTTTAACTGTCGCTATCTGAGCGCACTAATCGACGTATACTACTTTAATATCTTTGGAAACAGTCTGCATTCATGAATATTTGGTTTCCTCATTTATTTAGTATACCATCATGATCTAAGAATATCGAATATGAGAGGACTTGATTTGTCTCTTTCGAATATTCTACTTCATTTTTTTATTCTAAAAATGTTTCGATGTATATTCATAACAACCTATTAATGTTCCACCATTGTACTTGGGTCTTTTCTCATAAGAAGTATTAATTACTACTACCATTACAATGCTACCCTAAATTAATAACTACCCTACTAATATTAAAAATTACCCTACTATTGTAATGCTGACCAGGTTGTATAGTATAGTGTTTTACATTTATTTTTCCTTCTCGTCGTGTACATATTGCACGCTTGTCCCTTATTTGACACTCACGAAATTCAGAGATTAAAAAAAAATGGTTTTTTATCCTATTGTTACACTGAAATGAAAGAATACAGAGTAACAGTGACAGAATTGTGACAAGAATTTGTTCTGATATCAGGCAAATATTGTTACGCCAAATTATATACGTTTTTTACAATTAAATTTCTAAAGTTCTAACTTAAAGCCTGGTAAAGATTTTATCTTAATACGTTATCTCGTTAATAGATAAACCTACATTCAAAATATACGTGCACAAAGTTTCGGGCTATTTTAGAATAATTACTCGTATGTTAGAAATCAAGAAAATATCACAAACAGTACTCGTCCTAGTAATTTTGTGATTAATAAAACAGTCCATCCCAACACTAATCTTTTCTAGTGTAGTAGTACTATCCCAATGTAATTACAGTGTCTAATCTCATAACCGCACACATCTCTTAATATATTTACGATGGCCTTTTGGCAACGTAAACGCAGAACATCGTCTAATAATGTGGATAAAATAGTGTCTGCGATTACAATGCGAGACTCGTATCAGGTAATCGAGTTAACGCGGTCCTAGCGTCATTACAGCGTGTACGAGACCACGTAGGTGACTCTAGATGTAGATTTCACGAGAAGAGATATAAATGGATTATATAAAGTTAATTTTATTAATGCAATTCATTCCATATGAATTCATTTATTTGTATAGACAATTAGTAATGAAATTTCACTATTACAAATAATTTACGAGTATTTACTTAAACTGTATATTTAGAATAAAATATTTTATTTATTTTATTCTAAATACAGTTTAGTATTTTGAGAATAATAATTTAGTTTATAAAGTCGTAACCATAAAAAAATAAATTTATTCAAAATAGAAAATACATTTATTCATGTACTTCCATAAAATACTTTACGGCATGTCATCGCTTGTTACCAGTTCAGTAAATAATAATTGCAATAAGTTGTGTTTTGAAATAATTTACAGGTAATCAGTTTTGTAATTAAAAAAGTAGTGTGGAAATAAAATATTCCTTTTAATTATTTATTATCGGACATACCGTCTATTCTATGATTAATATTTCCGTGTCAGTTCCTATCGCTCTAATGCGTCAGCACTTTCGAATGCGAGATAATTCCGATCGCTTTCAGAATACCTAGCCTTCCATAAGAGTTTGTTAAAGACAATGACTCGAATAATATAAAATAGTATGTATTGTTATTTATACATTCTAGATGATTCTGAGGATTGATCACATGGTAAGATATCTAATTCTACCTAATGGTTGTGCTCTATTAGGTCGACTTCCACGAGCTTCTCCCGAAAATTATCGTGGTTATTTCTACTACAATTCGCTACGATGGGCTACTTGATCTAACATCCTCTACTGATGTCCTGGTCTCCAATAGCATATATGAGTAAGGTAACCCCTCTTCCAAACCCCTCTATTACGGAAGTCAAACACAGGCTACGGTAACCGATTACCATCAGATAGGTCATAAGCTTGTTTGCCACCTCAGTGATATAAAAAAAAAATTTAGTATGCTATTCAGTTTTCAGCTATTAATTTTACCACGAGATAAGATGATGGATCCAAAAGAAGCATGGTATTGGTATTGAAGAAATGATTGAATGATAATTAATCAAATTATTTTGGATTCCATGTCTTGATCAGATTATACAGTAGAATAAAGAGGAATAATTTTACTCAACTGTGGGACATTTTTTTTTTACAACAGGGGGCAAATGAACATGCGGCTCACCTGATGGTAAGTGACTACTGTCGCCCATGGTCACGATGATTATGATATAGTAGAATATCATAATCTGAAAAAAAAATACTGTATAGTAAACAAGAACTTAAAGTTATTTTATTATAAGAATATGTTGCATTAAAAGTTTTGTTAGAATGTAAATATATTTTTAGCTCTCAAATAATATGTGAACCGTTCAAGTTTCGTTTATTAATCAAAACAACATTGAAGATTGGTCTTACTCTTGAGATTGATTTATTAATACGGGCCTCAAAGAAGTTTGTACAGAGTAAGTAGTAGTGAGTACGCTAAGCCGATACTAAATGATAGTTTATCAAACTTATATACTTAATAAATAACTTTCACCAAGAGTAAAGTCAAAAAACTCATATTCATCAATTAATCATTTTATGAACCTTTCGCGCAAACTGAATATACAATAAATTTGTATGAAAGGTTCAAAAATTGTTTTGATTTTTCGACTATACTTCTAGAAGTTTTTAGTGTTAGTAACTCTATCCCCTAGGTTTCAATTTAATATATCTATCTCAATTACTCCTGTATGTGTTCTACTTAAATAAAATAAATTCTGCCATAAACAAAAAAAAAATTGTCTCGTATGAATAAATAATTTTATTGTTTAAATTTCTAAAATCGAACTTGGGTCCTTACTTTTATGAAACACCACTCCAATCCCTCCATTACGGAAGTCAAACACAGTAGTAAAATCATTATAATGTTTTATACATTTTCCTTACAGATATAACTTAATGACGAATCAAACATCCTGTCAGATCTATAACCATTATAATGGTATTTCGTAGTGCTGTCGGAAACAAATATATCTGCACAATGGCAGCGCCTGTCAGAGGAATAAATGTGACGTCAATCTGCAACCATTTGTCGTCACAGCGACTTGTCGTTAAGTCCCTGGGACACACGGACATGTAGTTCAGACTATTTTATAGTATTTTATTATATACCAGAGGTGATAATCCTGACTATACTTAGCTTGAAGATAAGCGCAGCATAATAATCATCAACGGTGCTAATCCTAATGATATGAATCTTAAATTACAATACTGTAGTAATTCTACTACTACTACCTGCTCTTCATACTAACAGAAATGCTACGTTGCGGAAAAATTGTAACCTGTACAAACTAATATAATTTTGTGCAATATTACTCTCTGAAGGGAAGGAGTTCTCAGCAATAGAGAGTAAAGACTTTATTGTTAGCAATATAGGGCCTATTTTGGTCATTCTAAAGTATCTTCATTAAGTCAACTTACATATAGTTCTCTCTGGAAATCATCGTAGTAAATGAATGATGAATTCGTTATGATATGTAGGACTATTTAGCATGCCCTCATCCTCTCCTATCATTCCTCATAAGTACCTCGCCCTGGTGTATGCTGGTAGAACATCATTCATCATTTCAGCCATTAACTGTCCACTGCAGAAGATAATAAGAGAAGTTTCACCAGTAGTAGCCATGGTTAACAGGCGGATTGGCAACCGCAATTAGACTTTGGTAATGTTTTAAAAGTGACGCTGCTGCCCATCCCTCGACCATTAAATTCCATAAGTGGCCTCTTACGACACGCACGGATAAGAAAGAAGTGGCCTATTCTATTTATAATTTATATAGTATACATATGTTTGTACTCGCATTTTACTAAGTCTACAAAATAAAAATTATTTCTGATCAATAGGCCCGTGAATCACGCAACTTAAATCCAAAGTGTAAGAAGGGGGAAATAAGACAAAAACATAATGACAAGTGGACAATGACGGAGATTCGAAACGCTTGTCGGCGATGGACCGCCAGCGCGCCAGGATGCAAGGGGAACAAATAACTTTCCATAATCCTTAATAGAAAAGTGCCATTATTTTTATCTTGACAATAATGCGATTCTTTTTACGGGTTAACAAAATTAGCTGTAAAGAAATCAAATCATCACTCAATAGTCAGTTTACTTCCCTTTTGTTTTTTATATCATTTATTATTTTATATACATATTATATATAAGCAAAATATTTTCAAGAAAGGGTCATAAAAGTTAAGATTCAATATTTATAATACAACATAATATCTTTAGATATAAACGCAACATTGTATTCAGTCACTATTTAAAACACAGTACCTATTATTTTTGTATGGATTTTACTTCCATTTTAGTTATTCTATAAACTTATCGAAAGTATTTAGTTTATACCACTCAGGTTAATTAAAGTGTCTACTTTTAAATAGGCCATATTTTTTCCTGGAAAACATTTCTGAATTGGCTCAGGTCTTTTTTTTTTTATTTAATTATCATACATAAATATATTAAAAAAATTGGATTTTTAGTACCACTTAAACCTCTTGGGCTTGTGTGTAATACTTTACATTCGGTTCTCAAATATCACTATTTACATTAATATTCTGCTGTTTTACCAAGGTTGGACAGTAAATAATCTCTCAGTTTAAATTTTATGTTTTTGACAGTAATATTGTTTCGCAAGTCGGTAGGTAGAGTATTTATTAATCGCGGTATAAGGTAGGCGCTCGTTCGCTCGCCATAGTAATTTTTTGATCGAGTAGTGACTAGCTTGTCTTGACATTCTGATTGAGATAACCTGAACACATTGTAAGTAATTGTACTATTTTTAGTCTGAGAACTAGGTAAATGGTTTCATGTAATTAGTACTGAAAGTAATAAATATATAATATAATACAATATATATTTTATTATAGTGTAGTACTGTGTCATAAGAAAACAGTTTGATTACAATTTCATTCCAAATTAAAACGGACTCGAGTTCCATTACGGACGCTTTTAAGATATTGGTCAATATAGAATTTTTAGAGGGTTGACCTATGCACACATTACTTAGTAATAAAGCTTTAAAACAAATACTGTTCCCGAGAGACGTCGCGGAGTGGATCTCGAATGGGGTTCGGTGAGGGCCGTCACAGTAATTCGAGTTGATTGTTTGTACTGTGGACATGGATTTTTCCACTTGATTGTCTGATTTGATTTACTTTAGGACCATCTTAGGTTGCCAAGCAAATACACTGCTTGAGAAATTGCATGTTTTATTTCAATTATTTACAAATTTAATACCCTTCAACAGTTGGGTAACTAATCCCTAATTACGAGTAATATCGGAATTGTGTTTTGTATTTTTATTTTGTTGTAAGCAGAATGTATGACATTCTCAGATAAACCTATATGATCTTTAGTATTATTATTATATTATTATTATTATATCAGTCGGTAGCTGTCCACTGCTGAACATACCCCTTTCCCATAAGGGAAGTTTTGCCAATAGATATCTCGCTTGGCAGACGGATTGACACCTGCAGTTAGTCTTTGATGATGTTTTAAGAGGGACGCTGCTAACCATCCCTCGACAATTAAGTTTCTTTAGTCACCTCTTACGACACCACGGAGAGAAAGGGATGGCCCATTTGATGCCGGGGCCACATGAAATACGGTCAGTCTTTAGTATGCTTGTTTGTTATTATGGTTTTTATTATAAAAATAAATAAATAAAAGAAATTAATTTACTAATATGTACTTTATAAATATTTTACTTTCTCTTGAGAGCCTAAAATTTCTCAGGTTAGAATAATATGATATTACACTTGCGGACAATTAATTTCACTTTGTCAAGTGACGTAATAAACGAAACCTCCTTGTTTTTGAAGTCGGTAGGAGATTTTTTAAAATTACTTTGTAAAGAGGAGCTTCACAATCCAATGAGTATATTACGTAATATTTTTAAGTACCGATTATGAACGAATTTAGATAATTATTTTCGCAATCTGTAAAATGTATTCTAGCATAATGCTATGTATTCTAGCAAAATTGTTTCCATATAAATTTTATGTTCCATGAAAGAAAATGTTTGTAGAACAAAAAGAAAAATCTTTTTTTTTTTTTTTTGTGGAACAAAATTTAAAAATAGCAGAGATAAATAGAGATAAATATTTAAAAATAGGAGAGTTTAGAATCGACCCCAATATTTCATTATCAACTGCCCATTCCACATTGCACAAGATATAAATTAGCGTAAAGCATTGTATTGTCCAGCGTAATTTATTCACCGGCTCGAACCGAAAATACTTCGTTCCGGCGTAGCGAGGGTCCCGTAACCCCCAGAAAAAGGTGTCAATTTTTGAAAGATTGCAGCATGTCATGAATATTATATGAACGAATCGAGTTAAGGGTATTTTGCGATAATGTTCGATGGTTTATATGCCGTCGGCCTATGTCATTTCACACGGATTGGCCCTTTGTTAAAATTGGCACGTACTTGTCAACGGGCAGAAAAGCTATCGTGTGGAAAATTTGTTTTTTTTTTTTTTTTACAGAGACGCTATTTGGTTTATGCAGGATGGAGACATTCTTTTATACCTCATAACCTGTAATGGCATTTCCATCATATTTGGCGACAAGTTTAACTAAAGTATAAATTGATAACCTGGCATTTTGTTATTATAAATAGATAAGTGTATGTAAGTAAGAGTACTTATTCATTTTTTTAATGATGTTTATGTTTGGGAAAGGATGATTTACTCGAGTATCGAAAGTAAAAGGGGAGTAATATTTTTGAATTGAATATTGATTTTGATAAGTATTTTGATATAAATAAGCTACTTAAGTAGCTTATCTATATCATAATACGATGGTATATAATAAATATTAAAAAAATAACTTGAACTTAAAAAGACAGTCTGCTTTGTATAACTTTACATGTCCACTTGTTTTTAATTTATCTATATTTACCCATGTTGAAGGACAAAAAAAAAACGGATAATTGGTAGTTTTGATTCTAAAAATCATTTTAAAATAACTAAGAAATATAAAAACTTTTGAGAGGTCGTTTACCTTAATCGGAAACTGAACCGACACAAAGGAAACAAATAATAGAAGAAACCTCAAATATAATATTAAAATATAAAATCGAGGTCCCTTAAGCATTACACTAATGAACTAGGTATACACTTACTTAGGTAAGATCGAAGAATAAAACATGATATTACAGTAACATTTCTTAGATAAAATAAATAAAATATTATTACAGTATCCTTGCGGGGTGGATAGAAAGAACCAACTTTATCTAGGCTTCTTCATCCACTTTCCTAATTTATACATTCATGCCGGATCAGAAAAAACTTGGCTCCTCCCTCAAATAGAAACACAATCTACTAAACATTGCAGGTTAATATATTCTCTCCCTGTAGCTATAATACATTTATTCATCGTCACATTGTATTTCACAAAAAAAAACCGATTTCAAATGTTGTAAGTCAAGTTATTTTGACTTCAAATGTAAATTAAGGAACAGATTTTTAAAAAAGTTGTATGGGACCAATCTGCAAGTATTAATTTCAGATAAAAAGTATTTCCCAAATCAATTTAGGTCTGATGGAATTATGAGGTAACAACTTGAGAACCTCCTTCTTTTTGAAGTCGGTTGAAAAGGTAGCCAAGTTTTGTCTATATTCACAAACAAACACTCTAAGTAAATTTACTAGTAAATCGAAATATTCGATAAATCATTAGATTTTTTATTTATACTATTATTGGAAATTACTGGACATTAGAAAACGGTCATGATCAATTATAATTTGTTTACATTTTCATTAAGATCTATCAAATCTTTCATTCTGACTTCTTTTTACATATTTGAACCAACGTAACATGCCCATTCTATTGTTTCGTCATCATCTTCACCATACCCTAGTATGGTGTTGTCTTTCAACTGCTGAAGAACCCCCCCTCCTATACATTACCATAAATAAACGATCCTGTGTCACCTACATTAATTGACTCCCAATGCATATGAGGTCATTAACCCAACTAGTGAGGAGGCATCCTAGACCACGTTTGACATTATGGGGTCGCTACTCAAGAACCTTTCTTCCGCGTCGATATTGTTTACACTGCTATAAGTAAGTATTATTATAAGCAATAATATATATAAAACTGTATAAACAGTAACAGCTTTAGCCCCCTAAGGTGATAATATCATGGTATATTATTTTCAAAGAGAACAAGGAACTTGTGCAATAAATTATAGATTTATACGAGCGAACAAATTCCATATAACGAGTGTTTCAAAGCGGAAATCGTAAAAAAACTTTCTCTCCGTTGCGTGTCGCCATTGTATATAGAAAACCAATATACTAAACGTATCGAATACAGTTAGACATAGTTTTATGAACAGTCGATAATTTAAATCATTTTCTGCTAACTGGAATAACTTCATTCTTCATATTGGCCATTAAATATCCACTGCTGGACATAGGCCTCCTCTGTAAAGGGAGTTTTTCCAGTTGTCAGTTTGGCGGTTGGGTTAACAATTCTAAAATTTTAATTACGTTAATAAATTTTAGAATCAAATATTTATATTTGTTTTATTATTCGACAAAATGTACGTTTACTTAAGGATACTAACGATTTCGATTTCACCCTATAGCTATGTTACTCAGTCTAATAGAAGCAATTTCTGAGACAATTTAAATTGTCAATCTAGAAGTAAATAAATGTGTAAAAAATAGAAAAATACAATACCATCGATTTTAAAAAGAAGGGGCTGTATTTTTATGTTTAATACCTTATAATTTCGTAAGTTAAAAACCAAATTGGAATAATGTTTTTTATCTACCATATAAGTATACACTTATAAATTCGCCTTACAGAAATTTCATCAAAATCGACTCAATAGTTTTTAAATTAAAATAATTAATTTTGGCACAATTGAGGACATTTTTTATATGAAATACAATTTTAATTAACATATAAACTGAAAGAAAGAGAAGATTCTTAATTCCTTTCCAGTGTTAAAACAATTCTTGTCCCAGCAGTAAGAATAAAGCGAAATCACATAGATAGAAATTTGATACATAAAAAAATACACAGTATGTGGGTGGATGATCTAATCCCAAACAGAGTTTGCCATAATCATAATTTTTAAAGTAAACGGCAACAATATAAAAAGAGAAATTTCACATTTTTTACATTGACAGCCTTCATACACAGTATTACGTTTCAAGCGAAGTCAATTTCGAGCCGACTCAGCCCTTCGGTTCCGATGAAATAATTTCCACGTCAAACACAATATCACGGCAACAATGACTGCTGAGTGAAATGTCAAAGTCTGCGAAATCTAGAACCGTTAAAAATCGTATATAGGAAAGAACATTTTTTTATATACATACCTATTACAATATCTCTATTTATCCTAGTACGTAATGTTGTGAATATGTAATTTAGTGTATTTATTAGTACTACATGGAACTTTGAATTCATATGTTAGAAAAATACAAGAGTTTTTTATGAATTGTAACAATATCTGTAATGTTTGAATATGTGTATAAATAAAGGAAAAATTGTTTTCATGTATATACATATTTCCATGTATATCCTAGTATATGTTATCGTTAGCATGTAACTTTGTATAATTATTAATACTAGGTAAAACTTTGAAGTCATATGGTAGAAAAGTTCAATGTTTGTAATGTTTGAATGTTAGTTTGTATTTGTAAGAAAGAATATTTTTATCGTATTTCAATATCCATATTAATCCTACCGTTCTAGTACGTAATATTGTAAACATGTAACCTTGTATAATTAAGGCAAAATTTTGAACTCATGTGGTAGAAAAATCCAAGAGTTTTTATGAATTGTATGTTTATAATATTTGAATATTATTTGAAAATACAGGAAGGACCATTTTTTCATATACATACCTATTTCAATATCCATATTAATCCTACCATCTTAGTAGATAATATTATAGACGTGTAAAATTATTAGTACTAGGTAGAACTTTGAACTTATGTAGTAAGAAAAGTGCAAGAGTTTTTATAAATTATATCAATGTTTGTACTGTTCAAATATTTGTTGTATATACACGTTCAAACGATAGGATATATTTGAATGAAATTTTGTAGACCATACCAAATTACATGACTAAACTGCGTGTTATAGCTAATATCACTACATATTGTAAAACAAAGTCTCCTGCATCGTCTGTCCGTCTGTAAGATCGCGATAATCACAAAAACTATTGAACGGATTTTCATGTAATATTCATTTATCAACAACGTGATTCCTGATATATATATATATATATATATATATATATATATATATATATATATATATATATATATATATATATATATATATATATATATATATATATATATATATATATATATATATATATAATTGGTTAATGTTATGTGTAGATTAGTTGAAATATGACGATGATTATTAAAGATGTTAGAAAAAATCAAGCAGTCTGGGAGCTTTCACCGAAAACGTAAATGTGAAAGAAATCACGTATCATCATCAAAGCCAGGCCAAGTCGGTTTTGTTGATGACCGATGCACCGGCAGATTCTTCGCTCTCCTTACTTTGCAACATCCAGGACTAAATAAATAAGTGACATCTTGCATGCTATTTGATAATATTTCGAAGAGAAACTGCTTTCTGTCTTCCATTAACTCTTACAATACCCATGGACAGATATGATCAGTTCTGTGACGAGTTCTCGCAAACTACACATCGTACATAGTTGCATAATTTGTCATCTTCTTATTTAATATTATGTTAACACCTCACAGTACATACTATAGTTTATATTTATAATCACTTCAATATTCAATGTAACATTTTTTTGTTCTTTTTTTTTATACAACTTAGAATGACAAACAAGCTGACGGCCCGCCTAATGAAAAGTGGTAACCATCGCCTATAGACATTAGCAGTACCATGGACATAACAGAGTACAGTGTTTCGACCATGATACCCCCCCTGCATTCATTCCTGAGAACTCAGATGTTATTCCTCTGTTCCCTGTTAATTTACTGCCATATCCCACTCTTCAAACTGAAACACAGCCATGCAAACACAACTGCTTCACGGTAGAAACACGAATGGGACAGAGGTGCCCATACAAACGACTTTTGTACAAAGTCTTCCTCTGGCAAACATATTTAAAAGCATCGTAATAAAGCATATAGATACACGTAAGCGACTCGGTATTGATCGCTATTCAAACGTAGACGCGACAAACCCTAAACGGATACACTTTCATGTCGTTAAAGCAACAAAATGAAACGGGAAATCGTATTACGCTCCCCGCTCCCGCTTCAAATTCATTAAAACCTGTTTCTTAGTCAAATGTCATAATTTATTTAAGCGACAAAAACCTAAAGTAATATCCAGTGAAGCGTATTCAGGCAGAAGATATAAGGAGAGCGGTACGTATTAACGTATAAATAATTCAGCATATCTTTCGCCGCATTATGTAATTTACGGCGTTACCTTTTAGAGTATTTACACAAAAGAAGAGCGAATCAAAAATGATAATTACATGCAAATCTTGGGATCGTCAGAGAACGGCTCCCGTCGACTTTGTTTGATGACACGAAGCGTATTTTTTAAACGAACAAAGAGTCTGCTCGTCGCTGTAAACGATAATCTTTAATGGCATTTAAATTTATTATTAGACTTATCAGTTTTCAAAGTACTCGTGAAATTAATTATACATTCAATATTGGATTACATGCACTTCAATAAATTTGAGATAAAAAAATATGTTGCTCATAACGAAATGTAATTTAAAATATAGTATTGTTATTATTTTGCTCCTCAAAAAGACATTATTAATTTTAACAAAATTAAAATGAGACTTTCAAACAAGTAAATATAAACTATTTAGTACTAAATAATCATAATTAAAATCGGCTCACAATTTGGCGAAAATACCGTATAACATGAATAAAAACATACAATCTAATATTTCTTTTGAAAATGTTTGGAAAATATTACAATAGAAAATAAAATATAACAAATATGTAAATTGATATGAAAATGCATTTTGGTTGTTGCATATTATAAACTATATATAATTATTCAAGCGTATTTGTTTACTAATTCTCATACAACTTTCAAAACATAATACAATTATGTATGAATCAAGATCTATGCAAATACTCTCACGTCGATACACCAGGTAAAATAAACTAAAGGAAATTAAATTCAGACGTGCCGTCCAAAAAAACAAACTAAAACTAAAAATGCGAGTTGACATCAAGTATTCGGGCGGCGCTCACTCTTCGTTAGAGCGGACCCATACCTGCGCTGCATATGTTAGAAGACTTACAAGTATGCAGCACTATACAACTTTTTTTTTTTCAGAAACAAAATTTGTATTCGCTTTGTTTATTTGTTGCGAGTGACGTACGAACCCGATAAATCGAATTTCCTTTGATTCGGAGACAACTGGATAGGAAAACAAAGCAGAATAGACACGTGAATGAAATAATGTAACGTTCTATATGTTTCGTTGAAGAATATGTCTTTACAAATATTAATATGATATGAACTATTGTACTTATATGCATGTAAGTATATACTTACATATTTTTTGCACGCATATTGGCAATAGTTTTCGATATTTTTTTTATTGATTGTTATTATAATGTTATGTTATTTGTAGTAATTCCATTATAAATAGTATGTATTTGCACATACATCTTTGAATTACACGATACAGGCTCGCCTGCCTATTGTGTAATTCGTAGACCTAATCATCTATGTAAAAGTGTTTTTAGCAAATAAATATTCATTTCATTTAAGAAAAAATAATAGAAAAATTTTAAAAAGTATAAATATGTTCGTATTATTTTACACTTAAGCTGTATACATATTTAGAGAGAAAAGAATTTACAGAAAACCATAACTAAGAAGCTAAAAAAATATTGAAAAAGAAAGTATAGGATATAAGCAATCGTTTCCAATTAATTAATTATTACTACATAAACCGATTCATAGAATCATTTAGAAAAACAATATTTTCTTGTAAATTGTAAATTGGGAATATTTTATTTATTACACGCAATCTAAAAACTGAAAAAAGTAAATCTACAATTTACATTTAAGATTACGAGTTTTTCTTCGAATTCCATTGGAATTCCTTTTAAAAAATCAGAAGGACTTAAGCAAAAACATAGTAAATCACTACCTGTGTCTCCATTAATACTTATTATGTCAGAAAGCAAGATAAAGGACTTGTAAAATGAACATAATCTGTGAACCCTTCTCGGTCTCAGCTTAATATGCCTATTTCATTACGATAATTGCCATCTTAGAGTTGACCTGGAGGGCATGGAGATCAGAGGTCATTAACTTTAATTTATGATTATTATACTATATTACTCCATATATGTACATTAAATTACTTATTTATTTATATAAATACAAGTATAATCATAAAAATGCCATTAAATAATTTGAGGACTTCTAACCTATAACCAATCAACTTCAAAAGTCTTAAAAGACTGTAGTTTTTATATTACTTAATATCTTCACCAATTCTGTATCGATATGAAGATTTTGCTAATTGCAAAAACAATATTTGTGTAGTCTAATTTCGAATCTATATTTATCTAGTTATATTAATTTTTATTAGTGTTTCTATGTATGACAAAATATGTATATGGAATTAACTTGGTAGTTTATTATAATCTGCTGCAGAATCATAATGACTATTTTAGAAGCTTATAAGTTTACTTGAATAAATATATTTATAATAATAATATATATTATTATTATACTGAATCAATTGAAAACAAGTGTATCAAAAACTATTCAAAATAACTAGTACTATTCATGTCATCTCCATGTATCGATAATTTTTTAGGCGGCATTCATTGTTACCTTTTAAGAATAAACAAAGATATCGCATAACAAATACACAAAATTTATGAATTGAAAACCTCTAATATCGTTTAAAAATTAATTCGTAAAGTCAGACAAGAATTAATATTAAAATAATATAGATATTCCTAAAGTGTATTTTCCACTTACTATTGAATATTTAAGAGGGGAAACTTTGGAATAAATTTAATTAATATAGAGAGCGTAATTACAATAAACTTTATGTTGGATTTCTCTATTAACGAACTTTAATCGTAATTTAGTTGTTAAAGTTTATCGAGATCACAAGAAAGACATTAGTATTAATAATTTAAATTTTTTATACAAAGACGATAGAGACTTACATTGTGAGTTCAGGATAAATAACGCTGATGAACTAGGATTAAGTATTATATAGCAAAATATAGTTACAATATTTATATATTGTAACTATATTTTTGTTCAATAATGGATATATTAAATTATCTTTTATAAAATATATAATATTGAAATGAAGAAATTGATCGTAATAAATATGGGATATCATACCGGTATGGACGATATCTAAATGGGTGATGACCAATTTTCGCCGTCAATGACCAGAAGATTCCAATATATACATAAATATCAGAAAGGTATCTGATATCTACGAGAAATGAGGATATACAAGTACAATAAGTTGTGAAATATGTAAGTATAAAATTTTAATGTAAAAATTGTATACCTACCTATGTATATAATAAAATTGTGTTCCACAAAAGAAGACTTCAATTGTAACAAATCCAGTTATTTTGTTTTACAAACTAAATTACTGAGCCGTTTATGATAAAATTTCTATGAAACCAATCTGAAATTATATTATTTCAAATTAAAAAAAAAGCCAATTTTCCAAATCCGTTGGCAATTGAGTTATGAGGTAACAACAATAAAATACAAGCGCATTCAGAACCTCTTTTTTTTTAAATCGTTTGAAAGGCAGCAAAATCTACTTCAACAAACAGCTTTTTGTTTCGCAAAGTAGAACGGCTGCTTTAATTATAATAATAATGTGGGACAAATACAGGAAAACAGTGTATCGTTTGCAAAAGTTTTATTAAATTCGGTTCAGAATTAATGACTCTCTTTGATAAATTGTTGATTGACTGATTTGGTTGTAGTTTAAATTTTTTTAAAAAAATATATATTTTAAATGTAATTTGTGTTTTATTTTCCTTTTATAGAACCGGGAACGACAATCAAGTTCAATAAAAAACAGTCTCTACCATAACCACAGATACCTAGTATAGTCACAGACGTTTTTTCAACCTGTTGCCATTGTGGTTAACACTCTACTTTCACCAAATTTCGAGCATATTCCAATTTAACGAACTTTATTTTGATTACATTGATTAACAGGTTAATTAACTGCTGCTGAAATGTCGATAATACAGAATTTTTCATTCTCGATTATAACTATTGAGTTCAAAACTAAATAGAAGTTCTATTTACTGTTATTTTAGTTAGTTATTCATTTAATGTACTAAGAATACTAAAAAACCGATAAACACAATACATATACTTTTTCTCCTAACACAAGCAATCTTTGCTTAACAGGAGATACCAAACCCTGTAATGTAACTAACTACCTTTGTATAAAGAAATAAATTTATTATTATTTTTATTATATACATAGACAAACACTCAGGCCGATACAAATATCTTACTCACATACATATGTTTGTATTGTTCGGGAATGGAACCAGCAACCATTGAAGAGTGAGGCAGCTTGTTAAACCGTTACGCTGACATAAAGGTTACATACGTATAATGTATTTTACTTAGTCACTTTACAAATATATCATACAGACCAAGGTAACAATCTGTAACAATCATATTTTTTTTAAAGAGACATAGATATTTTAATAAATATGTATTTTCAGTCAAAATTGTAACAGTATAAATATTTTGTAGCCAACTCCAGACACTATAAAAAGAATATAAATTTATTTATATAAATACACTTCGCTTTTCAACATAATATATTTGTGTAAATAAATAAATATAATATTAAATTTATTTATGCTGAACAAATAACAGATAACATTTCAGATCCTAACTTTGTTAAGTAAACACTCAACAACTGTTTTATTTCCAACTATTTTTATACATCATTCACTTCAATAAAACACAAATAAATAAAATACTAACAGAGAAATTAGCCGTTTCAGTGAACCCGAACAGTGCAAACTTCTGCGTAACACCAAGTCATTACTTTGCCTTTCTGTTTTCAGACGGGCAAATATTTACAAGATGAAGTTCGTTCATTATAGTTTTTACTCCCTGTTTTATTATGTCGGAATGTGATTGAGTCTAAACAAGAAGAATGGATCCGCTGAGCTACAGACTCCCAACAACCAATAAAACCGACCGATCATATCGACCATTTAAGTGGTAAACTTGGCTTCATCTAAACAGAAATCGGTGAAAACTTTCGTCTAGACTTTGTTATTAAAAATTTATTTTCATACAATTCAGTAATGTATTCGTGGATGGCTTTTATTTCTTTGACTAAGACGATGTCGACGAAATGATTTCTTTTATCCAATACAAAGAAAATTCAACCTCTCAAATGCTTGTATTTTAGAAGTATCTGAGTATAAAATTCAAATAAATAGTTGCGGCTCTTGAATATTTAATAATAATATACATTTTTTATGAAAGATCTTACCATGAAGGGATTAATAAATAATTCTCTTTAAGTCATTGATCTCTTATTATTAATATTATATTATTTAAATTTGCAATTTGTTCTGCTGCATGTCATTTATATTTTAGTATAATAATGAAAACGAATATTTGCTTACTTTAACTTAAAATGGAATAATGTAAAACTTATTAGAAATTATTTTTTAATTTTTTAAATGCTATCATTGCAATCGCTAATATAAATATCTTAAATGATTTGTATACTAGATTGAATAATTTATTTCACTGATAAATAAAACCAGAGAGATGTGGCTTTGAGTCTATTGTATTGAGCTATCGGAATGTTAAATTTTTCGACCTAATCACTTTAAAGTTTACACTTAGTGTCAAATTAACATTCCCATTTCATAGAAACATAATATTTCTATTAACTGGCGTAGTTAAGTTAACACGAACAATGTAATCAGGTTATGTGGTTCGCATATATCTGGTTAACTGCGCCATTAATATGTTCAAGGAATGTATAATTAATTGTTAAGTGTTATGAATACTTGATACGATTTGCTGTTAAATAGAAGGATGAAATTTTCTACTCAAAATCTTGAATATAATTTTTTTTAATATCATAGAAACTCGAGCTACAGTTAAGTTAACCGAACTTAGGTTTATAACCTAAATATAGGTAAATTAAAACGTACTGACTAAGAAAATCTTAAGGCTTACTGAAATTAATATCTGAATAAGCCGTTTTGTGTTGCGTGTGTTGCCATGTTGTAAAAATGACAAGAAAATATATCTATTCTAACTGAAAACACTTCAAATGCATATAACATCAAATCTATCATATATCATCAAATGACAGCTCTTGCTGTCAAATTTCCGATTTACGCAATATATTAATATTAGAAATACATATTGCAGTGTAAATAAACAATATAGATATTAATTTACGTATCTATTGAGATTCGTAACAGATAATATATTGCAAATAACGATTAGGTATATTTTTGGAGGAATTCCAAAAATTTCAAAAATTTCAATTAATAATATTATTTGATAAAAATTAATGACAATTTTTATAATAATAGTCTTTATTGAATAATAAATTACAATTTAGATACATCTATTAGCCAACGAACTAGACCGAGCCTATATCTCAGTGATTAGTTAAAAATTTCCTTTGACTTAACATAAATATTTATAAAAGACGTTACAATCTAAAACATAGGGGGAAAGGGATTGTTAGTAATGGAGACTGAGAATCCCATTGCTAGTAATATACCCAACCAGGTCGACCTCCTCGCGGTTCTTCCTGGAAACAATCATGATTAATTCCTAATGAATTCATCATGATGGGCTAACTGGTCTGTTTTCATTCTCATCTATCACTCTTCACTGGTGCTCCGCCAGCGTATCCCGTTAGCGCAGGCGGGGTTACCATACCATTTTCACCCATCAAAAAAAAATTTAAAACATAAGCACAATTTGTAATGTTCTAGTTACTTTTGGTGCAACATAGTTAAATATGGGTAGCATCATATTATATCTCTTACAATTACTATTACAGTTTACCCATCCAATGTGAAATATTATTTGCCGGTCATCTTAGCAACCACATAAAGTATTTACTTACGACAAATAATAATAAATTAATTTATGATATAATATAATTTTAAACAAATACCAAGTATTGTTAAGCATATTATTAAATTTACAATGCGTTTCACTTACAATAATTTATTAGTTTTATGTTGCTTTTTTTTGTTATTTAAACATTCTATGAGTAATACAGATGAAATATTAATAATTATTATATATCTGTGTTAGTGGTGAATGTGTGTGATTATTGAACTCTGTAAAGATGTGATTAGAGATCTTATTTCTTTGGAAAAAATATTCAACACTGGAAGAAACTCCGTTTAAGGGATGACTCTGATATAACCGAGTTGTACAGAGCCGGATTATCCTTTAGGCAACTACCTAAGAGCCTTCTTTCGAACGGGAACCTCGCAACCTGAGATTTTTTTTTCTCGAGAAAGTTCAATTAGAAAATGCATTTGAAAATTTTATCTAAGAAACCCTCAATGAAACTATATATCCTGGTTTGTTTTTTTTTTATACTGCATCGTCATACATCAGTATATACCCTAATGCATTTCAAATTATTATTTATAGAATCATATTATACCTAGCAGTTTTTTTTTCACAACGTGTAATGCTTATTAGTTCCTACATGTTGACAGCCGGCCCTGATCCTATATATATGTGTGCGTGTATATATATATACATATCAACAATATTTTAAATATATTCTATACTAATATTATAAAGACAAAAAGTTTGATTACTCGTTTGTAATAAACTCAAAAACTACTCAACCGATCGTAAAAGTTCTCACATTCGTTAAAAGTTACATAATTTTTTCAAAAATAAATACGAAAAATTGTATTTTCTCATGCAAAATCGTGTCGAATTGCTAGTATTATAATAAAACATGACTAATCCAGTGACAGAAGCGTAACTTCTTAACAAGGCAATATCGACTTAATTCTGTTGTCTTGTTGCCATCAATCTCCACAAATGGGCAAGGTATTACAAAGTTGGACCCCTCCAAAGCCCAAGAGGTCACTTCCTCTTATAGTTAATTATAATAATTGGCAAAAGGGTCTGACACCACGTGCAGTATGGGTTGGCCATTTTGAATTTATACCTACTCTTAAATTGTTTTGAAATTAATTGGCATATAGACTTTACTGTTGTAATATTAATTAAATAGATTTTACATCTTTGGTAGTATAGCAGTTTAATACATCACTTCGTCTTTGTGACAGCGGATTCGATCCCCGTAAAATATAATCATTTGTATTCATGAATGTCTGTTTAATCTGAATGGTTTCTATATAATACTCGTAATATGTATGTACTTATAAAAGATAATTGGCATATGAGAAAATTTTTTGCTAATTGCGTCAAGTTTTTTTTTTTGTTATTGAAGCAAACAAGCAGACAGCCCACCTAATGGAAAACGGCTACCGTCGCCCATAAATACCTGCAACACAAGAGGAGTTGCTTGTACGTTTCCGGCTATTTAAATGTTTATAGGCACGTATAGAAAAATATATTTTAAATGTTTAAAAAAGTTGGTGGTAGTTGATTTGATATTTTAGTTCAATAATTGAATTCGTGCAGATAAAGTTACGAAAATAACTGCAACAAAATATGACGTAAACACACAATAGTTTTTCTCTTATTTGTTAATTTTCACCGACAATAGGAGACGCAATTGGTATATAAACTAATTACCTGTCCCAGATAGCACGAGGCCCTTCATTTCTGCTGCGTAACTTAATTACTTATACTGACTGACGAGTACTCTATGTTGCCAACATGGCCAGTCCAACTTGGTCCACCAGAAATACCATTTTATTTATTTTCCTTGCGTTAAACAAAACAATAGCGGTAACAACTGAGCTCTAACATTACTGGCCGGCTTACATTGCGTATTGCTATTAAACCTACTGTATTTGAGAATGTAGATTAGCTATTACCTCTTATAATACGAGAGAGGAGTCTCTAAAGTCAATTACTTGGGAACAAATAGTTCAAATACGCATACGTTAGAGTTAAGTGCTCAGGCGATATCGTTAAAACCAATAAATTCTCTAAATTGCCAATACATATGGCTGAGTATGGCCTGGCAGATAAAATTTACGATTACTCTTGCCGATTCGTCTGCACTTGAATGAAACCGTTGTTTCTCCGAACAGGTGTTTAAAATGCAATTTATAGATAATTGATTGTTTTATATAATTCTAGTCCGTTTATTTTGAAACAACTTCGAAAAAAACATTTGTTTGAATTTTTCAGCTGACTTAAAAAAACTGACTTCAGGGTTCTCAACTCGTTTTGTTTTTTTTTTTTTATATTTGTTACCTCAAAACGCCGTCATTTATAAATATATTATAAAAATATTATATTAAACCGATTTGTGTGAACCGATTTTTTATTTGAAAGGATATACTTTCAGATTATCAATCATATATATATATATGATTTCATAATCAAAATGAGTTCAAAAATTTGGTTTTAAATCGAAATAATTGGTTTTGTCACGACTGTAGTTTTTTTTTTTAGGACGAAATGTTCTTGTCTATTGAAAATTAAACGTGATTAATGATGTAGCCGATCTGAACCAATTTTTGCATTTCTTTCCATAGATAGTTGATAATATTTTAATTTTGTTCTTAAAGTCGTAATTTTCTTGCACGGCAAATTGCTTATTGCAAAGCAAAATCTCTATATATATATAAAATATATCAGTGTAGGGTATCTACGAATGGGCTTGTGGTCACAGCATAGAATAGGCCACCCCTTCCTTTGTCGTGGGTGTCATAAGAGACAACTAAGTTAGGGCGAGGGATGGGCAGTAGCGCCACTTAAAACATCTCTAAAGCCTAACTGCAGTTTCCAGTCTGCCTGCCAAGCGTGGCAACTACTGGCAAAATTCCCCTTATGTGGAAGGCTTATGTTCGGCAGTGGACGATTAAGGGCTGATATGATGTAAATGAAATATACCGTTATTAATACCGGTGCGTTCACAATTGAGTTGCTGTATTTTGCGAAGCAATATACGTGTATATTTGTTAATAATTAAAAGTCCTTCTCGAGATTGAATTATTAAAAATGAAAGAAAGGTCAATATTAAAAATGTCTAGTAACATGTTGATATTTTGCCGCGAAACTTTTAATGTATGCTCGTTTTGCTAGTGAATACGGTGGGTAGTGGGAGAGTGGGGGCAGTAGGGGTAAAACTTGCTCCGTCGATTCCAGAAGCTTGAAGAACTAATTTAACTGCGTCCCCTAACTGCCACTTCAATAAATTCTAAACTGGTAATATAATATTGTGTACTGATATTTTTCATATATTTTATTAACTTTATTAGCATATTTCTCTCAGTAAAAAAAGTAAAAAGAAATATTTTTCTTGTAAAGTTTAAAACTGAAACAGTTGGTGTTAAGAATTTAAGAGTAAAAATTTTAAAATTAAACTACTATACTGCATTCTTATTTAACTGTAATATTTAAAAGAAAATACTTCTTACACCGGTTGTAAGAATCATTATTAGCATTCCTTTTATAAAGAGAATGTTTTATATCAAAAATATATTGAAAAATTACATAAAATTTAATTTCGTGACTGTCATACAAATATGATTGTTAGTTACAAGTAAATTATAGATATAAGTTTATATAATTATGATCCCATTGTCATCTCTCAGGTTAATATTCTTTATGAAAGGTGTTTTCCATTACCCGAGAGTAAATGGACATTTTAAAACATATATATAATTTAAATATTTGAAAATATGTTCCTACAATTTTCATGTCATAATATTTGATATTTTTTACTTTATGGATACAATAATAAAAGAACATTATTTACACATATAACTTTAAAACGACATTTACAATAATTTATATTAAAAATTATATTAATACAGTAAATCTTTAGTAGCCTGAATAAATAGTCTATTTGCAAATCCACTACTAATTTAAAAAAGTTTATTCTGCCTTTTCGATTTATTTATAGGTTAGTTATTTTAATTGAAGTTATTTAGTCACAAAATTTAAATGTTACTATGAATACAACCGCCCAAAAATCATTGTACAATTTTTATTTTTAATTATGTTTATAATTTTCATACATTGTATTATTATGTACACATAAAATAAGAAAAATCTACATTTCCAACTATGTGGGAGGATTTTCTCAATTTATGTTTATTGCAATCAAGAAGTTCATTCGAAATCTTTTTCATTTCTAAACCGAATTTGATTTTCTTTTTTTTAAATAGCTAATTCGGAAACCTCCCTCGTAGGTTAGTTAATTAATAAATAATCTACACTTCCTAGGCCAAATTAGGAAGGGCTATTTTCTTCAAGACTGGAGATTTTTTATGGGGAAAAATCATACATTTATTCAATACAAACTTTCACTTTTGCAAACTTTAAATTTTAAAATAAACAAAGAATTATTTATTGCTTAATATTTTTTATAATATAATGGCAAAAATTCTACTTTAATCAGACAGTTCTCACTGCTATTAAAATAAACGGATTTATATTTATTTAAAAAATTCACATTGTAATCAGCCGCTTGGTATTTAAGCGCTGTACTGTTACAGATAGATACCCATTTAAACAAAACTTAATACTATTGTAAAATTTAAAGCTTTTTCACTATCCCTCTTTATGTCAGAAAAAAATCAACATAATAATAGATAAATGAGACTGTAAAAATTAAACACGCCATCCCATCAAACTGCACGTCGACAATCACCAACTCTATCACCTCCATCACCATGGAAATTAACAGCCGTGTTCTCACATAAACAGGGCAGTGAAATGTAAATTGTGCCAGCTATCCTGGAAAATGATATCTGCATTCAGTATCAAGGTGCCCCCCTAATTAGGCGAGCGACTTCACGCTATGCATGCTAAGAGCTCACATTTGCATTTGTACGGCTCGCATTATGAAGTGGGCAATTCTAGTCAGAGTAGGCGACTAGTCGAATATTTTAATACCATTTTGAGCTGGGTGTTCATTAGTGGATAATATTTCTTGCCAAGAAACTATTATTGTAATAAAAAAGTAAGATTCATATTTGAACTAGCTTTTTGCCCACAACTTCGTTAGCATGGGGGGAAAGGGATTGTTAGTAATGGAGACTGAGAATCCTATTGCTAACAATATTGGGTATATTGTTAGCAATAGGTCGACCTCCTCGCGGTTCTCCCTGGAAACTATCATGATTAATTCCTGATGAATTCATCATGATGGGCTAACTGGCCTGTTTTCATTATCATCTATTACCCTTCACTGGTGCTCCGCCAGCGTATCCCGTCAGCGCAGGCGGGGTTACCATACCATTTTCACCCATCAAAAAAAAACTTCTTTAGCATGAATTTCAGAAGAAGGAAGAACAATTAAATTGACTACTTCTAGACGCATTATAATAAAAAAAATCGTCAGATTTTAAATTAGATATTCGGAAATAAAACTGTGGAAACTGTATTCAATTTGATGCATTGGTAGTAGTTTCTGTATGACGCCGAAACAGGCAGACAGGCAGAATTTTTAAAATAACTGTTTCGTTATCTATTGCTCTTATTAAGACTCATATAAAAAACTCATATAATCATCCAATTATAATTTTATTATATTAGTTACAGTAGATTTTCAGTATTGCATATTTGTTAAGTTCCATATTTTGTACTACTACTAGTTTTTTTTTTTTCACAATTTCGTTCGTGTGACCGAAATATGGTGATTGTTCCTTCACCATAACTCAAGCTATCTGATTACATCAATTAAAAGTATCGATTTATTTTTTATTGTTTCTACATTTGATCTTTCAGAAAATAAATAAATGCATTGGGTATAGACCCAAGGCACAGTGGACATAGAGTAGACAGGTAGTAACAAAAGAAATATATTATCTTCAAAAAGTTAGAGGTATGTATTAAAAATACAATGTGAGCCAAAGTATCAAAAATTTGCCTATTAAAGCTAATATTAATTATTAATTTATCTTTCTATTTATCAATCCGCGCAAAGCAGAGAGGTATTTCTAGTTTAAAAATAAAAAAAGGTGAATTATACGTACAAATAAAAATAGATTAAAATCAACATAATAATGAAGACCCGGCTTTACGAAACGCGGCGCGGAACAACTGTCAAAATCACGTGATCATTACACCAGGGAATGAGTCGGAAAATGAGCGTGCACGGATAATTGGCGTCCCGAAATGAATTTGTGATTCTGTAACGCGATATTTTGATGAGGTGCGGATGACGCGCAAATATAAACGGACGTACACTCAATATATTTAAGAGGGTAATAAGTATATGTATCATAAACCTTACAATTATTATTTGAATATAAGTTTGTTTGTTGCCTCTTAGCGCCTTAACTGCGTAACCAATCACTATGAAATTTGACATACGTGTACTCTATGGAATAGAGAAGGACACAGACTAGATCTTTATACCAATATCCAAAGTCACGTGTAAAAATTAATCTGTAAATATAAGCTAGTGACTCACTCTTAATAATAGCGTTTCTATAATAGTTTGTATAGACTAGAAGTAATCTAATGAGAATTTTGACTATTTTGATATAATATATGCCACTTTTTAAGTTCGTCTAATATTTAAAACATAAAATATTGAGCCTCCTACACTAATTTAATAATTGCAGGCACTGTTCAGTTTCAATAGTAGAATTAGGTATTGTGTTTCGATTTTAACTCAATTTGATTTCATGCTACGAGTATATGTACATCAATAGCATTATTATATATAAGCCGTCAACTGCTGAACAAAAGTCTCCCCCTATTGGGGTGTTTTGCCAGTAGTTGCCACGCTTGGTATACTATAATAATAGTATACATAACATAAAACTATAACATTATATACAAATTCTTGCAAAACAATTTAAATTTTTAACTACCTATAATAGAAGTTCCTTTCCTTTGTTTCTTTGTTTTTTTTCATGCAACTTAGAATGGCAAACAATCTGACAGCTCACCTGATGGAAAGTGGTAACCGTTGCCTATAGACATGAGCAGTACTATGGACATAACAGAGTATACTGTTTCGCCCATGATACCTCCCATGCATTGCCATTTCAGAGGACTCAGGTATTATTGCTCTGTACCCTGTAAATTTATTCCCTGTAAGTTCCTTTGTGAGACCGAACTTCTAATGCATTATAGGAAAACAACCCATCTCGTCTAAATTAAATAATATTATTCTGCTGTTACAGCACTTAAGTACAACGAAGTAAGCAAGACTATAGAGGCTTCTTTATTGTTATTATAACATATAAGTATTCTCTTTGCATATACTGATACTGAAATTGCAGTTCACTCCTGAGGGACATTATACCACCCGCCGAGTCTCGTAGTTTCCTTCGGCTAAACGAGTTTTTTCCTGTTTATCGAATACTATTTCATATTTGATACTACATATTTGTTATTCACGACGTAAAATAAATACGGTTTATTTTACGGTTTTGAATAATAAGTAAGTAAAATATTATATTTTTTTACCGATTTCAAAAACAAGGAGATTCTCAATTCGGTTATATTCTTTTCTAAGTTTGTTACCTCATAACTCAGTCAGTTCTAAACCAGTTTGGAAAATTTCTTTTTTTTATCTGTAAGGATATGCTTACAGATTAGTGCCATGAAAATTTTATCAAAATCAATTCAGTAGTTAAATTTTTACATGAACATAACTGGTATTGCCACAATTGAAGTCGTTTTTCTTTGTAAGGCACAATCTTAATTTCTGAATAAGTATTCTTTATTTGCATTAAACGACGTAGGGAATAAAGCAATCTTAATTTCTGAATGAGTATTCTTTATTTGCATGAAACGACGTAGGGAATAAAGCAAGGCAACTAACAAATGTAACAATACAATTGTGTAATAACCTTAGAATAATGGATTAATTGTTGTAGGCACAAGTAGATATATAATTATAGAAGTTATGTAACTTAGAATGGCAAACGAATTGGCGGCCCGCCTCGTGGAAAGTGGTAATAGTAATCTCTATACACACATAGACTATCGTTTAAAATTATCAAAAAAATTGCCAAATCGGTCCAGCCCTGTGATACGTTTAACCATAAATAGCATATCATTTTTATACATATATGTATGATACAAAATATTCCTAGTTATAATATTGATTATTTGTACTAATTGAAACATGTTAAGACATAAAACTTACTTAAGAAAATTACATTAAACATTTGTATACCAAATTAATATATTTTTATCGCACGCTCAAGGTAAATAATAGACTTTTTAATTGGCACACTTAGTTCTTCATATAAACATTCGCTTTCTTAATCACTTCATAAGAACAAATCTTGGATTCAAAATATTGATCGAACATTCCTTACGCTTATATTGGTCGTATTTTGCAATTCAGACACACTTTATCTAGAATACAATCATTTTCGCGCAAAATATATTTCAAAATTTAAATGTAGATAAGTATAGATTATTGTGGGCAGATGATGACTGATATGATGATATCATCATACCTATAAAATTCCTACATATCCTACAAAATTCCTAAACCTAATCTGTATCTATTATTATAATTCGTTTGAGATAGGTATTTTTATTATTACTGTTGTTTCCCGTTTTGTTACAAAATATCCTAACATCGGTGTGAAAGTTACTAAAGAAGAAAAAAAAAACAATATTAGTTAATTTATATTATATTCAAATATAATAAAAATATTTATTGTTATATCAATATACAACAATAAAAATATATTAAAAATTAAAAAAACTACCTAAAATTATTTTAAAACGGGAAACAAATTTCGGTTTTATTTAAAACAAAACTTGATGACTATGTACAGAGGTCAATGACTATTTCATTTCACATCAATAACAATTAAAACTATTAAATTAATTAATAAAATTAATTCGTATTTTAATGATATATGATTTATTACTTGTATTTATAATTGAAATTTTATTCAGAACTTAATTAATTTAATTATCAATAAACAACAAATAAATTCTGCTAGTATTTAACCATAGATTATATTGTGATCACTCAGAAAATTTGATACCTACCCTCTTGTTTATTCTATGTGCTTTTGTACGAGTATTAAACACGAAAATCGGATCAAACATAATTATAAGATTAAATTAAATATAACAATGCTTGCTCACACAGCTTCATCTCTATATGACTATAAGGGTAGTATATTACGTATATTTTTTTTAATAAGATTACTTTTAAAAAAATGTCACATTGAGAAATCAATTAAAACTATAATAACAAATTCCACTCGCTTCGAAATTTAATTATCATTCGACTTCGAATACAAGCCGTTTAAATTCACTAATTATTAGAATATAATTTTAAATTTTATTATTATTTACATAAAGACATTTACTTTATAAAATGTGCAAGTGCATTATTTTACCAGAGGAAGACTTTGTACAAAAGTCGATTGCTTGGGTACCTCTGTCCCATTCATGTTTCAACCGTGAAGCAGTTGTGTTTGCATGGCTGTGTTTCGGTTTGAAGAGTGGGATATGGCGTGAATTTACTGGGTACACAGGAATAACACCTGCGTCCTCAGGAATGGCAACGCATGGAAGGTATCATGGGCGAAACAGTATACTCTGTTATGTCCATGGTACTGCTCATGTCTATAGGCGACGGTTACCACTTTCCATCAGGTAGGCCGTCAGCTTGTTTGCCATTCTGTGTTGTATAAAAAAAATATAAAAAAAAAGTTAAAGTTTTGACCATTCCTTTCTTCTTTAATTTGTAATTGACCACACTTTATTTATAATAAAATAAACCCTGTGTGATTACCAAAATCTAACTGCGATTGCAATCTCGCCTGTCAAGTGTGGCAACTACAGGTAAACCCCTCCAAGGGGAAGGCCTATGTTCAGGGGTTAATATTAACGGCTGATACGAAAATGATGACGGTAATATTCTCTTCTTTAATACTTTATTTTAATAATAATCCAATACTAATATATAAAATTATAATATTTATATATATAAACTACATTTTTTATGAGTTAAATAAGATACTTGTGTGAAACGATCTGCGATTAGGTGGAGCGACGATATACGTAGGATTGTGGATAATGACTGGCAGCGAAGAGCCAAAGATCATGCTTCGCGGGGTGCCTTGGGAAAGGCCTATATCTAACAGTGTACTACACTAGGTTGATTTTGATATAAGTTACTTTTTTTGTCTTTTTTAAAACTCGGACTTCCTACAAATAAAAATACGTAACACACGGCGCAATACGAATGCGCCGCATCCCCGTTTACAGTCTGACAAAACACCAACAAATGTGCAAACAAACAAAACTCATCAGAATAATTACTAGCTCAAAATTTCGAATGTTTGTTAAGAAAAGAGGGTTCATTATACAACGCCATATGCCTGCCCAAAGTATTATAAAAACGCTTTTGTAAGCTACCCTTTCTATGCGAATGTACTGCAATGAAATGCTCTTTTATCCGTCAAGAGGATGTACAGTTCGAATGAAATTTTTTACAGATACGAGTATTTTAATCAACCGATGATAGAGAGATCAACGTCAAAACCCGAATTTTTAGAGAAACAAAGGGTTCTATTAAACTCCCCTCCACATTTTGTCGTGATACAGAATTCAATAATGTAATACATTAAGTGCTTGCCATTATTTAAAAAAAACCAAATAGTTGTACCTGCAAATTTGTTTGCATCCTATTTTATATAAATAACAACAATATTTACATTTAAGTTCACAAAAGCACAACATAATATCCTATTTTCTCTCTCAAAGTAATTAAAACCTAAACGTGTTGTTATTAACGGGATTAAAAAATATATAATAAAAAAGGAAGTGATAAATATTGTATGCTTGTATTTTTAGTTACAATGTAATGATTTCAAGCAAAACAGTATTAATTTATCTAAGCGGTACTGCTACAAAATAAACCTTTTAGTTTTTAATAAGAATAATATATAAAAAGAAAATACACATAATTATTTTTTTACTCACACTATAATCTATTATAACAAATATTAAACTAGCTGATTCTTAACACATTTCTAGCCGACTGTACCTACTGTACCGTCAAAAACACACAAGGCCCTACAAAACCAGATACTCCACTCCTTTAGACAATACATGTTTTGATAATATAACGCTTTTTGATGAGGGTTTCCAGTGGAGAGAAACAGACAATTGCCTTGCTGGGATACCTTTAAAACGTTCCGCTGAAATACCCATAAACCAACTTTTTTTATTTCTGAATACAAGCATACTTGTAATAACGTATTGACTTCGGAAAGGCTTTTAAAGTGTAAATAGATAACTACGTATCTCAACGAGTGTTTTGGTCATTTTGGATTTGTAATATAAAGCCTTATATATAATAGATAAGTAATGTAGAGACGGCATCAATAATCGTTGTATACATTAAAATATCACTTATACACACTTATACTTGACCAAACACATGCCTCAAACTTCAAACCGTATCCAATCAAAGAGGTTTATGATATTACAGTCAAAATTTACATCGTAAACAGAGTTTCAAATCAAACGGTCCGAAATTCCCCAATAGTTTCGCCTTAAAGGATTACCTTTTGTAAACTAAAATGGGACGCAATCATCATCTTGCGTACTAGGATTACATGAGGGCTCAGGATTATGCACGAAACTATGTCTTACTTACGTTACAGCGGCCTCAGGCACAACGAGGCGACCACCCTCCGTCCTCCGCAAATATTCAACATAATCATTCGCTTTTAATTATTATTGCTGTAGTGGCTAAGTTTTGTTTGATGTATTGATTAAATTCGTGTATGGGATGCGGCGGGTCGTCGTGTCAATGGACTAATACCTTGGGGTATTGCGTCTGCTTTATGGGGTTGTAACTGAGAAGCGTAAAAACGTTGTATGGCTGCTTAGAATTAAAGTGATATGTCAGAACTGTTATTGAGCCGGAAATTAATTTTAAAAATAATTAATGATATGTTGTTTAAGCCGGAATTCGGAGATAAATTCAGAATGTCTTAGTAAAGGGACTAATGAAGTATGTTAGTCAAAAATAATATAATTTATTTAAATCATAGTTTTCACCACCATTTGTTTAATATTGAAGCGTCCTGCGATTGATTACGATCTGACCTGATGGAAAGCGATGATGTGGTCTAAGATGAGGCGTACGGGCTCAAGTTTTACTAATAATAATATATTAATGTATATAATGTATAATAGTAACGCAATGTAGGACGACCCCCCACTAGATGGAGTGACGACCTGAAATGCATTGCAAGGAGTCAGTGGATGCAGGTAGCTTAGGACCATCCTATGACCGACCGGGATATGTGTATTGATTAGTATAACTATTAGCACACCTTCTTTTTCATTCTACACAATACGTGTATACCAAATTTCATGACAAATGTTTGAGCCATTAAATTACCAAGAGGTACCAAATAAACTTACTTTTACATTTATAATATTCGTAAGGACTTATCCTTATCCTATCCTTAGATAGTAGGGATTGTATCATAAATCATTCATATAGAACTACTTATAACTCTTTGCAATTCGTAACATAATACTTTAGCTAAAATATTACTTTAAAATTCTAATTTTAGAGATAGGGAATGTACTTCGAATCAACTTCATCGTGTTCACATCGGCCACACGAATAACACATATAAAATAGCAAGTGGTAATATATATTTAATATTTATGCGCATATCTTGTGAATGAGAAATAAATTACAAGTGGCCGCAAAACGTGCGACGAAGCAAAAGCGACGAGTAACATTAAAATATTTTATCAGGAGCGCATCATGTCTCAGCAATAAATACCCAGCGTCGCTCGTTACATTGAAAATTTCATATTCAGAGCGTAAACACATTGGGTAACATTGTCGCGTAAACTAAACGACCAGCAACTTTACGATCGCATAAACATAAAAAACTCATCGGTACTATACAGGCGAAAAATATGAAAACAGCCCTAATATTCCACCTATATGTGTGAGAAAAGTTTTTCCATTTAGTGGTACATTCGCCAATGGTATTTCCCTATAGAACTCATAAACATCCTGGTCCGCGGCTGATAGGGCCTGCATTGCACTAACCCTCTCGCTGCTTAACGGCCAAAGTTGGATTTTATTTTGGTCTGTTCTGTAGGTACTAGCAAAAAATTTAATTTCGGATTAAATACCGGCTAACTAATAGCTTAAATTTTCTTTTTATTTATAAAACTTGTAATATATTTACGTATAAATTAAGACGTGGAAATAATAAACCCGAATATCATATAGGCAACTTCAAGTAATAACTATATTTACACTGGACTGGACGAAATTTGATTAAATTACTTAATTTACAATTTATTCCATAGAGATATAACTTTGTATCCTAACTCAAAACATATGCAAATCTATAAGTTACAACTGATATTCTAGTAATTCTGCCCAAAAAAAGTCACTTACGTCAAAAGTAAATATTTGAAAACACATAAATAAAATGAGTGTATCCCAAAAAATAAGAATGCCTATTTAGAAAACAAAGACTTTAATTTATATTCGCTATAAAGGAAAACAATTAAGGTGTATCTTTTAAAATGGTTTATATTTGTAAATCACAACTTAATAAAGAAAAAGAAAGTAAGTGACGCTTCCTGCGTTATTGGGAGCAATTTTTAATAATTACATTAGGCAACCCCAAAATGCTTATTGTATATCAGACGGCGTGCTATTAGGGATATCAAGAGGCTCGCGGTAGAGCCGGGCGAGCAAATAAACTTAGCCCGGAACGCACGGTAATGAGAGTTCATTGGATTACGGCGGGCTTATATAAGCCCCAATAATAATAACCAAAAATGCACGTGGACTGGGCCGCGCATCAAATAACTCAGTCAATATTGTCTAATTTAGGGACCGGGATAGACCCGGGCGAATTCCAAACCCGGGTGCGCTAAGGACTTTATGCGGTTTAGGCTTGCGGTACTCCATGTTTATGGTTATTCTCATTACCATTTAATGTTATGAGTCTGTGTATTTTTAAACACGTTATTATAGGGTTACTTATTTTTTTCCAGTTAAGTTAAAGCAATTATAAATTAATGTAGCTTAAAATATTATTTACTGCTTTCCTAATCCAATACCCGTAATTTTGGATTATTGTCTTAGTTTATTAAAACAATATTATTTACTTGCCACATTTCCAGAATTTATACATGACCTACAATTTTATGTTCAGTAGTAAATCTTAAGTTATAAAACGTAACACTTAAAAGTAATTATGAGCTGTTAAAAATAATAATCTAATATATATGTATAGTATGTGTAGGTACTTACTACCTTTTACCATTTTTGCAGAAAAAAACGACTATTTAAGTCTTATAAAACTATAGTTTAATATAACGAAATAAATACTTATAAATACTGTGGTATTCTTACTACTTTTTATCCTCAAAATATTACGAGAGGTGACTTATGAAATTACTAATCCTTCATTTTTGAAATAAGCTAAATTTTATGATGATGATGAAAATACCACTTACTGAATATAAAATTTGAACTATAGATTCAACGCATTTGAAAAAACTTGCAACTTAGATTAATGTAGATTAATGTCATACAAGCTCGCGGCTCACCGTATAAAGAGCCAAACGATACTCTCTAAGATTTACTCTCTAAGATATACATCTTGTATATTTATTTCTTCTATATTTTGAGTTACAGCGACGAGAAAAAGTATTTAACGGGTATAGAAGGATTATTTATTTCGTGTCTTATTTTTATACAACTTAGAATGGCAAACAAGCTAACGGCCCACTTGATGGAAAGTGGTAACCGTCGCCTGTAGACATGAGCGGTACCATGGACATAACAGAGTATACTGTTTCGCCCACGATACTCCCCATGCGTTGCCATTCCTGAGGATTCAGGTGTTATTCCTCTGTACCCTGTAAAATCACGCCCACCCTTCAAACCGAAACACAGCCATGCAAACACAAATACTTCACGGTAGAAACACGAATGGAACAGAGGTACCCAAGCAATCGACTTTTGTACAAAGTCTCCCTCTGGTAATTCTATTACATTTATAGGATATAATCATGGAGAGCTATAGTACCAAGGGTATTTCGAGCGTATTGGCAACCATGGCGAAACACTTTCACACTTTTTAAAAACCCAATAATGTCGTTTTTTAACAAAACACTGGCAAGGATCTCATTCTGTAACCCGTGATATTTGTGATGTCAATATCGAAATATGAAATAGAATAAGCATTTGCAGACATTCCATTCGTCTACAGCTATAATCGCTCTAGATAGTGGATGTCGCCGGCGCAGGTGTTGTATCAGAACAATTTCGAGTCATTTGTCCCCAGCTAGCGACATAGCAATAATGCACCACGCTCCATTTGCACCTAGTGCAATTTGTTCTAAATTCAGATGCATTTTTCGCTACGCCCCACGTATCTTTTTCACTTCGCTGGAGCAATTTAAAAAAGATTTCGTGTTTGTTTTCTGTCAGGAACGCTATTGTTCTTTCTGTGTAAAATGGCTGTAATATAATTTAGAGAGAAATATAAATATCATCCAGTTTTTTAATATATATGTATATATTGTTTAAAATACGAATATGTTACGCCATATCTCTTGCATGATAATGAAAAAAGCATCTATTCTCGACCTGATATCATGAACATGGTTAATGGGATATAAAACTTCTATATCTAGCAATATACTTTATCAAATTGACCTCCATGCGGTTCCTCGTCGGAAACTGTTGTTTTTAAATCCTGATAAACTCGTCACAAAGGGCCAACGGCTTTCATACTCACATATCACCTTTCACTAGTCCCTATCAATATATATAATGTAAAATATATATTACTCATTTAATATATTATTAGTTACTCTATAGAACTAAGATACTATGAATCTTGCCGATTGTACTAGAATAAGTATCTAAAATGTCTAATAATAAGAATGCTTACTAATAACAGTTTAAAGTGTTTAAATTACCTATTTGGTATACATATAAGTAATTTGTCACCACTTGTTTTCATTCCAACAATATCTTGAAATATGTCTAGAATAACATTTGATTAGTGTTAGTGAAGAAACATAAGAAGAACAGACCTTAACACAAGATGCTAAACCATGCCGTCTGATCAACGTGAGAGAGGCTAGGGAGTTATCGATACACAAGAATCGGATAATAATAAATTCCGATAATCTGCATTATTGGCAGTTCAAATATCAGCCACTTGTGGATTCTGGAGAAGAAAAAATAATTCTTACTGGATCAAGATTGTGAATACGAATTAATAGCAACCAAATGTTTCTTGTTTAACCCCACCACTATATTTCCAATAATTAATTCCGCATTAGTTTTTTAAACACAGTAAAGAAGTAGTTTTGTAATTGCAGCTTCCATATAAAATATGTGGTTAAAAAAATTAGAAAGCAACAGATTCATCTCTTTAAAAACGAGTAGTCATTATGTATATATAAAATGACATATGCTGCGTGACTGACAGACTGATACATCGATGCTTAAACTGCTGAGGTTAAAATTTTAATACTTTAAATGCATGTTCCTCTTATGATGTGGATAGATATCAAAAGTATTTGAAAATGTTATATTTACTATAACATTCAATCAATACCACTTATGTATTCTTGTTTCTTAAATATATTTTTGGTCAGTTTGACAAATAATATCGTCAGCAATAACTATTGCTTCTTCTTGCGCTTCGTATATTTAAAATTTTCATAAAGATGTAAAGTGAACACTCCATACTTTATAGTAGCTACTTCTTTGGAATATTTATCGGAGACGAATATAAGATATTATGCCAACGCGTCGATTGTAAATAACATTGTTCTCCGCAACATTAATACAAGGTACGATTCACCGCCACGTCTCAGCTTTATATCTTTTATTTCCGTTTTGCAAAATTTTGCCCCATAACATTATGTTGATGGCAGCAATAACGCTTGAAATATTTACGAATATCCAAACAAACGAGCCGGCTTGTGATAAATAGGCGATACTCAGTGTTGGATTGACCGTGTCTGAATAAAGATTAGCTCGGGACCGCGAAATCGTTTCATTTTTCACCCAACGAAGATTTGTCCAATTCGATTTGTTTTCACTATAAATTGAATGGTAGCATTGGAATTCGTAAAGAATTTATTGGTTTTTGTACAGGTTTATTGTTTCTTGTATTAATATTTTTAAATTTATAAGGACTCACTTTTTCCTTCTATATATGTAGGTGAACTAACCGCTAAACATTATTTTAAAATTATTTTTGTTTTGTCCACACCAAACATCGTCTATTTGGAGCTTAGAATTTTGGATGTGGCAAAAATTTCACATTTCCAAATCATTCTGTTTATTTTTGCATTGATTTATCATTGGATTTCTCCTTTTATATTTACATATAAGCTAATATCACACTTACTCTATACTAAAGTATTTTCCGTGCTTATGATAATTTCTAAAAATAGCATTAACCTTTTTCGTTTTTAAGCTTATTCTATTTCTTAAAAGCTAAAATTAAAATTTATTAAAATTATTAATAATCTTGCTATTGAGACCGTGAGTGAATTTCTTATGAATAGGAAGACCTCTCGTTCTAATTTTAATATATTAAATTAAATATATTAGGTATACGCTAGCATAGTAGCCTATACCGGCTACTATGCCAGCAAATACTGTAACAAAAAATAAATAAATACAATAATAATAATAAATCTTTATTGTCAATCACAATGACACTTTATTTTAACATTTTACAAAATAAAAAATACATAGTTTGCCATGGGGAGTGGACAAAATCCGTACCACGATACCCTGTGTGTATTCTTAATCCCACACTCGGCCCTTTGCTATACAAAGAACAGGTAGATAAACCAACAAATAAATATTAAAACAATTATCTATAAAATTAAAATAAATAATAAAATAAAATAATAAAAGGTATAAAATTGTATAAATAAAATTCAGACTCATAATTTTAATTATAATTAATATTGTGACCAATCGGCTCGTTTACTATTCTAAACTATATAAAAAATGCACTGAAACATTGATTTAGATTCGATAGTTGTTATAGATTGTTCGCAAAATCATTCACACGTAATATATCCTTTCACGCACCACGGGCGCCGTCCCTTATTAACAATACGAGTAGATTTGACAGCCGGCAGCCTCTTATCTTGGATTATATCGGAAGCAAATCCCAAACGTCACTGTACGAAGTTCAAGCCCCGGCTAATTTGGCCCTGTACTCCGACTCTTTACAAATTACTGGACAATATCAAATCTGGACATACGGATAGATAAATTCAATTATTAATTGTTAACACTTAAAAAAAAGTATGTAATAAAATAATTAAGATTATGTTACACAAAAAAAAATGTTTTCAATTGTGGCAATAATAGTTATTTTGGTTTAAAAATTAAATTGCTAAACTGATTTTATTATACTTTCTATGATAGCAATCTGTAAGTATATCCTTTCAGACAATAATTAAATAGTGTTGCACAATAAAAAAAACTTCATTCAAAAACAGTCATTTTAAATTAAAAACTAAACTACTGATGCGTTTCCTTGATGATTACATATCATCTGTATAAATAAAAGGAAATATTTGACAGTTACACAATCCTTAGTTAATTAAAATAAAACTTTAATTCATTGTATCGTATCAGCCGTTAACTGCCCACTGCTGAACATAAGTCTCCCCCAAATGAGGAGTTTTTCTGGTAGTTGTCACGCTTGGCAGACGGGTTGGCCACCTCAAATAGGCTTTGAGAATGTTTTAAGAGGGACGATGCTGAGCATCTCTCGACCATTAAGTTCCTCTAAAACTTTAGTAACCTCTTACGACACCCACGGGAAAGGAAATGACCAATTCTATACCGAGATCGCACGGCAAATTAATTCATATTAATAATTTATTATAACTTAATTTTCTTCAAATATTTATTTAATTTATTTATTATTTATTTTAACGGCTGTGTGTAGTATCTAATGGTCAGTTACAACACAATCGCCTACAGACAAGTCAATATGAAGATCCCCAATTACTGGACGGTACCCTTCTAACACGACCCAATTAAATCACCAAATATTCAATAGTTATACTAATTAACGGGGTACCTTGCTCTTTTGTGTACACATGCGTATATAACTTCTATTTCAGCTAATTTATATATGTATGCATCTAACTGTATCTATGTTAAATACACTATGAAATTTGATCTACAAGTGCACTTAGTATTTGAAATACTATGTGGATATTCACTATAAGTTTATAAAGTTATTTTACGAGGACAATATTAGCAAAGAATAAGAATATATTTATTAATATTTTTTTCTATTATATCATCCGTAAACTGGCTACTGCCGAACATAGGCATTCCCCATAAGGGGAGTTTAGCCAGTTGTTGCCACAGTTAGTTAGCGGCTTTGGTGATGTTTTAAGAGGAAACTTGTTGTCCATTTCTCGGTCATTATATTCTCTCAGTCGCCTCTTACGACATTCACGGGAAGCGGTTTTTTATTTTTAGTATTTTTACGTTTTTATTCTGGATATAGTAAATATGTAACAAATTATCGTTGGTGGTCAAAATCTGCGGAAATACCAGTAGACAATATTTATGGAAATCCTTTGTAGTAAAAGCTAGCTCACAATACCTACCACCCTAGCCGGGTGGTATTGTATTTTTTTATTTTATGTTTCTTCCTTTCTCTCTTCACAGTATACACCTAACAGTAAAATAATATACACCTTCTAAATGGATAGATGCGTAGGTAGCAGTATGGTGTAAATTATATAAGTAATTAACGTTATTATATTATGACTTTCAATAAATTAATCTAATTTCATTACAACCATAATTACCGAAAAATAATAATATATTTAACAAATAGGTATAACTAGATTTTATTAAAACATTTATTATAATAGATACTACTATCGTATAAACACCTTGTTTACAATGATGGCCAAATAATTGGAAAACAAATCGAGACCAAGTATTGTGCAATGTCATGCTTAATTCATGCGGAGTCGTGACGTCAAACCGTCGGGTACGATTTCCCCAAGGACCCTACCGCAAGACAAGATACCAATCTAATTATAAATTCGATTCGCCAATAAATATTCCAATGGTTTTGAATTTACATTATACGGTCCGCATTTACTGATCTAATATTACAGACCTATCTGTATACGATACGAAGAATAAATTGACATTTTATCTGATCGCATCGAAACTGTTTCTGAACGCAACGTAGAAGAAATAAAATCAGACGTCAATTGTATGCAGACATCAAAGAGTACAAAGACTCAATTACAAGTCTCAAATTGATAGTTGACAACCCTACGTTATAACCACGAAATAAGGCAATTTCGCGGACAAAGGATGTACCTCATTGGCAGAATGGACGCTGACGGCGATTCAAAGTTTCCAGTTGAAGGGCTGACGGGGCCGCCCCTACTGTCCGAAATTGTCCGAATTTATTGAATTTCGTCTCTGGGTGACCACACGTTTATTGTTCTGTCCGGCTTTGATTAGGGTGTAACGTTGTAACAGGTATATCGAGGACGGTTAATGATGGAGGGTACATATATGATTATACATATTTAAATGATATGTATAATCAAATATTTCATCATACGGTTTTGATATTAAATGATAAAACACGATATTGGTACGAATATCTTATTAATAAAATTAAATTGGAACTATATATATCTTAATATGGGAGACATTTAAGTAAAATTGATATAAAGGATTGTCATAAAAAACGAATGGTCAAAATAATCATTTTTAAAAATGTTGTCTCTCTATCTATCTGTCTGTATGTTTATTCCAACATTACGTAAAATTTATACCAAATTGAATGTGGTTTTTGAAGTTGTATTGTTGAAAGTCTAATTTAAAATCTGATGGATGGTAGATGGTAATTCATTGGTTTTCCTAATTCTGACATCGACGTGTATGAAGTAGCTGGCAAAGAACTTTATAAATATATACGTTCTATATATAATATAATTATATAATCTATCAATGCTCTAAACAGATTTCTACAAATTTCTATATTCATGATATGAGTAACAAGTTGGATTATTTACAAAAAAATAAAGCCTTTCTCTTCAGTGGCGTGACCTGTCGTGAAAATATATAATATAAGCATCAGTTTCTATTTGTATTCAGTTTATTTCACTCATAAACAATATTACTCCTCTATCAACTTCAAAGTTGTCTGTCAATAAAAATACATTTTAGATATTACTGAGAACAAATTCATAACATTATTTTAAAAAGTAATAAAATACAAAATTCTTTGTCAATTTAGAGCACAAAATAATCACTAAAACTGCTTGTACGAGATTACCTTCACTGAACAATTTGTCTGTGAACACACAAAGATGATGTAATTGGAGGAGACATTTACATATGCACTGCGTATGTGAATAGTCTGAATAGCATAGAGATGCAGAATCAAATTCTGTCAACCCGCACTGTCGAGAGGTAAAATTTTCGATCTTACTACGTTTTTAGAATAAGAAAGAAACCTATGAAATACTTATTTATGCAACTCTTTAGATATAAAATACTTGTACTTGTAAAAAATTAAACAATGTAGATACGCCGGTATTAGAATCACTAGATATGCAATCGACTTTGTTCGCGGATACCAAATATGCGTAATGGAACTTTTATGACCTTACCATGTTTGTCGTTTCCAACAATTGTTTCGACTTCATCCAGAAGTCTTCTTGATGCTTAAGTCGCAACTTCTCGCCTGCATATATTTATCGATAAAAAAAAGCATATATAATTTACCACGCTATACATTATTTGTCTCACAGATGGTAATGAAATTACACGGTACGAAAGCATAATATCTTAGTCCTCAGAAATGACAACGTATATCCACGGTGCCGTTGACGATTACGACTTTTCATCAAGTAGATTGTCAGTTACTTCCATTGCAAGTTCACGATCTGCCTAATATATAAAAAAATATTTAAAGCCAAAGTTGCTCCATTTTTTATTCTCAGTGCACCGCTCCAAGAGAGATTTTCAATAATAATTCCACGATAAATTCTGCCGGTGACCACGTTTCGAGGGGATATGGTGAACAATTAATTATTATATAGCTTTTTTGACAGCATTCTCAGCATTCTTGCTTTATTGAGATAGTGTTTTTAGGGTCGAGATAGTTTTATGGGTAGGTGTGAAGATTTATATTTTCCTTTGCTATAATGTTAAGGACTTTATTATTTAGGTAGATGTACCTATTTTAGATGAGGCGAGAAAATTAAAAATGATATTCTAACTGAATATATTTTTAATACAATTTTGTTTTTATAAGATGTACGCGATATTTTCAAAAATATCATTGATTTAATTTTATTTATTTTTTTTTATTTATTTAACACTTTATTGCACCAACATAACATGATTTGTTAAAACAATTTTCAATACGTATAGTGTAGTACAAAAGGCGGTCTTATTGCTAAGCAATCTCTTCCAGACAACCTTTGGGTAGAAAGGATTAAAGCATAAGTAGGTAGGTGGCGCGTTAAAAAAGATAGATTTGTAAAAAATAATATTTGTGACAGCATAGTCATATACATATACATACATAAATAAACACATACAACCAAACATATACATATATATACATACACATACACATATAAATATATATACATACATATACATATATACGCATAAATACATACAAATATACCATATTAATACACATATATATAACACACATAAAACTGGAAATACGTAGGACTAAGTGATTATAAGGATAGGTAGTGGGCTTTAACTAAGTTTTTAAAAATGGGCAACGATTGAGCGATTTTAATTATAGAAGTTTATATTAATCTTTTTTTTATCGTTAATATTTGTTTCTGCTTAATGCAGACGTAAGCACATCTGTCATATTATAGCATCAATTGAAAACGGACTTCCTATAAAAGTTAAAAGTAGGATATGTGTTCGAGTCTTGGTTTTAATTTTGAATTTCGTTTTAAATTTTAAATTAGAAAAATATGTTTACATTTTTTGACGCAAATCCTTTAAGACGATTTAACTTCCGATGTCAAAATAAGTATGCTACAGTTTATTGGTAACGTAGTCCAGGGTTCATTAACCCACCGTCTACTGCGATCTGTTACTGTAATGTTGGCAATATGTCGCTTAACCACCGTTATAACTCAGGAGTGCGGTATAACAACTGATGTCATATAATGGTTATTTTGCTAGCTTGTTTATTGTTATTGCCTAGACAGACAGTTTTTGCTTGACGATCGTCGTTTGCAGACGAGATTGATGAAAGCTATCAATCCCAAACAATCGTAGATACCTACTCGTAATAAGGGGATTCCAAGCTCATTATGATGAGATTTTTTTCGTAAATAAAATCTGTTGTACGTTTTGGAATTTGTATAAACTTAATAAAAATGTAAGTAATCATATAATTAAGCCGACAACAGTCTGCTAATATCAAATAGTAGTATAAATAAAATATGTAACGTAAATGTTACTGTTCCGTGATTTTTAGAACGAGACAATTTTCTTTTAATTATTAACATCATAGGAATAAATTACATTACATTATTATTCAATTATAATGGATAGTCGCCATGTAGTCCCAGCATAGAATAGGTCACTCCTAACATTCCCGTGGCTGTCGTAAGCGGCGACTAAACTCTTCAAACATTTCCAAAGACTAACTGCGGTTGCCAATCCGCCTACCAAATATAGCAACTACGGGCAAAATCCCCCAAGGGATACATAGAATTTTCGAAAATAATATATAGCCTATATTACTCATTGATAATGTAGCTTTCCATAGATAAAGAATGTTTAAAATGGGTAGAGTTAATTTTTGAGTTCATCCATTACAAAAAAAAAGTAATGGAATCTTTCCTCTTTATAACTATCATCATGATCTCAGCTATTATCTGACTATTGCTGAACATAGGCTCTCCTCATAGACTACAATAAAGAAGGGTCCTGAGCCACCTGCATCCATTGACTCCCCGTAATACATTTGAGGTCGTCACTCCATTTAGTGGGGAGTCGCCCTACACTGCGTTTGGAATAGTCCAAACGTACTGCTTTCGGAATATATCTGCCATTGGTTCTTTTGCAGACATCCTAAATTCAGAGGGCCTACCATGAAATATTTTCCGAAATTTCGGGGACGAACGAAACAGAAATTTGATGTTAAAATTTCATAACACATGCCGTTTAAAAATATTAAAAATGTTAAAATATCGTTCCTCTGGACTATTAGGATAGGATTTATGATGAACGAAATTTTAAGCTCTATTTGCTAGGTCGATTTCGCTACAAACAAAAACACGAAATTGAGTTCGAAAATTCGGAATTTCATTTCATGGACGACCATCAGATTCTGTCACGCAAAGAAACTTCAAGCATAGTCCTCTCAATAACTCACTGAGTAACTTGAAGCTTTTGCATACAGGAAACCATGTGGAACCAAGTTGATAATAACGACAATATTTTAATTACTAATAAACTGGATGTACCGTTAAATGAGTGCACGTGTGTTGCTTCTGCAAAGCAAGGGGAAATTGTAAAATTGCCCGCGTTACTCATACTGCGCGCACGGAGGACTTTATTAAAGTTTAAAGGTCTGGCCCATTATTCATGAGGTGGGTTGTCTCACTTGATTCTCCACACGTAATAGTTGCAATAAATTGGATGAACTTTATTGGCTATTAAAATAAGTAATGACGTTGCATCGTAGATTCTGTCTAGTCCGCGTTCGTTTACCGCAGAACGCGGAATGTACCGGGAATAATAGATTTTCGGGGGGTACGAACATGTATGACGTGAGTTTGAATGTACGTGCCCAATCAATTATAATACTTAATCCCTTGTCCATAATGTGCAATTTACTGACAATTCTAAATCTATTAAGCTTATAAATTATCAATGCAAAATTGTTTAATGGATTTTAGTATTCACACTACTACACACACATATATCCTTATAAATATATTAAATTGGAAGTAAGTTTGAATGTTTGTTATCTCTTAGCTTTGTAACGACTCAAACTGTCATGAAATTTAGTATAGACATACTATACGGGATACATACTATAAGTCGGAAAGTCTTTGTAAAGTGATACTTATGGTATATGCCGTGTGGTACCCCTCTTTAAATATCATCAAAGTCTAACTGTAGTTGACAACTCGCTTGCCAAACGTGACAACTACTGGTAAATCTACTAATAAGGGAATCCCATGCTCAGCAGTGGACAAGTTAACGGCTAATTCGATGATAGTATACGAGATGGTAAAAGATATAGGCTTATCTACATCACCAGAGAGAGACTTTGTACAAAAGTCGATTAATTAGGTACCTCTGTCCCATTAGTGTTTCAACCGTAAAGTAATTGTGTCTGCATGGCTGTGTTTCGGTTTGAAGAGTGTGATATGGCTTGATTTTACAGAGTACAGAGGAACAACATCTGAGCCCTCAGGAATGGCAACGCATGGGAGATAATATGAACGCAACAGTATACTCTATTATGTCCATGATACTGCTCACGTCTATAGGCGACGGTTACCACTTTCCATCAGGTGGGCCGTCAGCTTGTTTGCCATTCTAAGTAGTATAAAAAAAAAATCAATTGTAGGATTTATCCCCATCAATCAACATATAGCAATTGAGTGGTCAGAGTCACAGGTAAAAAGTAAAGGATGTATAGTCCGTGTATGTACATCTTCCTGGAAGCTTATGTACTCGTAACACCCGCGTGTTAATTAAATTCATATAAAAGTATTTACTACATAAATTTTCACCACTATACTTGAATCCTTGCTATTGCTAGCAGTATTATAAAATCAAAGTTTGTCTGTAACCTCTTCCTTTACTCCTTGGTGCCTTAACGACTCAATCAATCATCATGTTATTTAATATACTCGTACTATTTCGAAAGAATGACAAGTTACTGTTTACACTAATCGGTTAGCATCGTAGTTACGTGAACTAAGATATGAGTAGAAACTAGTGACATGTAAACTAACGAAGGACTGTTATGGTAATATTATGGTAATCATATCCGAAAAACGCAATTTAGCATCCTTTTCAGGGATATTGTACCACTTAATATATATTTAAATAATAAATTAAGCATTATTGTACAACTTCCAAAAGAAGTAAACTCTCAATTCACCCTTATTTTTTTTATTTCCATGTTTAAATTTTTTTATTACGCAATCACATAATCAATGTTGTATCGATTTAGATAATGGTTTATACAATCAATAGGACCTATTCCCTATTCATCTCACATTAATTTTAAAGTCACAATTAAATTGATTTCTTTTTTATGGGATAAAAAGTTTTATTGTTACAGATTAATTATATAGGAAGTTTCTGTCGTTAGACATATTACTTTTACCTATATTAATTTATTCATTTTTCATTAGATAAGGAAGTAAAGTGAAATTAAACAAAATTCAAATCAACTATTTAGTGATAATTTCACAAAATAACACTGATACAAAAAAGCAATAGAAAATAATTTTATTCTGTGGATTCTTATCTCTAAGAGAATAATTATTAAGTTCTATAGAATCTAAAAGTGCCGTATTCTGCGTAATGCTTTCAAAGTTCCTCAATTCTACAGCGTTCATTTTAATTAGCTGTGTGAGTACTTATTGATAAGAGGCTTTAATATCTTGTTACTGGGAGCAACAACAGTACTACAACAGGTCTTATTCACATTTTACTTATTTCGAAAATATATATTCTTATACTTCATATTTATGAAAGTAGGTATATAACTTAGATATATTATTAAGAAGGAAAAGAATAGTTATTTTCTAATATCAAATGGCAGTATATTTATTATTAGTATGAATCGAATAAGTATAAAAATGATAATCGTAACGTCACGGTGAAATCTATAAATTTATTATCTCAATGATATTATTGAGATTTCGATAGAAACAATATAATATTGTACTATCCTATATGTCTGCCTTAATTCTGTAAGGAAACATCTATTTTACGAGGGTAAAAAGACAAAATAAATTTTATAATTTTAGCAGTTATAAAATTTATATTTTATTAATAAGTGTAAGTTTAATTTTGTTACTCTTTAGAATTTGTACAACTATTGTTATAACATAGCTAGACCCATTTTGTCTTAATCAATTTCCCTCTGATCTTTTGTACCTCGTAATTATGCAGCAATAAATAAATTACCTATATATAGTCCCACAGAACACAATCACGCTTACATCCCAATTCAATTAAGCATTTCACTAAGTTCGCGCAATACGTTTGACTTCCCGGTATGCATTCAGCCAAGAGGCGGATTTCCATCAAATTAAACACGATCTTCTCACAACTATTTATAAAGATTCCGTACTGAGGGTGGAAGCATTCAGGATGTGAAATTTGACGTGTGGGACTATCGGTTCGTATAATGCGAGACGACCTTTTGTGCTCAGTTCATAGGTGAGGCGTATCCAGCTCATAACTGTCTTATTATTCTTTGTGACGTTTTCATTTGACGGAATAAAATGGAACTATATGGAGTTGCTAGTATAAAAAAAAATATTCAAAGCGCCCATCTATACATATAATAAGACTGTAAAGATGGAATGTCTGTACGTAGAAAAAAAAACGCAAAATACCAAGTTAAGAGGATGTTAGAAGTGAAATAGAACACATCCATATTTTTTCAATTTTTTTGTTTCTCTGTCTGTTTGTTTGTTTGTACGGGCTAATCTCCGAAACTGTTGGGCCGATTTAAATGAAATTTTGCATCGTGGTACCTTACATCCCCGGTCAATATTCTAGATACTTTTAATCACGAAAAATCTACTTAAATAATTTTGACCTAAGGCAAAGAGTAAGAATGATACGTTATTTGTATCTAGTATTCTCTGACATAATAAATAGGTAGGTACATACATCGATACGTACTAAACAGGATTAATGATCCCACACGAACAAAGTCGCGGTAATTATTTAGTATGCAGTAATAATAATAAACCGTAAAATGAAGTATAAATACCACATAGATGTTTAAGCTAAGTATCTATTTATTAGTACGAATAAATTTTATTATTTAAACTCAAGATTTTATAAAAAATACGAATTGCTTTTTTCCGTTCTCATTTTGTTTATTTAATTTTATAAAAAAGAAACGTGATTTAGTAATTGACACCAATTTGTGCATGACCATTGATAACTTAAAATCAACTTTTATGTACCGTAACGAAATTAAAAGAATTGTATACTTACTCGTATGTATCAATTATGAAAGGATTGCTTAACTCTCAATTGCTCAACCCATGTACCTGTGAATGTCATATACTACTGTATATGACATTTACAGTATTATGAACATAATTATCTTATAATAACCTAATACATGCCATTCAGTGTAAGTATTTAACAGTGTATTTATTTCCAGAGCGAGACTTTGTACAAAAGTCGATTGCTTGGGTACCTCTGTCCCATTCGTGTTTCAACCGTGAAGCAGTTGTGTTTGCATGGCTGTGTTTCGGTTTGAAGGGTGGGATATGGCGTGAATTTACTGGGTACAGAGGAATAACACCTAAGTCCTCAGGAATGGCAACGCATGGGGGGTATCATGGGCGAAACACTATACTCTGTTATGTCCTTGGTACTGCTCATGTCTATAGGCGACGGTTATTACTTTCCATCAGGTGGACCGTCAGCTTGTTTGCCATTCTAAGTTGTATAAAAAAAAAATTATAATATTGAAACTTATTTGAGTATACACTATTAATAGGACTAAAATGTATAATACTTTACATAATTTTGATAAAATAAAAGAACGAAATTTTCTTTTAGAAACAATGTCATTTATGCCAAAATTATTTGAATTTTCAATACTATTAATTTGCTTAGTTTTGTATATTGTAATCAGTTACATTAAAATGAACTGAATTTGTAATATTCAACATGAATTAAAATTTCAAGAATTTTTTTATTTAATTAACTTTATTGATCAAAATAAAATAAGGTACTAAAGGCGGATGAACAGTGATAGTAAAGATTTATCAAATTGTAAAATTAATTTTATATACATGACAATATCATAATTCCTATAGTTAATATGAATCTCTACACGTGATTTTAGCTACAGATCAGCGCATATATACACAGATAGCTTACACACATATATACATAAAAAGGAAAAAGAAAAATATAAGAATAATAATTTCCGAATGAATAATTCGAAAATAATGATTCTCCTATCTTCAAGAGTAATCTAACAACATAAAAGTAGACCACGGTTTTTCTTAACACAAATAACTAACGTATTATCCACTCTTTAGAGATAAAAATAACATATTATACCCCATTGCTCTTGAATAAGTATACACATAAAGGGCTCCATGTGACCCACGTGTGCAATACATCCAAATTATTTGGAACTCTCTGAGACGCAAAAACGGCCTTTGTCTTCATCAGAAATAGTATTGGAATAAGACATCTAAGGGATTTTTAAATTTGGTTCGTGTAAAGGACAATCGACTCGACATTTATATAGATTCAAAACGTATTCTGCAAATGAACACAATTTAAAGATAGATGCGTTTCTCTATTTACAATTTAAATAAACATACTGTGCATACGTTTCAGTCGTAAAGAGGCTATATCTCATGGTAAATTGGAGATGCGGCAAGAATATAGCATTAGTATGCTATCTAAACGTAATTCATCAATTTTCTCTTCTATATCGGTTTATTAACTAGCTGCATTTTAGGTGTCTCTTGGAAAAAAATTAACTTTTACTTATGTCATTATTATCAAAATATAGAATGACCTCCCTTTCTGTATATTTTCTCCAAACGACAACTTTAAGGACGTCAAGAAGCACATAAAAAGCAGCATATCTGACATATCAGAGAAAATTTGTGAATTAGGTATATCTAACTCGATAGTGGCCATTAGGTGACAGATATTTCGATAGCTTTGTCTCGCTATGAGCATTACAGTGATGCAAACGTTTTTACAATAACGAACTTACAGGGTGTTGATTCTTGAGTGTGTAAATCATTAGGTTTTTAATAGAAAATTAAGCATTTTTATAGAATAATTACCTCGCCTGCGCTTTTGATATATACTGATAATAATACTACTAAATAATAATACTGATTCAAAATACTAGTGAGGATCGACAGTTAAAGATGAAGTCAAGTCAAGGCCTTAGCAGTTAGTCTGGATATCGCGAAGGCCTTTGATCGGGTGTGGCATAGAGCGCTGCTTTCTACCTTCATTTGGGTTGCCTGCGAGACTGTGCATTTGGGCGCCAGTTTTCTCAAGGAACGTAGCATTAAAGTCGTAGTCGACGGAGCATGCTCTGATTTAAAACCTTTGAACCCCAACTCTGTTTCTTCTGCATATCAATGATGGTTTTGCAGACGACAGTACAGGAGATACATTATATACCGGTCATGCGTATCTCACTGTAACTCACTGTATGACAGCACTGACCACAGTTTTAAGTTTGATCATTGTTGCGGGGCATCAACGTGTCACTATTGTTAACATTTCATGAAAAGTAGCATCCCAATTACTAGCAATCCCATTCGCCTAGTTTTATTAGGTCTTTTGCAATAATAATGTCTGTAAATTTTGTTGCAGCTTGAAAGCCTAGATAACTGCATACTGTATACTGTATACATATATACAACTGTATACAATAATAATATATATTAACTGCATACTGTATACTGTATACATATATACAATATATATATATATATATATATATATATATATATATATATATATATATATATATATATATATATATATATATATACAAAAACTTACCTCTTTTCTCTTACCACTTTGATTTTTTTGTGTAGTATATATATAATAGATAATTATGGAATGGTAACCCTGCCTACGCTCTCAGTATACGCTGGCGAGGCACCATTGATGAATAGGTAAGAATAAAAACAGATCAGTTAGCCTATTATGATAATTTCATCAAAATTAATCACAATTGTTTCTAAAAAGAACCGTAGATATCGACCTGTCAGAGTATATTGTAGAAATGGGGTTGCTAGTCTTCGTTACTAACAATCCCTTCTCCCTCTACCACTTTAATTTAGGTAAGCCATAAGCTTGTTTAATAAGAATTTAATCCCGACTATTTCTATCTATTTTCACTACAGATTCCTGTTGATGGGGCAAAAAAAAACAATAACCAAATATCTATATACTAAAGTCTCTTGCTTTATTCACTTTTAACAAATATCTCCTAAAAATATACCGGTTGCCGATGCTATTGATAGCACATGGAATATTTGATCGTAATAGCATACTCTAGACCTCCTCCGACACCTTCATCACTCCACGTTTGCATCACTATCATTTTCTACTTACTAATATTATATTCAAATGTAATTTCTCTTAAAACCGAATTTATTTACTAATTCCTAACATACTTGAAAACCCCTTTACAATCTCATACGAACAATCTTCAGTACAATTATATTAATATTTATACCCATATAATATGAGCAAAGGGAATAAAGCCGTAGAAAGCCATGCTCGGTAGAGTGAAGTGGATGACGTTTACCCATAGAATTAATTCCCATATTAGCTATGCATCAAAGGACTCCAAAAGCATCATTGAGTGCCCTTCTGTGATTTAAACCTGAATACAATACCGGGGAAATCATAAGCTATCGCTACCTTTGAGCACATCTTGACCTACTTTTGTCTACAAAATCTTATACCTATACTGATACACTATTTTGCATTCTTCTATGAATGAGGTAGTTTTTTTTTTTTTTAAATAAATAATTAAAGATTATGTCTCACAAAAAAAACCGTCTTCAATTTTGACAAAACCAACATTTTGGTCAAAAATTAAATTTAGATTTTTGATAAAACTTCTGTGAAGCTAATGTGTAGTATATCCTGCAAATAAAAAATAATTTTCCAAATCGGTTTAGAATTGATGATGTTTTAAGGTAACGAACGTAAAAAAAATACAACTGACTTGAGAACCTCCTTCTTTCTAAAGTCGATTGAAAATACAATGTAGGTACTGAAGTTTTGATAAAATTGTTATTATAACTTTATACCCTACTACACCTTTTTTCCGTGTGGTCCCAGCATAGAATAGGCCATCCCTTCCTTACCAGTGAGTATCGTAAGAGACGACTAAGGGAGAACGAGGGATGGCCAGCAGCGTCCCTCTTAAAACATCTCCAAAACCTAACTGCGGTTACCAATCCATCTGCCAAGCGTAACAACTACTGGCAAAACTCCCCTAAAGGGAGGCTTATGTACAGCAGTGGATAGATATGACGATGATAACGATGATACCCTGTTAAGTCGTACCGGAAAACTATCATTAATTCTTTCTTTTTTATCTTAATCTATCATTAATTCCCAAAGAATTGGTCACAAGGCCTATCAACCTAACTTCGGGGAGAAAGGGATTGTTAGTAACGGGGTCTAACTGCTCCATTGCTAGCAATATACCCTATCAGGTTGACCTCCACGTGGTTCCCCCTGGAAAGCATCGTGGTTAATTCTAGTGCAATTTATCACGATGGGCTAACTGACCTGCTTTCATCGTCACCTATCATCCCTCACTGGTGCCCCGGCAGCGTATACCTTTAGCGTGGAGGGGGTTACCATTCCATTATAATCCATTAAAAAAAACCTGACTTCATTCTGACTTGTCATCAATCATTACATACCATCACCAGAATATACCAGTAGCAATATTATGCAATATTAAAAGGACTATATTAGAAACAATGATATTAGAAGACATAAAATCAAGATGTCTACGCCGTTATTGCCATATAGGCGAACATCGTACTGAATATTGTGCGAATTGGAATCCTTTGATATAGTATGTCATTCTGTATTGCCTATAGGCGAGAAAAATTGGTCATAAACAATGCCCTTTTGTACATATGTTCTCTAATTTATCTATATTATTTTATACACAATAATCAATCACTGTTAATTATTCACGCAGAAACTAAAAAACGGCATAACCACATTGATTTTTTTTTCAATTTGTTCGTTATAAAACACAGCTGATTTAAGAGAAACAAAATTCAGAAAATCTTAAAGTTTCTTTTTTTTATACCACTGAGGTGGCAAACAAACATACGGCCCACCTGGTGGTAAGCGGTTACCGTAGCCTATGAACGCCTGCAATGTCAGGGGTATTACGCGCGCGTTGCAGACCCTGAAGAAACCTCTTTACCCCCTTTTTGAAGTACCTCATACTATAGTCTCTTGAAAAAACCTCAGCAGGTAACTCATTCCATAACCTGAGTGTTAAACCGCGTTGTATGCGACCATCTAGGCTGTAGGGTACGAGGGTGAACTCCCTGTCGAAGAAAGTACTATATACTAACTTGCCGTTGATGCAAAATTAAAATGTTAAATTTTTGTATGGATTAAAAATGGCTTCATTGCGGTATTGGTTTACATTGATATCAGTGAGACGACCAGTGGGGATGAAAACAGGTGTGTCGTGATAAATTGATTATATCAGAAACTAGACAAAGTTTCAAAAATTGCATGAAGGTAAACTTAACATTTGTTATAGTTTGGAACTGCAGTCTAATATTTTCAATGAAATTCTTTTTTAGATGTAACGAAATATCTGGAAGTCAATCAGTAAATATTCGTCATTGAAATTGCTTTTTACCTTGTTCTTATTTAGTTTTTTTTATTTATTTATAGATAACAAAAAGGCATAGCAACGACAAAAACTCATAAAAAGACTAGGTACTCAATTTATTACATAAAATATGCCATAAAATAATAATAATTAAATATATATTTTTTATGTCAGACACGTTTTATTGTTTGTAAAATTTATAATCATTACATTTTATTAGTAACATGTCACGTATTAAATTCGTGACATAGAAATATTTATATGGAAAAATAAAATACATGTATAATAAAACCTGATCGTATCTGAGGTAAACGTACAGACCGAGAGTTCCATACATTAAATATTATAGATTTTGTTACCTTCAGATGAAAATTTATAAGAATGGATATAACTCGATTTAAATACAAATGTATTTACTGTTATATCTTAAGTAAAAATGACGTTCAGCAGTTCCAACTATAGTTAATAAGTAGATCCGTAACTAATGGACTTTCTAATTGTATCTTGATAATTTCTCAAAAATTTTGCTAATTAGATACTTTATACAATTCTTTATGTGTGTTTTATCAACTGTAAATCAAACTTCAAACTTTTATTTTCATGAATTTCAGCAATAAGGATGATATTCTCAAAAATTATGCGATATAAAAAGTACAGAATGAAACATTTTCAATTACTCTATTTGAATTAAAACGCTTATTTTGAAATAAAAATAAATCTATACTTTTCTTGCGATAAGGATAAATATATGAAAAGCTGTTTCAAATTTAAAATTGATAGAATTTTATTTATATATGTTATTAATATTTTTTTAGAATCAGTGATTATAAAGGTTTTATTTACATTTCTAAAACAGAATCCTAATTAGTAATTGTTTTAACTTAGGCTGAGTATGCATAATACGCATCAAGTATTTACAATAATGATAGTAACTTTTTTGTTATTTTTACCTGTTTTCATTTTCTCCGTCAAAGAATAAAATAAGTAATGTTGATGCACATATATAGTTTCAAGAGTATGAGTTTGTCCATAGTCCATTACAAGTGGACAAGTTTTTTTATACTAAGAGCCACATGCTTATTGCGGACTTTGAAGAAACCTTAATACGTCGTATTTCATGAACCCCATACAGTAGTCTCTAGGGAAAACCTCCACAGAGAAGACGCTCTTTTAAATTCTGCAAACTGAATTCGATTTATTTGTACTCCATTTCTACGTTATGTTCACAGCCTAAAATAAGTCGTGACAAAGATTTTAATAAAAAATAATAATTAATTATTTTATTGTGAAATATAAAATTGTAATAAATTTTTAAAATATTTTTTTACTTTATTGCATTTTCTCCTTTAAATACTCGAGCTTCATAGAAACAATTCAGTCTTATCCAGAAGGAGAAATCAAGTCTAAATCAAGATGAAACCCGTAATATTGGCTTTGTTCCTTGCAACCTTGCCTGTTGGCCTATTCGCACAATTCATGTCACGTAAGTAATCTTTACTAATAATATAAATGAAAAGTCTTGTTTGTTTGTTTGTTATCATATTGGTGCCTTAACGGCGCAGCCTATCATCATGAAAATACAAAATTTGACTACTTCTTATCTCGATCAATTAGCACATCTCACTTAGACAAAGTTGCGGTTTATTGGTGTCACTTATATGGAATACAAAGAGAAATTAATAAACTTCCTACGCTTGTCGATTCTAACAATTGTTACGACTTTGTCCGGTGGTCTTCAAGGACAGTACGGTGCTTATATCGCAACGACTCGTCTCACAGTGTCCATGTATCAGTACGAGTTCGGACAAGGTCACTAGTGGTAGCAATAGATGGCGAGGTTGTTGCTAGAGGTGAATTATTACCTCTGGTATCGTAGTAACTGTATTCCATCATAATTTGTCATTGTACCTTCTCTCAGATCCTATAAATTTTTAAATATCCTTAAAACTAGACTAAATACAATCGAAATGCATTGTACAAATTTTGCAGAGTGAGATTTGCAAATTGCATTCGTGATACAGTAGTGCAAGGGCGAGTATATTTTAAAGATAGTGTCGGTGTAAAAATTAACTACATTGGTTAGAGTATGTAAAATCAATGTTAGATGAGTCGTGAGGCTGATATACAATACGGGGGTGGATAGATGTAGGTATTTATGTAGGTTTATATAGGTATTTTTTATTATTATTTCAGCCGTTAACTGTCCACTGCTAAACATAAGCCTTTCCCATATGAGAAATTTTATTAGTAGTTGCCACGCTTGATAGGCGGTTTGGCAATCGCAGTTAGGCTTTTACAGATATTTTAAGAGGGGTACTGCTGCCCATCCCTCCACCATAAGCTCACTTAGCCATCTCTTACGATACCCATGGGAAAGGAAGTGGTAGCCCATTATATGCCAGGATCAACATGGCAACACAGTATAGTGTTGTATTATCTATACCTCCACGTATTTAATATATATCATAATATGATATTATCATATAATAATCAGCAAGCTATAACTTTCCATAACTTGCTGGCTCTAGGCTATGATATGAGTTTCTTTACGTTACATAGTCCCAAATGAGGATATCAGCAAAAGAACCAAGCTAACCAACATAACTCGAAAGATAATCAAGTTGAAATGGCAATAGGCTAATCACATAGCTCAAAAAACTAATAACCGGTGAACAAGAAAGATTCTTGTGTGCTGACTCCGTACGGGCAAACTCAGTGTAGGATGACCCTCCACTAGATGGTCTGATGTCCTCAAATACATTGTCAGTGTCGGTCAGTAAATGCAGTTGGATCAGGACCGTTCCTTATAGCAGTGTATGGGGGAGGCCTATTATATACTGAGGACATGATATGTATATTGAGACCTTTGGCTGTCATTTCTCCTTACCCACTCCGCAATAGACTTTGCGTGAATCTTTACCTTCCTAGACACGAAAAACCCTTCATAAATAAGAAGAACAGAGAGGCACCTAAAGAAAAAGATATAAACATATATCTTCTTCTTTAGATGCTCTTCTGTGCTTCTTCTCTAAAGGAGATTGACTGCATTTTTTTTAGTTCCACTCTGGCAATTCTGGTTTATTCCAGTGTGTTCCTAAGCCATGACTTTCTATGTGTTCCAATATCTCTTACCTTCTATTTTTTCCATTATAATAAGTTGAAGTTGCTAAAAGCTATCATATCGTAACACGTGCCCGAGATATTCAACCTTACGATTTTTAGTAGTTTACATCAACTTTCTCGACATTGAAACACGTCTGAGAACTTTTTCATTGCTTACTTTGTGCGTCCATCTGATACCGATAATACTACGCCGTTTCATGTTATCTTTAATAGTTCACACGTTACTGCCCTACAATACTATAGGCTAAATATAAAGTGGATGATCTGTAGGTAGTTTGAATTGAATATAAAGTTTATATCTATAACTTATTATAAACTTATTATTATAGCATGGTGGAGTTTCATGAATCCAGGTTAGTAGATCACATAGTAGCATATTTAATAATTTTTAGTCCTCTAAAATAAATGTAAGCTGCTAATCTATGTCCCATAGTTAACAAGAGAATTGAATTTGAATTTAATAGATTGACTATTAATTATTTTATAGTATAGTTAATCGATATTAAACGGGAAGAAAATAACGAAGAATAAAGAACAAAATATGAGGCAAAATGCAAGAAAAATATAACTTAAAATACAACCATATACTTACATATAGGTATAAAGGATAAAAAATTTACCTATGTTTAGATATACAAAATCTTATATAAACTATCATGTATCGATATATATCAGTATATGGTATATAACGTATCCCATGTATTAAAATATAACCTACATGAGTGTCGAATTTCATTCAAATACATTGAGTAACACATCAAAACATCTTTAGAAACATTCAGATTTATTTGTGTTAGTTGGATATCTAGCGCTTGAAATATTTAGAAATAATAGCTATGCTAATTTAAGTTGGTAACATTTTTTAAATACACTGACAAAATTTGTCAGACTGTCAATTAGTGCACAGAAATTTGGTTAAATTAAATAACCTACGATAAATTTATACCCTGTATAACAGAATATTATTTCTTATATAATATAAAATTCAGATAAATATGTATATATAAAACATAAAAATCTGTTAACAGAGTCTTTCAGCTGCTGAAGTATATTTCATTGTGAATTTTAATTCGAGTTACCCTTAAATTCAATTCAATTTTTTTTTCCTCCTTTCCCTTTTAGTTCAGATTATAAATAGGGGATATAATATATCATCAAAGTAACAACTTTGATCTAGATATTTGCATATACTTTATTTTACAGTAACTGCTCAGATTTGTAACTTAGCCGAAGAAACCTATCTTCATAATTTCTTGTATAAGCATCTGTATATCGTGTAATTAAAATATCTAAACTATTAACAGGAAACTCAGCCACAGGTGAGTATATATTACTCTATATTAAAAAAATAAAAACACATAATTACCAATGTGAGAGCTGTGCTGATGGTGAGCTTTACGTTGTGTTATGTTGTGTCTATCTATATATATGTTTGTTCAAAAAGTACACAAAATTCCATATGAATGAAGGCGCTAGTATAGTATAAATAATTGATCAAAGAGGGAATAACATTACAGAGAATTTATAAAAATAAATACATAGTAATTATAATGGATAAAATATAGCTGTTATTAATTATGTCTATTTATATCAAACCTATTGAAAGTTTGATATGTAGGTAGGTACATAACCAAGTACTGTAGGGAGTCAGTGGGTCAGGACCATTCCTTATGACTTTCTATGGGGGAGGCTTATGTTCAGCAGTAACAGATAATGGCTGAGATGATGATGATATCAAACCTAAGTAGTTATCTAATAATATTTACAATAATCGACGTGGTTTTGGTAATAGTTTAAATAACTCTTGTGCATTTGTTATTCTGTATTAAGACAAATTTGTAATATAAAATCAACTTTTGTTTGAAAAAAACAATTGAGTTTCGTCAGTCGAAGTTGCATATCGAGGGGGCAATATATTCATAAAATATGATTATTCAAATATGTTTATAATTAAATTTATGTCATTAATAAATACTCTTATTCCTATTTCTACATTTGTTTCACGTGATGTCAGCGCATAAAAATAAAAACTCACTGCTCGACTTTTATAAGGAATAGCTTAAATGTACCATTACAAGATCGATTTTCGACACCCACGCAATGTATATCAGCCATTACTGTTCATTGCTGAACATATACCTCCCTCATAAAGGGGGTTTTGCCAGCAGTTGCCACGCTTGACAGGCGGGTTAGCATCCACAGTTAAGCTTTGGTGATGTTTTAAACAGGCCGCTGCTGCCCATTTCTCGACCATTAAATTCCCTTAATCGTCTCCTACGCCACCTATGGAAAAGGAAGGATTAACCTATTTTATTATTGGGACTGCCGGATGGAAACACATCAGCGAATTAACCCTCAAAATCTGCCCACAGTTTTTTACATATTATTAAAACACGCCGACAATCAAACATTACAAATTTTCTTCAAATATTTATTTATTTTATGGTTTCTGTATGTCAATAGTAGGTGTAATGTTACAGTACAAAGTACCACCGTAATTTTATTATTTCCTAAAGATAAATTAATATATGTAAGTTTGTTTAAAAGATATTATGCAGAGGATATTCATTTCTAAAAGGCCGACAATACACCTGCAATTTCTTTGATGTTGCGGGTACCTGTGTTGCCCCTATATTTTAAAAAATACATTATTTTAATTATACATAGTAAACTTATTGCTGTTAAATATTTATTATTATTATTATTAATAGCAATGGCCTCATCAAGTGCAAATAGTGATGGTGAGTCTAATAATTCATTTAGATTTCATGTCTAGCTCACACTAGCGTAATTGTAAATGTTTCGACAAAAACAATCAAATAATAATAGTTATTGCTTTTTGATCGCGTTCAGGACAAGTTGCATCTATGACAATCTGCATACATGTCGAACCTGCATTTATGATAATGCGACGAACTGCGTTTGTATCAGATGGCATGGAACTTTTTTGTTATTGATCTGATGTGAAAATAGCCGAATATGTTACTTCATGTAATTTACCGAAGTCATGTAATCCCAATATTACAATTATTATTATTATTTGACTTGAAAATTCTGAAGGATAGTATTTATACTGGACTGTAGTTTTTGATGTATATCTTGCTGCTTGGTTTCTTTGTTAATCAGTAATACCTAACATATATTGAGGATTATAATTTCGAGTTAACCCACACTTGTACTTGTCTATTTCTTCATAACATAGTAAATTAATATTTTCTACTTAGACCGTTTTGTACAACCACTATGAAACCTTATTAAAAAAGAAATATATGCTATCACCATACGAGGAATCAATATTCTTTAGAAAAAAAAACCTATCTTTATTTTATAACGAAAATATCTCAATTTTTAACAGGAAATAGCGGAGCTCAAGGTAAGTTTATGAAAAATTAAATAAAAACCATGCTATTACTCGATTAGTTGTTTCTCATAGCTTAATTATTAGTTAGTTACTAGAGTATACTTATAAAAAAAAAAGGCTAAAACATTTAGAGAAATAAACCTAGAAACTCATAACCACTGTAATGAAGGAAAATTACATAAAAAAATATGCATATTATTGTATTTTTGTCTGTCTGCATGTATGTTTAAAAACCACATAAAATACTACAGAACGTAAATGCATTCAGAAAATAAATGTATCAAAAAGATAATATGTATGTTATTTTTCAATTACTATTTTAATTTCTATTCCTATCTACAGTCGAATGGATAGATAACGCCATATGGTGTTAAGTTCGCCATTTATACATTCTAAGTATATTAAAATTTAATAAGATTTCGTGTTTCAACTGTGCAGCAGTTGCATGGCTGTGTTTCTGTTTGAAGTGTGGAATATGGCGTGAATTTACAGGGTATAGAGGAATAACACCTGAGTCCTCAGGAATGACAACGCATGGGAGGTATCATGGGTGAAACGATGTGCTCTGTTATGCTCATGTCTATAGGCGACGGTTGCCACTTTTCATCAGGTGGGCCGTCAGCTTGTTTGCCATTCTAAGTTATAAGAAAAAAGAAAAACATAAGATACATAAATTAAGACAATCTGATTAAAACTGATAAATTATAACAATATACCCGTAACAGACAGAAAATCAAACTGCAGGCAATCAGTGGATGCAAAAGGCTCAGAACTGTCAACAACAAGTTTAAAAGTTTAAATCAATTATATTCCTAAAAATATCAATCAGCATCAGCAACAGAATTCTTTAAAAAAAATATTTAATCACAATAAATTTTGTGTTGTATTAAATTATATTGTACTATTATTACAATAGCTATCTCACAAGCGTCGTCATCTGGTAAGTCAATTAAATTATTATAATCATTATTACTCACAGCATCAAATGGCACGGTGCTATCTTATCCATGTTTCCAATTCCTTAATAAAAAACAAAGAAAAAGCTTCAACCTACATATCGACGTCTAACCGCCAATAACTCCTGTCTAACATGAAAAGAATTTTACAGGTGCTACAGACATCCTAATCCTGAATTTATTCTAAATAACGATGAAAGCAAGAAATAGACTATATGATTTTGATATAAATTCTCATTAATATAACTATGAATAAATATTTTATACTTGTAGATATCAATTAAAAGTTGTTAGCGATTGACTGTCAATATAATATTCATTCCCCGAAGGATAATCAAGCTGAAGTGACAATAGGCTAGTCACATAGCTCAAAGAACCGACAACCGATAATGAAGAAAGATTCTTGTGTGGCGATCCCGTACGACAAACGCAGTGTAGGATGACATCCCAATAGATGGTGTGATTCTCTCAAATACATTGTAAAAAGTCACTGGACGCAGGTGACTCGGGACCGTTTCTTATGGCGATGTAAGGGGGTGGCCTATGATCAGCAGTGGACTGATAAAGGCTGATATGGTGATAATAATTTATCTCATATAATGATATTAATTTATCTCAACTATGAATGATAATGGTGTAAAAATAATTCAGGGAATTCATAATGACAATAGTAACGAAACCACTAAGTCTTACAAACAAAAAGAGTCAATGTTACCCCAATAAATAATTTATTCATTCATTCATTCATTCATTCATTCATTCAACATCCCCAACTGCTACTGTAATTAACTGACTAAGCTGTCGCCACTTATTTCCATAATTAAACATTTTTTTTTTATATATCTGGCTGTAAACCTGAATATACTTATACAATAAAATTGAAAAAATAATAAATTCAAAACTCAGTTTAAAATATCTTCTTAAAAACTTATCTATGTTAATTATCTAATGAAAATATTAAACTTTTAGGAGGAAATGCCGGAGCCGTAGGTAAGTTTACAAAAAATAAGTACCATACAATCATTCCATTACATTATTCTTATAATAAATTATACACGTTTAAAAAGAAATTATACGAAAATCACCTGGGAATACAACCGAGAACACTTAAAAACAAGCTAAATTAAAAAAGTTGTTTTTTTTTTCTAAATTGGTTCGACGGATTTCTTATCTGATGATTTCTTCCCAAATCTCCTTCCATAATCTCCCTAAGGCGACCTGAAATCGTTTTTAGTTTTCCTTCTCTTGCACTTATTTATTCTTTGCCCTCTATGACATCCTTGGAATAGAAAGAAACAGTGTTAAATTATTCTTACGCTTTCACCACTCGAACACAGATTAGAAAATACTAAACTATTATATATAGGTGTGCCTTAGCTTATATGTGAAATTATTTTTAACTATATATTTTTAATAACTTATTCTGTATATCGTGTTTTTGAGCAAATAAATAATTATTTTTTTAACTATTATTTTCAATACTATAGCAATGTCGTCAGCGAACTCAGGCGGTGAGTGAAAATTACAATTAATTTTTCATGACAGTCCTAACTTATTTTTACTTTTTTGTATTAATAAATGTTGTTGTGTTAATAAACCGCAAAGCAATGGAGTCAATGAGCTTCTTAACTTACCCGACTGAGTAAGAGAGGAAGCATCGTGTTTCAGGTGTATATAAATACCAAAACATGACGCAGCATATAGAAACTGCCGAATGAATTTTGTATTAAATAGAATAGGTATTGTTTCATTCATCATAACCGTAAACAATGACATTCTACATAACAGCAATTAAAAATAGATATGGCAACACAAATGTTGTTTATTTCTTTATCGAACATGTAATCATCGTCATCGTGTAAGCCATTAACTGTTCATTGTTGAACAGAAGCCTTTCTCATAAGGAGAGTTTGCTAGTAGTTGCCACGCTTGCCAAGAAAGTTGGAAATCACAGTTAGACTTTGATGATGTTTCGAACATAGATGCTGCTATCCATCTCTCAACCATTAAGTTCCTTAGTCGCCTCTAACGATACCCACGGGAAAGGATAGAATGACCCATTCTATGCCGGGACCACACGGCAATTATATGCATGTAACATAAATTATAACCAAAATAGCATTATTGAAATTTTTGTATAATAAGAAACTTTTAATTATATTTTTAAAATACTAACGATAAATACCTAATCTCACCCACAGGAAACAACACAGGAAGTCAGGCAATAGGTATGTAATAAGTTATAAAATATTACGAATTGACAATTATTTTTTATTATCTAATAATAAAAAAATAACTATTTATTATATACCATATATTATATACTATTTCACATCAGGTGAACCGTATGCTCGTTTGCTCCTTGTTTTCAAAAATCAAAAAAAGACAAAAAACTACATTCCCCGGCTTCGAAAATTTGTCTTATTTTTTTCATTAGTATATCCGTGTATAGTAATAAAGAAAATGAGACAAATTTTCTCTTTATACATACTACCTTCTGTCTGACTCAGTCGCACATTTTTTTACGTGGAAATGTTTAACCCATATTTTCACTGCTCCATGCACTTTTTAAAAAAAAAATTATACAAAACTTGTCTTACCAGTCACAAACACTACCAAAAAAGAATTGGCAAAATGGCTGCATTCGTAAAACTATTCTTTTAAAACCGATAGGATTTGTAGTTGTTGAGTTTAAACACAGACGGATGGAAAAACACACGACATTAGGATTCCTTTGTACCATTTTTGGTATGAAACCCTGAGGTATAATTTTTATGCAACTTAGAATGACAATCAAGCTGATAGTCCACGTGATCGAAAGACCGTCGCCTATAGACATGAACAGTACCATAGACAACAGTATACTATGTCACACACTGAACCACTCATGCCATGCCATTCCTAAGGACTAAGGTGTTATGCTTCTGTACCCTGTAATTTCATTGCCTTATCTCACCCTTCAAACCGAAACACATCCATACAAACACAACTGCTTTAGGACAGAAACGGATTGTGCTTAAAGGAATTGTTCAATCTGATGCCCACGGCCACTTTCTTTCAACGCAGTTTCAGAGATGTTTTCTCCCACGAACACTCAGGTTATGTAATGGACTCCCTGCTGAGGTTTTCCCAAGAGACTACAACATGGGGTTTTTTAAAAGGGAGGTAAATAGGTTTCTTCAGGGTCGGCAACGCATTCGTAATACCCCTGGTATAGCAGGCGTTCATAGGCTATGGTAACCGCTTACCATCAGGTGGGCCTTATACTTGTTTGCCACCTCAGTGGTATAAAAAAAAGAAACACGAATAGAACCGAACGAAGCGAATAGGTAATGAAGCAGAGGACTTTTATACAAAGTCTTTCTCTGGTATAAGATATACCATATACGTGAGAGTATTTCTGATTATTGTTTATTTTTATTATAACAGCAATGGCATCCAGTGGTGAGTGAGAATCATAATTTATTTATCATTAAAAACATAATTTATCTATATACATACATATATAATCTCTTCTTCTTATATTTCCATATGTGAAACCCGTTAAAACATAACAACAAAATTAATAAGATAATTTATATTTTTTCTATGCCTATATACATATATATATATATATATATATATATATATATATATATATATAATAGATAATGCTGAGTGACTAAGTAACTCCATATATCAACACAAAGGCGAAATGGCTGAATCTAATATCTTTTAATTTTTTTTTCTGAAAATTCAACCCCCAAGGAGGTAAAACAAGGGTTAAAAGTTTGTATGAGATTTTATTAGTTTAAATACATTTTAAATATAGTGTCATAGTTTAAAACAAAATATGTTTAGCTTTTTGAAGAATGAATTCTTGCAAAGACTATAAACCCCTAAAAGGTTGAAATAGAGGATAAAAATGTGTATAGGAATTCTGTTATAATAATTATAAAACTTCTAGTTTCAATTATAATTTAAAGTATTTATTTAGGATTTAGAACCCAAAAATTTTAAATCAATAATAAGATTCCTAGCACCCAGCAAGATCTTACACCACCAGCAGTCACCAAAAAGTATTATAAAGTTGTAAATTCTGAGAAATAGACTGCATTTGTCATCTCTATGGAAACACATTATATAATAAATAAATGAAATAATATTGTATTATTGTATAAAAATTAGATAAGGACACTACTCATTTTCTCCCCCTTTGGCTGATTTTAAGTAGGTATTTGTCAAGAATTAAATGCACCAGGGTTTTCAGCAATTCCGTAAAGTATAAGATTATGTTTGAACTTACACACTTATATATAATAAGTGTTGTAACGTGGTATGAACCCACACACTTCACACCACGTTACAACGCTACAAAAACAAATTTGAGGTTTTTTCTAATTCCGTAGAAGCAGAAAATTCTGGAGGCGAAGGTACGTATGGAAATTTAAACTTTTCATATGCGAGTCTAATGAAATTATATAGTTTTATTGAAAGAAATATATTACACTGCAGAACATCGTTCGGCATATCTATAGGGATAAATTATATAATGTATTACAAATATTTTAACCTAGAACGCCTTCTCTCTGTCTTTGTCTCATACTAAATCGGTGTTTTATAAGAAACAAATCTTATGACAAAAATTTAACTGATAAGCTTAAGGTTTAATGTATATATTTCAAATTATATCACAACACAACAATAATATAATAATTAATATTTTCTCCTAATTTTATAAAAGAGGAAAATTCTGAAAATTAATTTAATGTTTTTTTCAAATTCCATAGAAGAAGAAACTACTGGAGAAGGTACGTAAAGAAGTTTTATCTTTTCTTATGCAAGTCTAATAAAAGAAAATTATAATATTTTAAAGGAAAGGATATATTTTAACGCGCAAAGTAAAAATTGTTTTTTCAGTCGTAGCAGAAAATGCCGACAAAGACGCAATATCGGAAAAATGTTTGCACTTTAGTCTAAAATTTCAAGAACATAAAAAATATTTTGTTTTGTACTCAACAAATGTTTACTCTGCAAAAATTGGGGGGCGCAAAAATGTTATTAGGCCAACATGGAAATAACAATTTATGATTGTAAAAGAATATCGTTTGGCATATCTAAAGGAACATTCTATATAATATATTACAAATATTTTACCCTAGAACGTATACCTCCTTCTCTTTACTTCTTTGTCTCACAATAAATCGGTGCTTTATAAGAAACAAATCTTTTGACAAAGATTTAAATGATAAGCTTCAGGTTTAATGTATATATTCCAAATTATATCACAATACAACAGTAATATAATTAATCTTTTCTCCTAATATAATAAAAGAGGAAAATTCCGAAAATTAATTTAATGTTTTTTTCAAATTCCATAGAAGAAGAAACTACTGGAGAAGGTACGTAAAGAAGTTTTATCCTTTCTTATGCAAGTCCAATAAAAGAAAATTGTAATATTTTAAAGGAAAGAATATATTTTAACGCGCAAAGTAAAAATAGCTTTTTCAATCGTAACAGAAAATGCCGACAAAAACACAATATCGAAAAAATGTTTGCTCTTTAATCCAAAATTTGGAGGACATAAAAAAATATTTTGTCTTGTACTCAGCAAATGTGTACTCTGCAAAAATTAGAAGCCGCAAAAATTTTATAAGGCCAATATAGAAATAAACATTTATGATTGTAAAAGAACATCAATTGGCATATCTATAGGGATACATTACATAATATATTACAAATATTTTACCCTAGAACGCATACTTCTCTCTCTCTCTCTACCTCTTTGTCTCATATTAAATAAATGCTCTATAAGAAATAAATCTTTTGACAAAGATTAAAATGATAAGCTTAAGTTTTAATGTATATATACCGAATTATATCACAACACAACAGTAATATAATAATTAATCTTTTCTCCTAATTTTATAAAAGAGGAAAATTCTGAAAATTAGTTTAATGTGTTTTTCAAATTCCATAGAAGAAGAAACTACTGGAGAAGGTACGTAAAGAAGTTTTATCTTTTCTTATGCAAGTCTAATAAAAGAAAATTATAATATTTTAAAGGAAAGGATATATTTTAACGCGCAAAGTAAAATAGTTTTTTCAGTCGTAGCAGAAAATGCCGACAAAGACGCAATATCAGAAAAATGTTTGCACTTTAGTCTAAAATTTCGTGAATATAAAAAATATTTTGTTTTGTACTCAGCAAATGTTTACTCTGCAAAAATTGGGGGGCGCAAAAATGTTATTAGGCCAACATGGAAATAAAAATTTATGATTGTAAAAGAACATCGTTTGGCATATCTAAAGGGACATTCTATATAATATATTACAAATATTTTACCCTAGAACGTATACCTCCTTCTCTTTACGTCTTTGAAAATGCCGACAAAAACACAATATCGAAAAAATGTTTGCTCTTTAATCCAAAATTTGGAGGACATAAAAAAATATTTTGTCTTCTCATAATAAATCGATGCTTTATAAGAAACAAATCTTTTGACAAAGATTTAAATGATAAGCATCAGGTTTAATTTACATATTCCAAATTATATTACAACACAACAGTAATATAATAATTAATCTTTTCTCCTAATTTTATAAAAGAGGAAAATTCTGAAAATTAATTTAATGTTTTTTTTCAAATTCTATAGAAGAAGACACTACTGGAGAGGGTACGTAAAGAAGTTTTATCCTTTCTTATGCAAGTCTAATAAAAGAAAATTATAATATTTTAATAGAAAGAATATATTTTAATGCGCAAAGTAAAAATAGCTTTTTTAATTGTAGCAGAAAATGCCGACGAAAGACACAATATTGGAAAAATGTTTGCATTTTAGTCTAAAATTTCGAGAACATAAAAAATATTTTGCTTTGTACTCAGCAAATTTTTACTCTGCACAAATTGGGGGCCGCAGTCGTCTCAAAAATATTATAAGGGCAACATGGTAATCGAGATATGATTTTAAAGAACATAGTTTGGCATATCTATAGAGATACATTATATAATATATTACAAATATTTTACCTTAGAACGCATACCTCTCTCTTTCTACAACTTTGTCTCATACTAAATAGATGCACTATAAAAAACAAATCTTTTGACAAAGATCTAAATGATAAGCTTAAGTTTTAATGTATATTTTCCGAATCATATCACAAGACAACAGTAATATAATAATTAATTTTTTAATAAAATAATTAATTTTCTCCTAATTTTATAAAAGAGAAAAATTCAGAAAATTAATTATAGTTTTCTTAAATTCCGTAGAAGAAGACACTACTGGAGAAGGTACGTAAAGATGTTTTATCCTTTGAATTTTATCACAAGACAGTAATATAATAATTAATCTTTTCTTCTAATTTTATAAAAGAGGAAATTTCTAGAAATAAATTTAATGTTTTTCTAATTTCATAGAAGAAGACACTTCTGGAGGAGAAGGTACGTAAAGGGGTTTTATCCCTTCTTATTTTAAGTTTAATAAAAGTATAATGTCTTATTGGAAAGAATAAATTTTAATATATTAAGTAAAAATAGCTTTTTCAATCGTAGCAGAACATACCGAGAAAAGAGACAATATTGTAAAAGTGTTAGCACTTGACCCCAAAAATTCGAGTACGAGTGCTTTGCACCCCTCAAATTTTTGCTCTCTCTCTCTCTCTCTCTCGCTCTCATTTTCTTATACTAAATAAGTATTAAGAAATACACCTTTTTATAACGATCTAAATAATAAGCTTAGGGTTAAATGTATATAGACCAAGTCAAATCACAACACAACAACAATATAGTAATTAGTCTTTTTCCTAATTTTATAAAAAGAGAAAATTCTGAAAATAAAGATATATGAAGAGATTTAATCTTCTTTAATACTAAATTAATAAACTGATCAAATAATTTGAAAGTGTTTCTATTCAGAACCCAAAGATTCTTCTTCGCACCCACTCTTATTCATAATATTTGTGTACGTAGTTTTCAAATAAGTATAACTGTCTATTATGTCTATAACTTATAAGTATGACCACGGGGGGGGGGGCATTTTTTTTTAATTCCTATGTGTATATATTTGAATATTACATTAAGTCTCATGAATAGATTAATCTGATCATCATAATTTTTTATATACCATAGAATGGCCAACAAACTAACGGCTCTCTTGATCGAAAGTAGTGACCTTGGCCCATAGACAAGAACCACGAACATAACAGAGTTTATTGTGTCTCCCATGATACTTTTCATGATATCATCATATCATCATATTATACTATATATTACAATAAATACGTGACTTTAATTCATCTGACGGAGAGTTTGTTTGTACTCAATCGCCTACTTGGGTGGATTCCATGGATAGTAAACTACTAGGCCATAATACTTAAACAATTATGATTGATTATATATAAAATTATCCTATTAATACTGTTATAAGCAGAATACAATGACTTACAAATTAATAATTTTTTTCTTCACAGCTAATTCAGAAGGTGATTCAAGGACTTACTAATTTTAAATACAAATAAATCTCAAATCTAATAATAACCTTTCTCTGTTTTTATATGTACATTTTACATTCGTTATACGTAAATAGTTTTCAATGAAATAATTTTTTATCAGTGATCGATTGAAAGTTATTGTAATATGAATGAAATATTTCACACCATCTGTTAATATTTTCTAATTTACATAAGCATAACGAATATTTACATAAACTTTACATATTTATGTTTGATTAATATAACTTAATAAAAAGTATATACGAAGATATACTTTTTATATTACTGTTTTTTAAATTCATAAGTTATTTGTGTGACGGCACTTGGCATTTCCTGCACTTGGCCGAGAAGTGATATGTTCTGTAGATACTTAACTAGAAGTTATTTCATTAACAATTTTTTCCTTATTTTATATCATAATCATTGTTTTTTCTTTATTATTTACAGCATCATCAAATGGTAAGTTAATATGTTAGATAAAAATAATTTTTTTAATAAATTTTATATAAATAAATCGAGTACATATTAATATATATTTTCACACTTAGATGTATAGATAGCTATATAATGGAGAATATATATATATATATATATATATATATATATATATATATATATAACGCGTAAAGTTTGACGCTTGTATAGGCTCGTATCAACCGACTTCTTTGCTAGTCGGGAAGGTTACTCGAATGAGCATCAGCCATTGAGAGCTTCACCTTGACTCTCAATGTTTAATACTCATCGGTGCATAAGATCACAAGAAGAGGTCACCAGTTGAGTGACTTTGGCGAAAGCTGTATTAGCGGTCACTCAATAAATCACGATTCTCGAGGTATTTCAACAGCTGTACGTTAAATATATGCTACATCAGATGATGGTGCGTATAGTTCATTTGATTTCCGGGGTAATTTCTGGGGTAATTTTTTATTTCCCTCAATATATGTTTGAATTTTATGTCAATCTTCCGAATAGTTTTGATAACAATCACAAATTATTATTCTGCGTACAGATCTTCACGATGTTCTATATTATACTTGCAATTACGTAGCTACTTAGTACAAACTCTCTGCTGGAAAATCCAGGCGAAGCATTGGACTTATTATTTTTTGCACTTGTCTATATAACATTTTGTAATAATCAAGATAATTTCTTTTTAATGTTTAATTGATTCACTTTCTATAACCAATATTTTTCTTTATTACCTTCACAGCAACAGCAACTGGTAAGTCAAGATTTATTACCTTATTTATTTACCTATATTTTTTTCTATCTATGGACGTTTGTTTGTTTTGCAATAAATAATATATACGAGTATTATTATTATTTAATGGATATTTTTTGTGATACTGAAAACTGATATCAAATTTGTATCCTACTATATATTGTGCAATGGAGCATAACATTATTTAAGGATTAAATCACATAAAATATATTGTTTTTACTTATATTCATAGCTGCAGCACAAGGTGAGTCTACACTTTCTATTTCTACACACAAATAAAATTTTAATAATAGCCTTTAAAATATTTATACACATAAGGAGAAACTAACGAACCCAATATGTTTTTGACATATCCGGAAATTGTATCAACTTCATATGGAACTTTTCTACAGGAGGTCTTTAGCGCTTTGCGTCACAGCATCTCGCTTCGCATGTGTGCGAGTTCCGCCTATTTAATTTACAAGTGCCGTAACGAGTATTATTATTACTTAACAGAAATTTATTATGATACTGACAACTAATACCAAAATTATATCGTATTATATAATGTGCAATAGAGTTTGACCTTATTTAAGGATTTAATCGCATTAATTACTCTGTTTTCCTTTATATTCATAGCTCAATCACAGGGTGAGTATAAACTTTATATTTTTAAATACAGATAAAACTTTAACAATAGCCTTTAATGTGTCTTAAAACATTTGGGAAATTAATGAACTCGCTGTATTTTTGTCGTTTCCAGTAATTGTTTCGATTTCATCCTGAATTCTTCTTCAAGGGGCGTTTTGCATTACAGCGTCTCACCTTGCATGGGTGCGAGCTCCAATTATTTGTATTACATTTGCCATAAATAACATTTACGAGTATTATTATTATTTAACAGTTACTTAGTACGATACTTGCAATAGAGTTTAATCTTATTTAATGATTTAATTACATAAACTGTATTGTTCTTACTTATATTTATAGCTGAAGCGGAAGGTAAGTCTAGACTTTCCATTTTTAGATACAAATATAATTTTAATAACAGCCTTTAATATATTTAAATACATAAGGGAAAATTAATGAACCGACTGTGTTTTTGTCATATCCGAAAATTGTATTAACTTCATCCGGAAATTTTCTACAGGAGGTGTTTAGCGCTTTGCGTCACAGCATCTCGCTTCGCACGTGTGCGAGTTTCGCCTATTTAATTTACAAGTGCTGTAACGAGTATTATTATTATTTAACGGAAATTTATTGTGATACTGACAACTAATACCAAAATTATATCGTATTATATAATTTGCAATAGAGTTTGACCTTATTTAAGGATTTAATTGCATTAACTACCCTTTTTTCCTTTATATTCATAGCTCAAGCACAGGGTGAGTCTAAACTTTATATTTTTAAATACAGATAAAACTTTAACAATAGCCTTTAATGTGTCTTAAAACATTTGAGAAATTAATGAACTCACTGTATTTTTGTCGTTTCTAATAATTGTTTCGATTACATCCTGAGTTTTTCTTCGAGGGGCGTTTTGCATTACAGCGTCTCACCTTGCGTGGGTGCGAGTTCCACTTATTTGTATTACATTTGCCATAAATAACATTTACGAGTATTATTATTATTTAACAGTTACTTAGTACGATACTTACAAATATTATTAAATTATATAGTATTATATACTATGCAATAGAGTTTAACATTATTTAATGATATATATATATATATTATTTATATATATATATATATATATATATATATATATATATATATATATATAATTTTAATAACAGCCTTTAATATATTTAAATACATAAGGAGAAATTAATGAACCCACTGTGTTTTTGTCATATCCGGAAATTGTATTAATTTCATCCGGAAGTTTCCTACAGGAGGTGTTTAGCGCTTTGCTTCACAGCATCTCGCTTCGCACGTGTGCGAGTTTTGCTTATTTAATTTACAAGTGCCGTAACGAGTATTATTATTATTATTTAACGGAAATTTATTGTGATACTGACAACTAATACCAAAATTATGCAACGGAGTTTAACTTTATTTAAAGATTTAATCGCATAAATTATTCTGTTTTTCTTTATATTCATAGCTCAAGCACAGGGTGAGTCTAAACTTTATATTTTTAAATACAAATAAAACTTTAACAATAGCCTTTAATATATTTTAAAACATTTGGGAAATTAATGAACTCACTGTATTTTTGTCGTTTCTAATAATTGTTTCGATTTCATCCTGAATTCTTCTTTAAGGGGCGTTTTGCATTACAGCGTCTCACCTTGCATGGGTGCGAGTTTTGCTTATTTGATTTACAAGTGCCGTAACTAGTATTATTATTATTTAACGGAAATTTATTATGATACTGACAAGTAATACCAAAATTATATCGTATTATATAATGTGCAATAGAGTTTGACCTTATTTAAGGATTTAATCGCATTAACTACTCTGTTTTTCTTTATATTCATAGCTCAAGCACAGGGTGAGTCTAAACTTTATAGTTTTAAATACAGATAAAACTTTAACAATAGCCTTTAATGTCTTAAAACATTTGGGAAATTAATGAACTCACTGTATTTTTGTCGTTTCCAATAATTGTTTCGATTTCATCCTGAATTCTTCTTCAAGAGACGTTTTGCATTACAGCGTCTCACCTTACATGGGTGCAAGTTCCACTTATTTGTATTACATTTGCCATAAATAACATTTACGAGTATTATTATTATTTAACATTTACTTAGTACGATACTTACAAATATTATTAAATTATATAGTATTATATACTATGCAATAGAGCTTAACCTTATTTAATGATTTAATCACATAAACTGTATTGTTCTTACTTATATTTATAGCTGAAGCAGAAGGTAAGTCTAAACTTTCCATATTTAGATACAAATATAATTTTAATAACAGACATTAATATATTTATATACATAAGAGGAAATTAATGAACCCACTGTGGTTTTGTCATATCCGGAAATTGTATTAACTTCATCCGGAAGTTTCCTACAGGAGGTGTTTAGCGCTTTGCTTTATAGCATCTCGCTTCGCACGTGTGTGAGTTTCGCTTATTTAATTTACAAGTGCCGTAACGAGTATTATTATTATTTAACGGAAATTTATTGTGATACTGACAACTAATACCAAAATTATGCAACGGAGTTTAACTTTATTTAAAGATTTAATCGCATAAATTATTCTGTTTTTCTTTATATTCATAGCTCAAGCACAGGGTGAGTCTAAACTTTATATTTTTAAATACAAATAAAACTTTAATTTTATTAAATTTTTGTCGTTTCCAGTAATTGTTTCGATTTCATCCTGAATTCTTCTTCAAGGGGCGTTTTGCATTACAGCGTCTCACCTTGCATGGGTGCGAGCTCCAATTATTTGTATTACATTTGCCATAAATAACATTTACGAGTATTATTATTATTTAACAGTTACTTAGTACGATACTTGCAATAGAGTTTAATCTTATTTAATGATTTAATTACATAAACTGTATTGTTCTTACTTATATTTATAGCTGAAGCGGAAGGTAAGTCTAGACTTTCCATTTTTAGATACAAATATAATTTTAATAACAGCCTTTAATATATTTAAATACATAAGGGAAAATTAATGAACCGACTGTGTTTTTGTCATATCCGAAAATTGTATTAACTTCATCCGGAAATTTTCTACAGGAGGTGTTTAGCGCTTTGCGTCACAGCATCTCGCTTCGCACGTGTGCGAGTTTCGCCTATTTAATTTACAAGTGCTGTAACGAGTATTATTATTATTTAACGGAAATTTATTGTGATACTGACAACTAATACCAAAATTATATCGTATTATATAATTTGCAATAGAGTTTGACCTTATTTAAGGATTTAATTGCATTAACTACCCTTTTTTCCTTTATATTCATAGCTCAAGCACAGGGTGAGTCTAAACTTTATATTTTTAAATACAGATAAAACTTTAACAATAGCCTTTAATGTGTCTTAAAACATTTGAGAAATTAATGAACTCACTGTATTTTTGTCGTTTCTAATAATTGTTTCGATTACATCCTGAGTTTTTCTTCGAGGGGCGTTTTGCATTACAGCGTCTCACCTTGCGTGGGTGCGAGTTCCACTTATTTGTATTACATTTGCCATAAATAACATTTACGAGTATTATTATTATTTAACAGTTACTTAGTACGATACTTACAAATATTATTAAATTATATAGTATTATATACTATGCAATAGAGTTTAACATTATTTAATGATTTAATCACATAAACTGTATTATTTTTAATTATATTTATAGCTGAAGCAGAAGGTAAGTCTAGACTTTCCATTTTTAGATACAAATATAATTTTAATAACAGCCTTTAATATATTTAAATACATAAGGAGAAATTAATGAACCCACTGTGTTTTTGTCATATCCGGAAATTGTATTAATTTCATCCGGAAGTTTCCTACAGGAGGTGTTTAGCGCTTTGCTTCACAGCATCTCGCTTCGCACGTGTGCGAGTTTTGCTTATTTAATTTACAAGTGCCGTAACGAGTATTATTATTATTATTTAACGGAAATTTATTGTGATACTGACAACTAATACCAAAATTATGCAACGGAGTTTAACTTTATTTAAAGATTTAATCGCATAAATTATTCTGTTTTTCTTTATATTCATAGCTCAAGCACAGGGTGAGTCTAAACTTTATATTTTTAAATACAAATAAAACTTTAACAATAGCCTTTAATATATTTTAAAACATTTGGGAAATTAATGAACTCACTGTATTTTTGTCGTTTCTAATAATTGTTTCGATTTCATCCTGAATTCTTCTTTAAGGGGCGTTTTGCATTACAGCGTCTCACCTTGCATGGGTGCGAGTTTTGCTTATTTGATTTACAAGTGCCGTAACTAGTATTATTATTATTTAACGGAAATTTATTATGATACTGACAAGTAATACCAAAATTATATCGTATTATATAATGTGCAATAGAGTTTGACCTTATTTAAGGATTTAATCGCATTAACTACTCTGTTTTTCTTTATATTCATAGCTCAAGCACAGGGTGAGTCTAAACTTTATAGTTTTAAATACAGATAAAACTTTAACAATAGCCTTTAATGTGTCTTAAAACATTTGGGAAATTAATGAACTCACTGTATTTTTGTCGTTTCCAATAATTGTTTCGATTTCATCCTGAATTCTTCTTCAAGAGACGTTTTGCATTACAGCGTCTCACCTTACATGGGTGCAAGTTCCACTTATTTGTATTACATTTGCCATAAATAACATTTACGAGTATTATTATTATTTAACATTTACTTAGTACGATACTTACAAATATTATTAAATTATATAGTATTATATACTATGCAATAGAGCTTAACCTTATTTAATGATTTAATCACATAAACTGTATTGTTCTTACTTATATTTATAGCTGAAGCAGAAGGTAAGTCTAAACTTTCCATATTTAGATACAAATATAATTTTAATAACAGACATTAATATATTTATATACATAAGAGGAAATTAATGAACCCACTGTGGTTTTGTCATATCCGGAAATTGTATTAACTTCATCCGGAAGTTTCCTACAGGAGGTGTTTAGCGCTTTGCTTTATAGCATCTCGCTTCGCACGTGTGTGAGTTTCGCTTATTTAATTTACAAGTGCCGTAACGAGTATTATTATTATTTAACGGAAATTTATTGTGATACTGACAACTAATACCAAAATTATGCAACGGAGTTTAACTTTATTTAAAGATTTAATCGCATAAATTATTCTGTTTTTCTTTATATTCATAGCTCAAGCACAGGGTGAGTCTAAACTTTATATTTTTAAATACAAATAAAACTTTAACAATAGCCTTTAATATATTTTAAAACATTTGGGAAATTAATGAACTCACTGTATTTTTGTTGTTTCTAATAATTGTTTCGATTTCATCCTGAATTCTTCTTTAAGGGGCGTTTTGCATTACAGCGTCTCACCTTGCATGGGTGCGAGTTTTGCTTATTTGATTTACAAGTGCCGTAACGAGTATTATTATTATTTAACGGAAATGTATTATGATACTGACAAGTAATACCAAAATTATATCGTATTATATAATGTGCAATAGAGTTTGACCTTATTTAAGGATTTAATCGCATTAACTACTCTGTTTTTCTTTATATTCATAGCTCAAGCACAGGGTGAGTCTAAATTTTATAGTTTTAAATACAAATAAAACTTTAACAATAGCCTTTAATATGTCTTAAAACATTTGGGAAATTAATGAACTCACTGTATTTTTGTCGTTTCTAATAATTGTTTCGATTTCATCCTGAATTCTTCTTTAAGGGGCGTTTTGCATTACAGCGTCTCACCTTGCATGGGTGCGAGTTTTGCTTATTTGATTTACAAGTGCCGTAACTAGTATTATTATTATTTAACGGAAATTTATTATGATACTGACAAGTAATACCAAAATTATATCGTATTATATAATGTGCAATAGAGTTTGACCTTATTTAAGGATTTAATCGCATTAACTACTCTGTTTTTCTTTATATTCATAGCTCAAGCACAGGGTGAGTCTAAACTTTATAGTTTTAAATACAGATAAAACTTTAACAATAGCCTTTAATGTGTCTTAAAACATTTGGGAAATTAATGAACTCACTGTATTTTTGTCGTTTCCAATAATTGTTTCGATTTCATCCTGAATTCTTCTTCAAGAGACGTTTTGCATTACAGCGTCTCACCTTACATGGGTGCAAGTTCCACTTATTTGTATTACATTTGCCATAAATAACATTTACGAGTATTATTATTATTTAACATTTACTTAGTACGATACTTACAAATATTATTAAATTATATAGTATTATATACTATGCAATAGAGCTTAACCTTATTTAATGATTTAATCACATAAACTGTATTGTTCTTACTTATATTTATAGCTGAAGCAGAAGGTAAGTCTAAACTTTCCATATTTAGATACAAATATAATTTTAATAACAGACATTAATATATTTATATACATAAGAGGAAATTAATGAACCCACTGTGGTTTTGTCATATCCGGAAATTGTATTAACTTCATCCGGAAGTTTCCTACAGGAGGTGTTTAGCGCTTTGCTTTATAGCATCTCGCTTCGCACGTGTGTGAGTTTCGCTTATTTAATTTACAAGTGCCGTAACGAGTATTATTATTATTTAACGGAAATTTATTGTGATACTGACAACTAATACCAAAATTATGCAACGGAGTTTAACTTTATTTAAAGATTTAATCGCATAAATTATTCTGTTTTTCTTTATATTCATAGCTCAAGCACAGGGTGAGTCTAAACTTTATATTTTTAAATACAAATAAAACTTTAACAGTAGCCTTTAATGTGTCTTAAAACATTCGGGAAATTAATAAACTTACTGTGTTTTTGTCATTTCCAACAATTGTTTCGACTTCATCCGTAATTTTTCTTTAAAAGGCATTTTGCGTTTTTCGTCACGGTATCTCACCTCGCACGTGTACGAGTTCCGCTTATTTGTTTTACAAGTGCTATAACGAGTATTATTATTATTTAACGGATATTTATTATGATCCTGACAACTAATATATTTTATTATATTTATATTGTATTATACGAGTATATTTTGCAACGGAGTTTGACTTTATTTAAAGATTTAGTCGCATAAATTATTTTGTTTTTTCTTTATATTCATAGCTCAAGCACAAGGTCAGTCTACACTTTATATTTTTAAATACAAATAAAACTTTAAAAATAGCCTTTAATGTGTCTTAAGACGTTCGGGAAATTAACGAACTTACTGTATTTTTGTCATTTCCAACAATTGTTTCGACTTCATCCGAAATTCTTCTTCAAGAGACGTTTTGCGTTTTACGTCACGGCATCTCACCACGTACGTGTACGATTTCCGCTTATTTGTTTTACAAGTGCTATAACAAGTATTATTATTATTTAACGGATATTTATTATGATGCTTACAACTAATATCAAAATTATATCTTATTTTATATTTTGCAATGGAGTTTAACCTATTTAAGGATTTAATTTCATAAACTATTCTGGTTTTCTTTATATTCATAGCTCAAGCACAAGGTGAGTCTAGATTTTACATTTTTATATACCAATAAACCTTTATTAATAGCCTTTAGTATATCTATATACACACGTAAAATTAATGTACTCACTGCGTATTTGTCGTTTCTGACTATTGTTTCAACTTCATCCTGAAGTCATCTTCAGGAGGCGTTTAGGGCTTTGCGCCACAGCACCTCGCCTTGCGCGTGTGCGAGTTTCGCTTATTTGTTTTACAAGTGTAATATAGAATATGTATGTAATTATTATTATTTAACGGATATTTATTATGATATTTACAACTTTTATAGTCTCATGTCAGCATGATATTATACGATACATTTTTATAATCATTAAGCTACGATTTATCTTACAAGGAGTTTGTTTGTACTTAGTCGCCTTCTTGGGTAGATTTAAAAGATATTTGACCATCAAGGGAAATGGTTATAACTGATATCTAGTAAAATACAAGTAATAAATAAAATAATATTTTATTATATAATTTCTAATGAAATTTGACCTTGTCTTATTTAATTTTATATATTTGGTTTAATTCATAGCTAATGCACAAGGTGAACCAATACTTTCTTTAAGAATTGTATTAGTACGGTATATACGTAATTTTAAATACGTATTAATTAATTTCTTAACTTAAAATACTAATATTTTTTAATTGGATCAACGAGATATCGATTTATTTTTAGATGAATGTAACATAAAATGTATACATTTTATATGTATATGACTGATGACAATAATCTATCCTGACCTGTTAGTTTATATATATAAGTTGTATGTGTCACTTATGCTGTAGTGAATTATGGTGTGTTCTTGATTACAAACTCAAACTAATTTTGTTATCAAAATTTTTAAAACAAGAGTTTGTATTGAATTGTATGTGATAGCATGGGTATATAATAGTAGATATATTGATGCAGTGGAGTCAATATATGACCTTATTAATAAGTTCAATTAGACTGTTATTTGTTCAGGTTAATAATTGAAGTTACGATTGTCATAAAATCTCACATATTTGGTAACAAATGAGATATTATAACAATGTAATTTATTGAAAATCTTGTGAGGTAATTTGAGTGTTGTTTACAAAAGGATTAGTAATAGTGAAATAATGTAATCAGCGTCATAACTTACATTTATTATAAAATTAAATAACCATGCATTCACTTGCATGAGCAGACTATATACAATCGAAAAGCAGTAAAATTCATTGTTTATTGTGATACTAACAGACTTATCCGTAAAAAATCTTATTATAAATTTAAAGAGCTGTAACTAAAACGTTAAATAACTCTTTAAAACAGTATGTTATTCATACACACTCAATAAGTCCACAATAACTAAAATAGTTTTATTGGATGATTAACGACATTATCTTACAAACTTGTCAAGTTCTACACACAATACACATAGTTGTAGTCAACTGTTAAAAATATTATGTTAATTTAATAAAATTATATTTTTATAACAATATATTACCTTTATATATCACCGTGTAAGTTTCGGCATAAAATGGACCACCCCTTCCTTTTCCGTGTCGTAAAAGGTGACTAAGAAAACTTATGGTCGAAGGATAGGCTAGCAGCGTCCCTGTTAAATCATTACGAAAGGCCTGACTTCAGTTACCAGCCTATCAAGCGTGGCAACTACTGACAAAAACGGTTATGATAGGTTTATAAAACATCTAATATTGCTATTGAACAGTCATAGCAAGGTTAGGAAGCACATTTTTGAATATATTTTTTTTATAATAATGTTACTTCCTTATTATTTAGAGAGAGTTTATAACGGGTCAATATTTTTTTTATAAATAAAACAGTAATTTTTCACGCTACGGCAGTTGGGAACAAGCGAATATTTATTTCAGTATCGATGTACTCATTATTAATTGCATAGTAAGCAGTCTGCAATGAAGTTATTAAAATTTTAATAATTTTGATTTTTTTTTTCATAGCTGCAGCACAAGGTGAATTAAGAATTTAATCTGTTTTCTTTTTAACTTTTACTTTACACTCTTCTTTTTCCCTTCTTACTTCCGTTTTTGTTTATACTAAAATTACTTAGAACATTACAATTTTTACCTATAGAATATGTAAAAATTTAGTCGTAAATGATGCCGTTTGTGGAAGAAAACTACATTTAATCCATCTAGCTATTAGGAACTAATCATGTTATGAAATACTTATTTTCGTGACGAAGTATTTGCTCAATATTGGGGTTATGTATAAAATATAATTTCAATCAACCCAAAAATATAAAACGTGAAGTTAATACCACATAACTGCTGTATTATTTACCAGTCAGCCGTTGATAGAAATAATAGAAAATATAACTGAAAGTAGAACGTTTATTACGCAAAGAAAAAACAATGAAGTATATCTTAACACAGTATTAGCTATTGTTATATCTATTTATACAATTTGTATAACAATCTTTACTAATGATATAAATCTTTATCGTATCTATATCGTTTGTTTATTTGTTTGTTACCTGTTATTTGCGCCCTAACGACTCAACCAATCTCCATGTTTGGTATAGATATATGTACTATATAGAATGGAAAAGGATAGAGGTTACTTTTTATCCCGGTCACGCAGATGAAGTCGCGAGATAAAGCTAGTAGCATATAAAATTCATTTCCATTTTTAATTTAAAAGGTAAACAATCAATGTATTTTTTAATTTTTTGTTTACTTAAACATTATTTTTTTATCTCTATAGCTGCATCAAACGGTGAGTTAACATTTAGTATATATATTACAAAAATACTTATTTGTTTGAAAATGGACATATCTTAATTCCCAAACAAGCATATTTTTTTATATGTGACTAGATAGAATACTAACAATTCACCCCCCCCCCCCTTCTCAATAAGTACGTATTTACAAAATAAAAGTTATGTCAATCAGTTACGAAATAGGTACCCATAGTACAAACCCTACTTAGTTTAGGATAAAATAGCGCTGTGTATGAGTTCATTATCATTTCATCCGTTTATTGTCCACTGCTGAACATATGCTCTTCCCTTAAACTACCATAAGGAACATAGCGTATTTACGCTTTTATAGCCATGATGGACCATAGACTGCTATTTGTTTTTTTATATCTAGATTTAAGTATAGATCTAAATGTAATACATACCTTATATGGTTAATAGTACTAGTATTGACAGTAATAGTATTGTAGCTATATTTTTTGCGCTTGTCTCCGTATAGTTATAAATTGTAAGTTTCTAACTATGCATATATCAAATTTTGTTTATTTCATTTATTTAAACGTTTTTTTTCCTTATAATTTCAGCAACGGCTGGTGAGTCAAAATCATCTCACTTTACATACAGTATATTTTTCATTATAGACGCAAATCATCGCCGTCAACATGTGTACATAACTTATATGTATAATATTTATATGTTCTAGGATGAAATATTTTGAATATAATGATTTTTGGATTGACAAATTTTACATCTCCATGGCAATGCATTATGTTATGACATTATTACAAATGTTTACACTATAACAATCATGATCCCACATGTTTGATGTAGTTTGAATTCACATTTACAACACAACATAAAATACATTTAATATTTTTACTTAATTCCATAGGAGGAGAAAGTTCCGGAGGCGAAGGTATGTAGGGGGTGTAATCTTATTTTTATATGAATCTAATCAAAGAAAGTTATTTTATTAATGGAAGGAATATATTTTGCTGCTTTGCCTCCTTAATACGGACCTAATCAAAGAAAATTAAGTTATTTTAATATAACGCTATAACTTGTATTGCTAAGAAAAATTAAAACGTATATCTTACAAAACACAACGAAGAAAGATCAAATAATTTGAAAAAGTTTAAAAATCTACGTATGTGAGACTTAAATATAATAAATATATTTTGCTGCGCAAAGTAAAAATAGCCTCTTCAATCGTGACAAAACATGCCGACGAAAGACACAATATAACAAAAATTATTGCACTTGAGTAAAGTTAAACTTAAGTAAAGTTTTATGATTACAAAATTCAGCATTTGACGTTTTTACAGTATTAAATATAGTGTTATATTTATAATGTGAAATTATAATAATTTAATATATACTTTGTTTCGCGCTAAACCGGTATTCCTTAAGAATAATGAGAACCTTTAGAACCTCTCGATAATTATCTAAATTATCAGCATAGGATTAAATATATATGATCCAAGCTATCTCACAACACAACAGCTAATATATTTAATATATTTTTTAATTCTGCAGAGGACGAAAATTCTGATGATGAAGGTAAGTGAAGAGATTTAAACTTCTTTAATATTGACTTAATAAGACTAAATAAAACAAATATTTTAATCGTGACAAAATACAAAGGTAAACGATTAAATAATTCTAAAAAGTTTATATTCAGAACCCGAAATTTGGAATCAATTAGAATACTTTTCTTCACAGCCAATATGATTTTGCTACGACAGAATGGGGGTCTAAAGTAAAAATAGCCTCTTCAATCGTGACAAAACATGCCGACGAAATACACAATATCACAAAAATTATTGCACTTGAGTTAAGTTAAACTTAAGTAAAGTTGTATGATTACAAAAGTTTAGCGTTTAACATTTTTACAGTAATAGTATTAAATATAGTGTTATATTTATAATGTGATATTATAATAATTTAATATACACTTTGTTTCGTGCTAAACCGGTATTCCTTAAGAATAATGAGAACCTTTAGAACCTCTCGATAATTATCTAAATTATCAGCATAGGATTAAATATATATGATCCAAGCTATCTCACAACACAACAGCTAATATATTTAATATATTTTTTAATTCTGCAGAGGACGAAAATTCTGATGATGAAGGTAAGTGAAGAGATTTAAACTTCTTTAATATTGACATAATCAAAGAAAATTATTTAATTTTAATATAATAATAATTTTTTGCTACGAAGAATGAAAACAAATTTTTAATCGTGACAAAATACAATGGCAAACGATTAAATAATTCTAAAAAGTTTAAATTCAGAACCCGAAATTTTGAATCAATTAGAATACTTTTCTTCACAGCCAATATGATTTTGCTACGAAAGAATGGGGGTCTAAAGTAAAAATAGCCTCTTCAATCGTGACAAAACATGCCGACGAAATACACAATATCACAAAAATTATTGCACTTGAGTTAAGTTAAACTTAAGTAAAGTTGTATGATTACAAAAGTTTAGCGTTTAACATTTTTACAGTAATAGTATTAAATATAGTGTTATATTTATAATGTGATATTATAATAATTTAATATACACTTTGTTTCGTGCTAAACCGGTATTCCTTAAGAATAATGAGAACCTTTAGAACCTCTCGATAATTAACTAAATTATCAGCATAGGATTAAATATATATGACCCAAGCTATCTCACAACACAACACCTAATATATTTAATATATTTTTTAATTCTGCAGAGGACGAAAATTCTGATGATGAAGGTAAGTGAAGAGATTTAAACTTCTTTAATATTGACATAATCAAAGAAAATTATTTAATTTTAATATAATAATAATTTTTTGCTACGAAGAATGAAAACAAATTTTTAATCGTGACAAAATACAATGGCAAACGATTAAATAATTCTAAAAAGTTTAAATTCAGAACCCGAAATTTTGAATCAATTAGAATACTTTTCTTCACAGCCAATATGATTTTGCTACGAAAGAATGGGGGTCTAAAGTAAAAATAGCCTCTTCAATCGTGACAAAACATGCCGACGAAATACACAATATCACAAAAATTATTGCACTTGAGTTAAGTTAAACTTAAGTAAAGTTGTATGATTACAAAAGTTTAGCGTTTAACATTTTTACAGTAATAGTATTAAATATAGTGTTATATTTATAATGTGATATTATAATAATTTAATATACACTTTGTTTCGTACTAAACCGGTATTCCTTAAGAATAATAAGAACCTTTAGAACCTCTCGATAATTATCTAAATTATCAGCATAGGATTAAATATATATGACCCAAGCTATCTCACAACACAACAGCTAATATATTTAATATATTTTTTTTTATTCTGCAGAGGACGAAAATTCTGATGATGAAGGTAAGTGAAGAGATTTAAACTTCTTTAATATTGACTTAATAAGACTAAATAAAACAAATATTTTAATCGTGACAAAATACAAAGACAAACTATTAAATAATTCTAAAAAGTTTAAATTCAGAACCCGAAATTTTTAATCAATAAGAATACTTTTCTTCACATCCAGTATGATTTTGCTTCGAAAGAATGGAGGTCTTCAATCGCTTCTTACTTTGATTGTTAATAGACGCCATTTGTTGTCTTCAAGGAGACGCTTTGTCCATATAATATTACAAATACTCGTCTTTCTCTTTCTCTCTCTCTCTCTTTTCTTGATATTAATTAAGAAAGTCAAACGTACCAAGGCGTGTTTAACAATAACCTGAAGTATTAGATTATATTTGAACTTATGTAGTTCACATCACGTTACAACACTACAAAAATACGTTCAATATATTTTCTCATTCCATAGGCGGAGACAGTTCTGGAAGTGAAGGTACGTAGGGAGGTTTATTATGTTTAGTAGTTATAATAGTGTTGTATACTTATGTAATAGACTTTTAACACCAAAAAATATTACTGTACGGTCTGGTAGCCTAGAACTGAATTAAGTAAAACGTGTAAATACACTAAATATATAAAGAATTTATTTATTTACATAAAATCCAATTATAATATATATTCTTTTGTTTATTTTGTAAATAAACATTTTTATATAAATATAACAGTCTTGTTTTTGTTAAATCAATGCACCTGAGAATGTCATCAGGCATTAAGTTCTCCCTGTAGACATATTTTAATATGTTTAAAAGTACAAATAAATAATAAATTGTCTATGTCTGTAACTTATGAATGTGACGATGTAGAGGATATTTTTATTTCCTTTATATATATTTAAATATCACGTAATATCCAATGGATATATTTTATTAAAAATCAATAATCAATAATTATTCATAAAGATTAATATTGTTGATTTTTAGTAATACATAGCATCATGATTTTGTTCTTGTGCAACTGAAAATAGTAAACAAGCTGACGTTCCTATTAGAAAGTGGTCAGGGTCGTTATAGTACCATGAACATAACAGAGTTTATTATGTCACCCATGAAGGGTATCCTTCACGATATTACACGATACGTTATTATAATTATGTAGCTACAATTTGTCTGAAATAATACTTAAACGATCATGATTGATAAATATTTGTAAATACATAAAACTGAAAAGTAAAATTATAATCTCAATATTCTTATTAGTATAATAATAAGCAGAATATAATGGCTTATATACACGTTTTGTATTTTTTCCTTTACAGCTAGTTCGCAAGGTGATTCAAGATTTACTAATTTTATATACAAACAAATCTCTAATCTTACCTTTCTCTCTGCTTTTATATGCACGTTTTACATCCATATGCACAGATATGTAGTTTTCTATGAAATTATCTTTTATCACTGATTAATTGAAAGTTATGATTATATCAGTGAAATAGTACCTGTTAATATTTTTTAATTTACATAGGGAAATATGAATATTAACATGAGCAATACAAATTCATAACTTAATAAAAAAAGTATATCTAGCCCTCAGTTATTAATTTATATTCATCAATTGTATGCGTGGCATTTCATATGCTTGACCGAACAGCGATATATTCTGTAGATACCTAACTAGCGGTCAAAGCGAAAATCAGCCCATTACTCTCAAGATTTATAACTATACAGCTTATGTTCTACAAATGGAATTAGAAATACAAATATATGATTATTATAGTTATTATATAAATACTTTCAACTAATAAGTAAAATAATATCCTATTACGTTGTTTGCAATGGCGTTTAGCCTGCTTTTATTTAATTATTTAATTACACAAACCATTTTTTTTTTATTTTTGTTCATAGCTGAAGCACAAGGTGAGTCTAGATATATATAAATATTTAATAATAATATCTATGTGCCTATATAGCACGGCATACAATAGACCACCCCTTCTTTTTGTGTGGATATTATAAGAGAAGACTAAGGAAACTTAATGGTCGAGAGATGGGCAGTAACATTTCTCTTTAAACATCACAAAGAACCTAACTGCTGTTGCCAACCTGTCTGTCAAGAGTAGTAACTACTGGCGAAACTTCTTAATTGGAGAAAATACAAATAAATACAATAAATTCTCAATTCTTCTTAACTTCTACAGTGGACAATTGACGACTGATATGATGTTGATGAATTGTTTTTGATACTACTATTTATTACTACATGAATCAATTTAAATCTAACTCAAAATATACCTTGTTTGTATTGATCTCTAAATTTATTTTCATAGCTTATGTGTGATGGTAATGAAATGATTATTTGTTGCACAATATCCCAAACACAAGATCATTTTGAAATCAAAGTTTTACTTATTTTATTTCTTTTTTTTTTTTTGTTATTATCTCTACAGCATCATCAAATTGTGAGTTAAACCTTTATTAGCTTGGCTAAAATAATTCTAAGTACATTTTAATATTTTTCATATAGCTATACAATAGATATAGATATATATAACGATAGATAATGCGTAAAGCTTGACGCTTGTATAGAATCGTTTCGACTGACATCTTCACCAGTCGGTGGAACAAGTTATTCGAAGAGACGAAAAAGACACTATCGCCTACCATGTGTTGGCAAATAGCAAAATCTCTTAAGACTGACCAACATGACACTGGCATGCCCCCCTTAATAAAGCTGGCTAACACTTTATCCTACTTCGACTAGAAAAAAGAATCGCCTCGCTACTAACTTACAGTTCCAATGGTCACATTTCCAGTCGAGGCAAGTCGTATCAAGAGAATAGATACCGAAGGTGAATGCATCGCGTCCCACCTAACGAAACGCTCCCAACAGTCGTGCTTAACGAGGTCCAAATTTAATAAAAAAATTACCTTCCAAAAAGTCACTAGGTCTAGACGGAACCTCTAACAGACTCGTCGTAATCTGCCCACTTGCGGCAGCTATACGAGCAATAGAGGATAAAGCAGGAGTGGGTCATTATCTTTTACACTTGTCTACATAACGGTGTGTAATATAGGCACCTAAATCACGGTCATTTTTTATGAGGTTTTTAATTGATTTGCTTTTTGAGACTAATGTTTTTTCTTTATTATCTCTACAGCAACGGCAACTTGTGAGTCAAGATTTATTATTTTATTTATTTACTTATATAAAAATTAAGTCAAAGCATATATTTATATACTTATTTCTTGTACTCAATCTTCCAATAGATATGGTTGTCTACTTTTATCTATAATTTACTCATTTCAATTTATTATTTTTTTCAATCCGTCCGTATTTGTGTCTCATGAATAAATTTCGATAAGTACTAATGATAATTCTTTGTGAAGTTCAATACATGTCATCATGACGCTTATTGAACGATACATTATTACATTTGCATAACTGTAATTAATCTGACGAAGAGTATATGAGTACTAAGTCGCCTACTTGGGTTGCTTTCGTGGATAGTAAACAACAATTCCGCATTACTTAATAATTATTATAATAGTTAAAACCAATAAATAAAATTATATTGTCAATATTCTTATTAATAAAATAAAAAGCAGAATATAACGAATTATATACAACGTTTTGAATTTTTTTTTCTTCACAGCTAATTCACAAGGTGGGTCCAAACTTACTAATTCTATATATAAATAAATCTTTATTCAATATTTTTTCTCTACTTTTGTATATACATTTTACATCCATTATACACAAATAATTTTCAACGATGTAAATTTTGTGTCACTTTCAATCAATTGAAACTTAGGATTATTTTAGTGAAAATATATAACTTGTTAATATTTAATTTCTCTTCTTCGTGTATTCCGGCATAGTATAGGCCACCCCTTCCTTTCCCGTGGATTTCGTAAGAGACGAAAAAGGAGGGCGAAGTATGGGCAGCAGCGTCCAAAGCCTAACTGTGGATACCAATCCGCCCACCAGCGTGGCAACTACTGTCAAAATCTCCCAAGGAGGAGGCTTATGTTCAGCAGTGGACAGATAAAGGCTGATATGATTATGATAGCCACTATGCATACAATATTATATATATATATATTGGCGTGAATTTACTGGGTACAGAGGAATAACACCTGAGTCCTCAGGATTGGCAACGCATGGGGGGTATCATGCGCGAAACAGTATACTCTGTTATGTCCATGGTACTGCTCATGTCTATAGGCGATGGTTACCACTTTTCATCAGGTGGGCTATCAGCTTGCCATTCTAAGTTGTATAAAAAAAATAATTTTTAATGAAAAATATATCTTACCATCACCTCTTAATTTATAGTTATAACTGGTATATTACGAAACTAAGAATTTCTTGCAATTATCCGAATAATGATGTATTCTGTAAACACCTATCTAGAAGTCATTTCATTAACAAATTTTTCCTTGTTTTATTTCATAACCATTGTTTTTACTTTATTCTCTACAGCATCATCAAATTGTGAGTCAATGTTTTATATATTTATATAAAAATAAATCGAAGTACATATTAATATATTTTTTCATACGTAGATATATAGATAGCTACATAATAGAAAATAGATATATGTATATAGCAATAGGCAACGCGTAAAGCTTGACGCTTGTATAGGAGCGTAATGACCGACTTCTATGGTGTGGTAAGTTACTCGAAGAGATTACGCTGTCGTACGCCGCGTATTGGCGAATAGCGAAATTAAGACATTATTGCCATTCGACCACTAAAGGCTATAAACAAACTGGGCACATGATTACATCGGTGAAATGAATAGAACTATTCGGCCATGTAATCCCGTAGGTGCCCCATGTCAAATATCTAGGCGTTACTTTAGACAGTAAACTAACATTTCGACCTTAAATAAAGCATGTCCGCAATAAAACCACTTTCGTTCTCGGACGTTTATACTCCTTCGTCAATAAGCATAATAAAATGTGTCTTAATTAATAACAAACATTATACAAAGCTTGCGTAAGGCGATATCCTCACCTACGCCATTCCCGTATTCACCTAGGTAGAGTGCCACCTTCTTAAAAGGTTCCAGACTTTATCAAATAAATTCTTGAGGCGAGCCACTAGCGTGCCATGGTTCGTCCACAACGTAGATCTCCATAGCGGTCTCAAACTCCCCACTATACAACATATTATAAAGGAAATATCTAGACGCTTCTTCAACTCCGCCCAACCGCACCCCAATCCACAAAAAACCACCTCACAATGACCTCAGAGTATTTAAGTCGTAGCTGGTGGGCAGGAAACGGCGAAAAGCCGTTGTGTAAATGTTTCCGCAAGTTTGGATTGTTGTATACACTTACCCAGTTTTTTCATCCAGTGAAGCTGAAAAGGGCATCTGCGTTTAACAGCATAAAATAATTTAAAAAAAAACGACCTATTCACATAGGAATGCTAGCAATCTTGCGCGATGGTTGTCAGAGAAGCTCCGCAGCATTTCCAAAAATTCTGTGAAACTTAATTCCATATAAAACTTATAAAACATAAAAAAATATAATAGCTCATACGATACCGATACATTCAAAATATTACTCTAGGTTCTATTTTCAATAAAAAAATACTCAAATATTCAAATGAAAATTATTCCAGTATCGTGTTTAATGATTGACTATACAGCGTTCAATAGATTTATCGGTATTTAAGTTCGAATTAGATTATTTCCTTCCTTATTAAAATCTGTCTAAACTTACGTTCAGAGCGTACCTAGACTTTATAATATTTATAAAAAAAGTATATACTTTAGAATATATAATAGAAGTATATAATGATGAATCTTCCTACGTACTAAGAATTTTGTAATCATCTGAATTGCGCAGGCGTTGGTAGCCAATGCATGTCGATATCGAATTTTACCAGAGGGAGTCTTTGTACAAAAGTCGTTTGCTTGGGTAACTCTGTCCCATTCGTGTTTCAACCGTAAAGCAGTTGTGTTTGCATGGCTGTGTTTCGGTTTGAAGGGTGGAATACGGCGTGAATTTACAGGATACAGAGGTATAACATCTGAGTCCTTACATGAAAGCATTGAGAGACATTGGACTCATTATTTGTTGCACTTGTTTATACGAGTATAACAGTGTGTAATGTCCCTGAATCAAGATCATTTTTTTAATCAATTTTTAATCGTTTTACTTTTATAACTCCTTTATTATATCCACAGCAACAGCAACATGTGAGTCAAAATTTATTATCTCATTTACTCATATAGTTTCTCTTCTATACATGAGCGTTCTGCTTATTTGTGTTGCAATTACGAATATATTGTATTATTGAATAATTTTTGGTTATAAAAATACAATATATTTATAACCAGTATTATTATTATTTACGGATGTGTATTATGATACTGAAAACTAACACCAATATTATATAATATAATATATTGTGCAATGGAGTTTAACTTTAAGGATTTAGTCACATAAACAATTTTTTTTTATATATATATTCATAGCTGAAGCACAAGGTGAGTCTACACTTTCTATTTATAGATACAAATAAAATTTTAATAATATTCCTTAATATATCTATACTCATACGGGAAAATAATGAAGTCACTGTGTTTTTGTCGTTTCCGACAATAGTTTCGACTTTATCCGTAAGTTTCCTACAGGAGGCATTTTGCGCTCTTCGACTCAATGTCTCGCATTTCAAATATGCGAGTTTCGTTTATTTGTTTTACAAGTTTTATTTGTACGAAAGTCGTTTGCTTAAGGACCTCTGTCCCATTCGTGTTTAAACCGTAAAACAGTTATGTTTGCAAGACTGTGTTTCGGTTTTCAAACCAAAACAGCAATGCAATAACATCTGAGTCCTCAAAAATGGCAACGCATGGGGCAGTATACTCTGTTATGTCCAGGGTACTACTGCTCATGTCTATAGGCGACGGTTACCACTTACCATCAGGTGGGCCGTCAGCTTGTTTGTCATTCTAAGTTGTAAAAAAAAGAGCAATAAAGAATAATTATATATATATATATATATATATATATATATATATATATATATATATATATATATATATATATATATATATATATATATATATATATATATATATATATATATATATATATATATATCCATACATACAAATTGTAAGTCTACATTTTAAACTTTTTGACACAAAATTTAGTAACAGCAGCAGAATTTAATGGCATACTTTATATTATTTTTTCAATGTATAAATGCGCTAAAATGTACAATAATAATTACTCTATTCGCGCACACAAATGTAACTTTCCTCCAATATCAGATTGCAATTGCCCCAAAATTAACACAACACAACACATAAAATATCTAGGTGTTATAATAGATGCAAATTTAACATTTGAAAAGCACATTGATTCTGTTTCACATGGTGCGTAAACTTGTCTATATCTTTAAACAACTTCGAAATAAACTATAAAATTGGTATACGATGCATTAGCAAGATCTGTCTTAACCTTGTGCAAAAACTAAATTGATAACACTAGAAAGAGCTCAAAGATTAATATTATGCTGCATTCGACTATAAAACTTTATGAAGACGCAGAGAGGCTTA